>NW_025964334.1:57734997-58334997 GCF_023055435.1 Haliotis rufescens
AACATATAAAGCTGTTTATATCATATCCATTTGTATTATAACACAGATTTTTTTCTAATAGTGACCTAATTTAGACACACAAATAGATAATGAATGGTATTTTCATACGTAGCGCCACAAGAGCAAGATGGGTCATTTGAAATGAATTTATCAGTTTTATGTGAATTTAAATCGCTACAACCTAATCTGAGACGAGTATGTATATTATTTGGCAGAATCTATTTCCAAAATTAATATCGAATTCAAATTTATGTCCAAATTTCGGAGTGCTCTTGTCTGTAAAACTACTTAAGAATTGATTTGATTTCATATCTTCTGGTAAAGACTTTATCGTAGACAATCCATGAAAGAGGTTCAGCTCTGTACATTCGGGGTATACAGTTAGTTTCAGCAGACAATTTATTGCGACTTGTACCCCGTTGCCCCAAATAATCTTCTTAAAGCATCAAGTTGTGATTTGTCTAGAATTGTTCTGGGCAATCGTACAAATATCCCAAATAAAACTACAATAAGTAAAGCTTTAGACATAGTTTGGAGGATTTTTCTTGAAAAACGATATTCAAAACTCCTCAGACAATTAACCATGGGTGTGGCCCATTTTACCATGCTACCTTAATGAACATTCCAGCTTGCATCTTTTTGAAAATATAAATCATATGTTTATGTCTTCCCACCCCACTTATATATACTTTGCTTGAACAATTGAGGTTTCTGCCAGATCATACGTTCATAACTGTATTGTTTCTGGGGGGATTCTGGATTAAACTTTATCTGTCACTCATTTGCCCACACTGAAATTGTTTCTAGGTCATCATTTAGACGCGTTGCTGTGGTAACTGTTTATCAATTATTGCATATATTAATGTATCATCCGCGTATAGCCTTGCTCTATGGCTGTACTGAAAGATAAGTCCATGGATGTGTAGTAATTCTGTCCTCTTAATAGGCAAGTCTAGATATATGGACAGACTCCGGTCTCTTATAGGGACAACTTGTTCTTATTATTTACAAAATAATTATGATTTATACTAATAATTATTGCCTTAGAGACTTGTGCAAGTCTACTTCGCACATTACAATATACACTCTTCGCAAAAAGAAACGCACAGGTTGATTTTAAGTAAATATATTGCCCCTAATAAAGTCGATATATCTAATTTAATATCATAGCTACAAATATGAAGTTTGGAGCTCGATAGTCACTTGTTGTCGTTGTACAAAGGCATTGAAAACTGTTCATTGTCATGTCACATAAGGCCACAAGGTTGATCTTAACTCCGAATCTCGTGCGTGCGCCCCGGGTAGCAATAATGGCCCTGCATCCCCTCGGCACTGACTGGGTAAGTGTACGAATACTGTCCTGCGGAATTCTGCGCCATTCTGCTTGTAACGCGTTGGCCAATTGTGGGAGTGTCTGCGGCGTGTTCTGACGTTGACGTACACGTCGATCGAGTTTATCCCGGAGGTGTTCGATTGGATTGAGATCTGGAGATCTGGAAAAAATTTCATAGCCCTGTGGTTAGTATTTACTTTAAAAAAACAGGAATTTTTTTTTCTAGTTTTCCGACAGTATTTTTTTTAGTCTACATCTCAAATGTTCATCGTTACCAGGTACCTATAGACGTGTTATGGTAGCTGGTTGTATCCATTAGCTGGAGAAGATATTCCATCGTCAAACAAAAACCGTTTATTGTCTAATGGTGTTAAAGCAAGTTTGTTGACACGAATGGTGTACATTTCACTGCCATCACTGCGAGACCCGATAATCTAATACAGCCACTAAACGGGTACCTAACCCTAATGATCGTATAGGGGCGATTGATGTAAAGGGGATTCAAGGGCTGAGGTTAGACTCGATTATTTACAGACCGCTGTCATATTGCTGGAATATTGCTGAGTGAGGCGTTAAACAACAAACCAACCACCAACCAAACAACTGACCCGTGAAGATCCGGGGTAGAATAGGTCTTCAGTAACCCATGCTTGCCCTAAAAGGCGACTATGCTTGTCGTAAGAGGCGACTAACGGGATCGGGTGGTCAGGCTCGCTGACTTGGTTGATGCAGGTCATTGTATCCTAATTGCTTGGATCGATGCTCATGATATCAATCACTGGATTGTCAGGTCCAGATTCGATTATTTACAGACCGCCGTCATATAGCTGGAATATTGCTGAGTGCGGCGTAAAACAAACCAACCAACCAACCGTCACTGCGAGTTTGAATGAAGCTGCCAATGGCCCGCTCCACCCACATCAACCCACAACTACTTCGGCGGAAGCTACTTATCGGCGGAGTTGTTATGGAACAGAGAAGACCAAGTTGAAGATGGTGGTGGGTTGTTAGAATAGTTCATTAACAGAGTTTTAGGCAAAAAATGTTGGACATTTTGAAGCAGTATTAGGCTTATGCCAGTTACCAGAACCATTTATGAGCATGTCCGACATCATCACGTGTAGATATATACAGTAAACTACGTTTTTAACGAACGCGCTTATAACGAACTGACTGATATGACGAACATATTTTTTGGTCCCGGCCATATATGCCGAAAATATGCTTATAAACTGACTAAGGATATAACGAACTAAAATAAGTGGCCCATTTGAGTTCGTTATAACCGTAGTTTACTGAACAGTAAACTACGTTCATAACGAACACGCTTATAACGAACTGACTCATATGTACAATCAAGGTTTTTCTTCGAGTAAAAGTTTCTTAACTTTCGCCCTTCAAATACACTATTTCGTTTTTATTACAGCAGCAAAGATTCAACAGTTATTTGAATATCAATGTTTCATAAACAGATCCTCGCATCAACATCGCTGAAAACAAGTTTAGATACGAATGTTTTATGTACTTATATTCAGACACAAGTACTAATTTTGCGACTACTTACAGATGAGAAAACGACCACCCTCGTCGGAGTAAGACTGCTGATCGACGGAGATGAAACTCGTTTTTATTGCAATTAATACTCTGTTATATTTATATTCAACCAACATTTTGCAGGATTCACAAAGAAAACAGCATGTACCGATGTTACTACACCTGTAGCTATGATCAAGTGGTTAGTCGTTACTGTAAGTAATATTCCCTATTGCCGTGGCTTCTTTTCACTTTACAAGTATCACAACAAATGCAGCTGTCTTCGTTAGTTGATTTTTGTGATTCTATTTCAAATAGCGACGACAATAATAATGAACTTGACTTATGACCTTGGTAATGACCTTGGAAATGACCTTGCTAATGACTTTGGTAATGACCTTGCTCTAATAGATTAACGTCGTGCCCGGAGACGTGGTGCGATGCTGTCACTGTTCACCGTCTGCCCCAGACTTGATAACACTTTCAGCGGTTCTGGTGTTGAGTTGGGGTGTTCTCTGGTGTTGAGTTGGGGTGTTCTCTGGGGAGTGAGTTACTTGGGGGAACCCCGCTTTGAACAATATTTCATGTACATAACGCCGTATCGGTTTCATCTGGGTCGAAAGCCTAAAATGACGTCACCCAATGACGCTGGCAATGTTCGAAACATAATAGGGGCAAATCGAAATTTGAACCAACGATCATAGGTTCCTGGAGTACCCAAGGGACGCAACTCTGCACAGCGAATTGCAGCGCCGTAGATGTGGCCTCACACACTCTTCCTTCTCACACATTCATATAGCGTATAAAGTAAACACCATAGACTAACACTCATGTGCATTAAACACATTAACACGTGTTGTTTGTTTGATTGTTTGGTTCTTTGTTTGTTTGTTGTTTAACGCCGCACTCAGCAATATTACAGCTTTATGACGGCGGTCTGTAAATAATCGAGTCTGGACGAAACAATCCAGTGATTGACAACATGAGCATCGATCTACGCAATTGGGATACGTTGACATGCTTCAACCAAGTCAGCGAGCCTGACCACCCGATCCGGTTAGTCGCCTCTTACGACAAGCATAGTCGACTTTTACGGGTTGCTGAAGACCTATTCTACCCCGGATCTCCACGGGTCTATTAACATATGTATGTAAAAAGGCTTTGTATTATTTGAATGTGAATCGGTGTCAGTTATATGGAGAAACAACATTGCTGTAAGAGTGACGTACTGCGTGAAGCGTCGTAAAAGGTTATATGTCTGTCGGGGAAACGTGAGGCTCAATAATATACCATGTCAGTGGTGTCAAATAAAAGTAAAAACAAATTTAACGTTCTTAACACTTCTCCACTCAGTATATTGTGTTAGCAGAATATTGTCTATTCAGTCCTCTTGATATCCGCTTCTCTGAAGAAGTATACTTACCAGCAGCAGAAGTAGCTGTAGTCGCTGTAGCAGTAGTAGTAGTAGTAGTAGTAATTTTGTTTGTTGTTTAACGCTGCACTTAGCAATATTCCAGCTATATGACGGCCGTAGTAGTAGTAGTAGTAGTAGTAGTAGTAGTAGTGAGGTGAGGTGAAATTGGGTTTAACGTCGCGTCCAAGATTATTGCACTTATGTAGAGACGTGCATGCACGTGTGTGTGTGTGGCTGCTTGTACTAGTCCGGACTGATGCCGATTTTTAGTGCTAGCTCACTGAGATACCATGCCGCAGTTTAACATGAATACCCCACTCAGACACAGTATACTGACTCCGAGCCGACCAGCCCTTGTTTTAGCCCCTTAATGTCGAGCGCCAGACAGGGTAACAACAAGTACCATCATTTAACGTCTTTTAGTATGACGCGGCCGGGGATCGAACCCCGGACCTTGCGCTCTCCGGGCGGACGCTCTACCACAAGACCACGGAGGTGGCAGTAGTAGTAGTAGTAGTAGTAGTAGTAGTAGTAGTAGTAGTAGTAGTAGTAGTAGCAGTAGCAGCAGTAGCAGCAATACTAGTGAGTGAGTATGGTTTTACGCCGCTTTTAGCACTATCACAGCAATCACGACTGGGCACACCAGAAATGGGCATCACACATTGTACCCATGTCGGGAATCAAACCCGGGTCTTCGGCGTGACGAGCGAACGCTTTAACCACTAGGCTACCCGACTGCCCCCGCAGCAGTTCTTGTAGCAGTGGTAGTGGTGGTAGTAGTAGTAGTAGTAGTAGTAGTAGTAGTAGTAGTAGTAGCAGCAGCAGCTGCACCAGTAGCAGTGGTTGTGGTAGCAGTTTTAGCAGTGGTAGTAGTAGTAGCAGTAAAAGTAGTAGCAGTAGTAGTTGTAGTAGTATTTGTTTGTTTGTTGTTTAACGCCGCACTCAGCAATATTCCAGCATAGTCGCCTTTTACGGCAAGCATTGGTTGCTGAAGACCTATTCTACCCCGGATCTTCATAGGTCAGTTTGGTTGTTGGTTGGTTTGTTGTTTAACGCCGCACCCAGCAATATTCCAGCTATATGAGGGCGGTCTGTACATAATCGAGTCTTGACCAGACAATCCAGTGATTGACATCATGAACACTGCCTTTCACTGTAAGCATGGGTTGCTGAAGACCTATTCTACCCCGGGTCTTCACGGGTCGGGTCAGTAGTTGTAGTAAGAGCAGTGTACAGTTCACAGGTTCTCAGAGTTTGTAAACAAAAGACCTTGCGGGGATGCCTCTTAGCATGTGTCTTTGGTGAAGTGTTAGCGGGGGAAATAGATATTGAAACGTAACGACAGTGTTATGGTTGAGAGATGGTTGGCCCTGAAAAGACTAACTCACACGCAATGACACAGGCACGGATGGGTCGCCATCTTCTGACTGGACACTTGCTGGCGTGGGTTAAACGTCGCACGTACGTGTCTTTCAGTTAGGTATGGCAATACACACACTTAATTTGAATGTCCTGTCACATGCTATAGTGCCATGGGCATACACAGGTAGGCAGCATTTGTAAACGACCTCCAAATCCCAGTTCTCCCTGTTGCTGCCATAGAATGCAGTCACACCTCCCCTCCCCTAATCATATAGTAGGGCTCAGCCAATCAGAAAAGCCCCAAGGCATGATGTCATCACACGCGCACTGGTGATGTCGTTGGACCCTATATAAACTCGGAATACTAAATGTATCTAAGGTGTTTCTGAGGCCTAATGAAACGCAAGAACAGAATGACGTGGCCTACTTTTAGAATACAGTACCACAAACGTTTCAAACACGTCACAATTAACACCCTATGACGTAATTTGTAGGATTTTGTTGCCAGACACACCGGCGAAACAATGCCCTGTGACGTCAGGGTTCATCGAGTGTGCATAAGCTCCTTCCAGTGATCTATCATCTTTACACGCAATGCCACTGAATAAGCCCAGGGATGTTGAGAGTTCTCAATATTTGTTTACTAAATAAAACCTCCCTAGTTTATGAAAGCACATTTCTTTTAAATTTTCAATATAAATTTTTATTTCTTAATTCAAGTGTCTAAAATGATTATAAATGGTAACTAATATTCATATATTATTTTTTAGATTCATTTATTTTCATTATTGGAGTTGAACACATCCAAATGTCGCCGGTGTTAGGGTCGGTTTACCCCGAACTCTATCCTCAGCCCTTGGATCCCCTTTATAAGAATCACCCCTATACGATCATTAGGGTTAGGTACCCGCTTAGTGGCTGTATTAGATTACCCGAATTCTATCCTCAGCCCTTGGATCCCCTTGACGATCTATCACCCCTAGCTTCAATTTACGGTCATTTGGGTCAGGTACCCGCTTCGCGGCTATTAGAGATTATTTAGTGGCTCCTAATATTCTTCACGCAAAAATGTCGAGAAAGCAGCTGAAATGGTTCAGTGTCGAATGTATGTTGGCCACTGGAAACTCTCCAAGAAGCCACACGTTCACCCGCTACATTTATCTATTCAGTACTAATTTAAAAGCGAACTCACCCTTGTGCCACCCTCGCCCCGCCTCGCCCCGCCCCGCCCTGCCTCGCCCCCGCCTCGCCCCGCCTCCTTCTTCTTCCTCTCCCACCTCCGCGCATGCGCCCCCAAAACGTTTCCGTCCCGTCCCGCGAGATGCCGTCACTTCCGGCGAGATCCTGTCATATGGCCGGACGTGACGCCATCTTGTCGTATTAGGGCGTATTTTCCAAGATGGTGGCACTTCCGGTTCCGGTGTATCCCAGCATGCAAGTAGGAGTCTGTGTATCGTTTCAGGAGTATCATGCATTGAGAGTGAATATGGTTTTACGCCGCTTTCAGCAATATTCCAGCCATGTGACGGCAGGGAACACCAGAAATGCTCTTCACATATTGTACCCATGCGATGAACAGAACCCGGACATTTAACACTTAATTATACCCGGGCCTTTAACACTTTCAAAGTGTTAATTATCCTTCAAGTGACGAGCGTCCAATATGCAATGCAACCTAGGTATATTACAACGCTTAAGGTCTTAATTACCCTGCAAATGACCAGCGTCCAATATGCAAAGATGTTCTATTACACCTCGACACCATCAGGGAGTCTAGAAAAACAAATATACTACCTTGATATATTACAACGCTTAAAGTTTTAATTATCCTGTAAGTGATGTTTGTTTGTGTGTTTGTTTAACGTCACACTCAGCAATATTCCAGCTATATGACGGCGGTCTGTAAATAATCGAGTCTGGATCAGACAATCCAGTGAGTAACATCTTGAGCATCGATCTACGCAAACTGGGATACGATTACATGCATCAACCAAGTCAGCGAGCCTGACCACCCGATCCCGTTAGTCGCCTCTTACGACAATCATGGGTTGCTGAAGACCTATTCTAATCCGGAATCTTCACGGGACTATCCTGCAAATGACAAACGTCCATTATCCAATGATATTCCACAAAACAAACCATCTACGGTCATAATGCGTGTGGTTTGACACGATGTGATATCGTGTTTGGGTGGTGGTTTTCGTTTCACCCTCGTATAAACTGCCGGGCAAAAGAAAGTATACACTTGAAAATTGGATAACCCCAAACTAACAAATGATATCAAAATATTACTACTCTGAAAACAGTCGCCGAAACACTGCAGCCTTGAGGTCCAAAACACAACCACGATATACCCATTTCAAATACATCGCCATTGAATAACCATGTTTCAGTGTAGCCACCATCAGACATGGGTGTATACTTTATTCTGTGGGGCAGTGTATATATGGACTAAGGTTGGTCGATCGGTCGGTGCAGCGAAAATTGGAAAACATATTCTCGCTTTAACACATGATTAAACTGAGTTGCAAAACTAATGGTTTAACTCCCATTGTCAAATTTAAAATATGAGGTGAAAGTGTCGTGTAAAGTTATCCGAATGTCCACATTACTGAATACTATAGTGCACTGTATTTTCTATTTCCGTGTATTTTAAACAACCTTTTAAAATTTATCAATCAAATTAATACGACCGAGTGCCTATAGAATGTTTTAGAGGGCGGAAATTGGTTTTGAGGAAGCTTTATTCAATATCCTAACAAGAGCAAATCTGGCTCAAGTGCTGACAGTTTCAGATTTTCTCCCAAAGGTTTGAAATATCGGCGTTACGCATATTTTAGTTATGCTTATGTATAATTTTTTAAATCCAAAACTTGTAGGTGGTAAAATTAAATAAATAATTCAATCTTGTCCACAATTTTCATTTTTAAGTGCGACAAAGATGGTATTGTCATACCTTTTCTCATTGTTCGTTTCAAAACACTGATGAGCGAGTGAGTCTTGTGTTACGTCGCATTAAGCACTGTTCCAGCAATATCACGGAGAGATACCACAAATGGGCTTCACGCACTATACCTATGTGGGGTATCGAACCCGGGCCTTTTACACTCTCAAAGTGTTAATTACCATGCAAGTGACGAGCGTCCAATATGCCTGTGCTCTATGTCACCAACACCGTTACACCATCCGGGAGTCTAGAAGTCGGCTCAGGCTGCCCAAACTTAACGATGAACGCATTGCAGTTTTATACCCGGGGCGGTCGGGTAGCCTAGTGGTTAAAGCTTTCGCTCGTCACGCTGAAGACCCGGGTTCGATTCCCGACATGGGTACAATGTGTGAAGCCCATTTCTGGTGTCCCCCCGCCGTGATATTGCTGGAATATTGCTAAAGCGGCGTAAAACCATACTCACTCACTCACTTTAATAATTACCTTCGGCCCAGCAACGAGAATCACGAAAACGACGCCAAATTTATGCAAATTTTAATTATGTGTAAATCATAATGTGAAGATAATGACATGGCTATTTAGAGCCAAAGCATGTGGAGCAGATCATTGCATGTGTCGTATATGACACGAGGTAAGACAATCAGTATTTATCTGTTTAAGACACATTGAATCAATACTCAAAGGGGGAATTCATGAATGGGATTGGGCGCCCGCATGGATTTGTGAATGGGCGAAATACGAACGAATGAACGGCCGGGCTGATTGGTGCGTGGAAGGATGGATAGGTGAATGAATGAACGAACACATTGATTTTGTTTGGGTAAGGCAGTCGTTTCAGACTTTGACCTTTAAACTGTAATATAATATGTCTTTTCTAAGCACTGAGAGGCGCCACTTTATTACTAGCGTGCGCGTTCGCCTACGAATGAATGAAATCTATATTCAATTATATATATATATATATATATATATATATATATATATATATATATATATATACAAAAATGAGGTAAATGTTCACTCGGTGTACATGTAATATATAATAAAATAATAAAGTCCACGTTAGTCCATCATCTTCTTTATATCAGTTTCATACATAGTACTTTCGCTGTCAAGTTACACTGAAGAGCTGTCATGAGACAGCGAAAGTACTATGTATGAAACTGATATTTAAAGAAGATGATGGACTAACGTGGACTTTATTATATATATATATATATATATATATATATATATGCTAATGTGCAATGTGTCTATCCTGCTGTACATAACAGATGTGCGAGCATATCGAAAGAGCTTATCGGTCACGTTTTGGGGATTTCACTTTCAAGAAAAACATAATCAAAATAACTTAGAAACTTATCAAAAGGTATTATACTATGAGAAATTGTAAGTTTAATATTTGTTAAGGAATATGATCATGTTCAGTATTTTTCAATAGTTATATATATAGATAAAAATGCCCACATTCAACATTTAATGCTAAACATTGTTGTTTGGAACAAGATGTCTGGCAGAAAATTTAATAAAAATCAATTTTCAGGTTTGTAACACGAGACAAGGGAGGTAAGCGTTGCTGACATGATTCCTCCATCTTTAATCAAACGGAGCTAAACGGGCATTGACCGCTCCTTATGCCTGGTGAAAGCTGAGGGGAGAATCGCAACAAATTGTTTGTAAAATACTTAACAGTGTATTTCACGACCATCCTTGTATTTGTAAACACATGAAACAAATTCATTTGAGAGAAAAGCCGAACGTTCGTGTCTGGAATGAGATACGAAACCAAAATGTGTAGCTCCTGACTTCCTAATTTAGCATTCTGATCGACATTCAACATGGCGAGAAAATTTGAGGTAAGATACTGTAGGTTAATTTTACAACATGTGTGATTACCATGCTGCATTATGACCCGATTGCTGAAAAAATATCGGAATTATAAATTGATATACCTATTCAATGTTTGTATGTCGTCCGTAGTGATACCATACTGGCGCAAAACGTAGAACATCACCATGCTTGATAATTCGGTTTTCTGTGCTGAAATGATCTTATGTCATGATACGAATCCTAAAGAACAATATTACGGATACTGTCGTATTTCTACACTCATGGATGGTCTTTCTGTACCTTTGTGGTCGTCGTTCCGGTTGAAATAGCCTCACTGACTGATTTAAACAACAGGGTGCCTCAATACGAGAGTAATCGGTTGCCATTCTAAGATTTCAGTGCCAGCCTGTTGATCAACGTCGTTTCACCGATGGCATCTTACATTCGATTCTGTAGAAAAAATACGCATCAGTTTGTTTAATAATCATTTACGAGGAATTTTGCAATACGATCATCACAAAAGTGTGAGGTTATTCATTCTTGGTGTGTTTGTGTGATGGGATGTTCGTCTGTGGCACTGTTGTGATGCACTGCTATCGTAGACAATGGATGACTTACGTTGTGAATATACATTGGCATATACCAATTAGGAGGATTATTTTTATGCTGTGATAATGTAATACACAAGTGTAGACAACTGCTTTCATTTCACCATGCAATGGTCATGAATCTTGCTTCAACAAGGTATCGATGCAGGTGCATGTGCCCTCATTTCAGCATGTAAAAATATGAAATCATAGCACTATAGTGCCTTTACGCATTTGGATTTTTTATTAAATTTGTTATTTGGGTTGATTCTATTAGTCTGATCCATTGGTGTTATATAATATTTCAAAAATAAACAGTTGTGGAAAAAAATGATGATATCTCATACCTTGACCTGATAGTCAAACTCAAATTACTGTGTTAGTGTTGGCATAGATGTATTTTCATTGTGTATTGGTTGGTAACACGAAAAGTCAATGATGGGTGGATCTTGTTTATGCTGACACTGCACAATTTCAACAAGCGATTAACTGAAATGATTATCAGTAACCTTATCCAATTCAATTATGATAGTGTGGATGTATGGCATTTGTATTAGTCATCTCATTGTATGACAAATTCAGCCTTTCAGCATTAAGGAAACCAAATGTATTTACCATGTTTATGTTATTGTTATTTTGACCTTACCACTAAAACAAATCATGTCTATTGAATTTCTGCCAGGCATCATTTTCAGAAAACTTTTGTGTGTATTTACATGGTAATATGTACCGTTAAGTATGACCATGATTACGGGAAGAGGATAGTATTCTGTAGGTGGCAGTGGAGTTGCATTGTCTTCCGATATCGAATGTCTGGAATCGACCCCTCTCATGGCTACAAAGTCAAATTCTTGTCCCCAAATCTCTAAAAGCACCTGAAGACTACATACACTAATATTCTGAAAGAAGTTGTACAGGGAAGAGGGAAATGTCGCATTATGTGTTTCATATGGATGGAGGCTGAAGCTAAAATGATTCAGCAGTGCACCATGTTTGATTTAGTCATCATTGAATCAATACTGTTCCCAATTTGAAAAGTGAGTGTCCACATACAGTTAGTACTGGTACAGTGTATATAAGTCAAATATTCTTCTCGATCATGCACTGTTGGCTTGATCATTGGATATAAATAGGTGAAAGTGAAAATAATAACCTTTTCCCTGTTGCTATATCAAAATATTGATTTATCGTTTCCCTGTGAAATAATATGCCATGAGACTTTGACACAAAGATAATCAGTACTGTGACAGGGTAAGAACATTTTCCCCTCAGCACTTGCCTAAAAACAATCTGATATCAGATTTTGAAATTACATGTGGCCTGTGAAGTTTGCTGTTTTGTAATTATATGTTTTTAACATTAGGTTTGAGAAGAGGACCCCTTGACAATTAGGCTTAATTGTAAACACTGCATTTAGACAGGGGTGCTGATTGGAAATTTCAGTATTGATATTGATATGTTAGTATCTAGGTTAATAATCAGATTAATTATTCTGTGTGCTTATAGCATTGTATAGATATTTATCTGTGTAGACCTGTAATTTAATACAAAATATGACTTGGCTGATCCATTAAATGTTTAAAATTGAGTTTTCAGCCTTCTCCTTGTCCATCATCACAATGATAATGTTAATAAATGTAAATGTTTCTGTGGCAGTAAATTATTAATCAAGTATCAATGTTCATAAATATGTATCAAAACAGTATTGACAAAAACATCGCTGATACATTGACATTGCAATAAACAAAAACATCCTTTCATACAGTAGAAAAAGGAAATGTTTACTGATCTGAAGAGGACATTTCAGAAATGGAGAGTGTCAAATGTTGTCCCTGGTATCATATTGTCCCCGGTCACATATTGTGACATAGGTGTATCATTACAGCCTAAATAGAGGACTGAGAGATCCTGCATCATTGTGCAAGGCCCCGGGAGGAAGTGGAGCAAGGACTGCTTATTTTCTATATTACCTAATCTGGGAAGGGTACCTCTGCCCACTGAACATGTCTGACATTTTGGGGTGAGTTTTTTGTCGGTGTTCATTGTTTTAGTAAGCATGGTCGCCACATGCAAGTGTGGGATGCTTCTTCCTCACAAGACCTCATTGTTGTGAGGAGGAGACACTTGGTTGCAGGTTTATGTATAAGGACACATTATATACCACTCCGCATCTGCTGAAGACACTGAGATATTTACTACTGTTAAACTCAACTTCCCGAGGTATGTGTTCATGTTTAATTAGCTCGAATGGAAGCTGAACATGTGTCAGTTCCTTTGCAATAAGGAATACGATTTCAGTGTTCCCGTTTACTGGTAATTACCCGTTTTTTACTGGTAAAATTAGGCTTGGACCGGTAATTCAAGTGACTGTAAGTCCCTGTGGACCAGCAAATAAAGTACTTTTAAATCTTTGTTGTTAAACAAAACATCGGTGATATTCATATAAGTACATTTTTCGAACAAAGTCAGCTTTTCTGTGACCATCAGGGTTTAAACTTGTCTATTTCTAGGTTAAATATCCAGTTGTAGCGACTTCGTCTCGAAATATTAAAAAATAAAGAAGAAATTGTGACTGAAGTTTGTGTGAATGACATAGATCTAACTAAGTTACTTCAGAGATGACATCTTTGCACTGAACATGAAGTTGAAAGAATTAAAACCAAATAATTTTCATACGTTTTTTTATTTGTTTAAAGTTGGGACTGGTAATTTTTAGAGTTGCAGGTCCACAAGGACTGGCAGTTTCAAAAGCCAGCGGGAACACTGATATTGTATGAAAACATCGCCAAGAAATCAGGGGCATTCAACCTGCAGCCTTAACTCACAATGCTCTTTGAAAATTTGAATCAGATGGATGTCTTGTTCATTAACAAAAAAATTAAAACTTTGGAAGTTCTCAGTCTGAAAAATTGTCTGTCATAAAAAATGAACACTTTGTCTCAATATGTTTTTATATTTTCTATTGCTATTTTGCTATAGGTTAAATAAACCCTATCAAAACTCATTTAATCATGAATAACAGAGAGCCATTGTTGTCAAGGATGACAAAGTAGACAAAACATTTTATAGATAGCAAGTTCTTATTATACTGCAAAAGCAACGTTTCCTGCTTGACAACGACATACGCCGCTATTACACAGAAACGCCACTATTTCAGTATAATAATGAAGTTATTATCTATAATGTTTTTGTCTAGTAAGTCCAAACATGAGAGAAAAGCAATTATCTCGTGCATCTCTTAAGTTTGGTACTGTTGTGAATTGTATATTCCTTTGATTATTTGTCTCATCACAGTTAAGTAAAAGGTCTAAGAGGGGTTAACCTCCTCATGAGATTGGATGCAATGGGTTGTGAACATGTGCAGGGGCCACCCAGGGACATGTCTCACTTGGCTGTAGACCCGTGAAGATCCGGGATCTTCAGCAACCCATGCTTGCCATAAGAGGCGACTCAGAGGATTGGGTGGTCAAGCTTGCTCACTTGGTTGATGCATGTCATCCTATCCCAATTGCGTGGATCGATGCTCATGATATCAATCACTGGATTGTCTGGTACAGACTTGACTATTTATAGACCGCCATCATATACTGATATAGCTGGAATATTACTGAGTGCAGCGTTAAACAACAAACAAACAAACACCTGGCTGTAGTTTTAAGGGGGGCACGGGTGGCCCAGTCGTCTAAGGCGCCGCGATTCGCTGTGCAGAGTTGCGTCCCTTGGGCACGCCAGAAACCTATGATTGTGGGTTCGAATCCCGGTTCGCCCCAATTATGTTTCTAGGTTTGTCAGCACCATGCCGTGCTCGTGGGTTTCACCGAAGTAGTAAACGTCTGAAACCTGCATCACTTCGGGCTTTCCTCCCACATTAAGCTGACACGCCGCGATATGACTGGAATAATGTTAAAAGCGGCGTTAAACCCAACTCACTCACTCACTGTAGTTTTAATTTTAAAGGTTGTTGTCCTTTTCACTAGTTGCACACTGGTGGTTGTGTTGAACCCTGCTTTAGCATGATATAATTTTAGAGGCACGTATATTAGAGGAAGAAGTTATTTTAGGACATGTATGATGTTAAGTATTTAGTGTTTGGAATGGGATTTCAAGAGGTATTCAGCTCAAAGAATTATTCTCCCTCTTTATGTTCAAGATTTCTTGAATCTTATCGTTGATGTGGTTTTTTGGAATGCTTGAAATTGATTTGATGATGTACGAAATGAGTCTAACGTCCAGACATTCATGCCAACAGATACTCTGATACCTGTAAATACTCTACTAAGCATGGTATGGCATGTCGTATAACACTAAATGCTTTATTAGTTATAGCATTGCTCAAAATAGTTTCGTGCACCTGAAGGTGACAATTTTCTTTGTAGGTTTAGATATTTTACTTTCTTTTCTTTTTTGTTTATCTTTCCACAATTTGTAGTGTAGTTCATGTCAGATATGGCTGAGGTTTCTGACAAGTTTTGAACAGAGCCCATGATTTACAAGCAACAGGAACTGGCCATATCAGCTTTTTAGAAGTTTTATTTAGTTTTCAACGTCACTGTTACTTTCCAAAGTACTCACTCGCATATCTACGTCTAATAATCATGGCTATTAAATGAATGGCATCATTGTCAAGGCAACATTCATTTGAAAAGAAATGATCCCTAGAACCCTGTGCACCTGTTGATATCTGGGTGAAGATCATGAGGATAGGCCGGGTTAGACATGACTACTTTGCGTTGAGTCGTCATTTGAAACTAGTGCCATAAAAATCAAGTAAGCTGCTTTCTGTTAGGTTAATGTTAACATGTTATTCATTTCATTGGTCGGTCAGATATGCATATCGAGTTGTGACCAGTGTATAAAGATGCGTATCGCATCATGGCATTCAGTATCATTGCACCCTGCACACTATTATGATGCCAAGTCGCTTATATCCTGCGCAGTGCGGGGTTATATATTATATGTATAATATTATATATTATAGGGAAATCCCGAGATTGCAGTATTTGGATCTTGGGACTCCTTAAATTTGAAAAAAAAATTTAACCTTGACAAGACAAGGACTTCTTGACTTACAGCTTGTTTTCAAACACTGCTCTGGTATTAATACAATATTATTTCCCAGTAAAATTGATTGATGTTCTCCATGTTCACACTCCCAGAATGTATTTTGATGTACCTGTGTTTAAATAGATCTTGACAGGCTGACTAATTCAACCCACCAGCGGTGTTTGTAGAAAAACATCTGAGAGTATGTTTGAAATAGGCTCCAACTCTGTGACTCTGTTTGATCGTCGTTTA
The DNA here is from genome assembly GCF_023055435.1 of Haliotis rufescens. Classification (NCBI taxonomy): domain Eukaryota; kingdom Metazoa; phylum Mollusca; class Gastropoda; order Lepetellida; family Haliotidae; genus Haliotis; species Haliotis rufescens. Next base: position 57,751,299 of record NW_025964334.1, read on the forward strand.
CCTCGTGAGTGTCGGAGTACAAGCCTGTTGGGTTTGGGGACTATAAGATCAGCACTGTGTATGCATGTACACAACATGATCATTGTATATAGCGTGTTACACCACAAGCCCCATCATGTACAAGTGTCTGTTTATTTCATGTCAATGGCAGTGTTCCTTCCTGTTTGTAGCAACTGTCCAAGCGTGACATGTAGCCACAGTTATTTCATTGATCATGTGACTAATTCCCTGTGTGCGAACAACCATTCATGACTAACTCCTTCATATAAGGGTATTTTAATTTTTTGTTTTTCTCACCTCATGAGCAACCATGTTTTTTACCTCTATCTGCCTGTCTCATGCCCTCTCCACTTGACCTCAAGGGGGAAAAGTGTTTTTAAAAAATGATTTAGAGTTGAAATGCTAACATTCACTGCAATGTTACCAGGGATTGACTTAGGCCGCTATTCAGCTGTATTCTCGCATACTTGTCATATATGTCTCATCAACATTCATTCAGCGCGATTGAAAATAGCGTACTTCTTTCAATAGTTTATCTGCATTTACACTTTCATTTTCACCTACAAACACAAACACAAATTAGCACATGGCAAACACGCCGCCTTCTGCAGAAAATAAATGACTTAATTGTTGCTAATTAAACAAAAGGGTGAACCTGGAGCAATAGTCATTGTATAATTAACTGAAAAGTCCATATTGATAAGATTTCATTTGATACGGTCAGACTCCCGGTCTTTGATACACTACACACTACAGACGGACATAAGACAGTGAAATTGATGAAGGCACTGGAATGTAAATGATATAATTTTTGCCAACAAACTGTAACACCATTTATGACAGTCACTATATCATGTCATCACTCTGAATATATTAAATTACGATCTTAACAGACGTTGTCGAAGACCTAGAAATTGTTTGTCCACTGCATGCCACTGAAATGAACAGCTGATGGTGGTAAACATCCCTTCTAAATGATCTATAACTGTTCTCACAAATAATTCCTCCTAAAGTTGACAGTGAACAGAAATACATAAATATTAATCTAATTTCTCCTAAAGTAAACAATGAACAGAAATATAAATACTAATGCATTTTTAAATATTCACAGTGGAATAATTAATGTTTGAAAATATCGGAGGATATATCCATATAATCTAGTAACATTAATTGCAACATAATTCGAGTCACAAATACCGAATATCAAATACAGTTTCCACTGTGTGAAGACAAAGTGTCTCTGAAAATTTGCAAAATCTCATCACACACCAAAACATCTCATTGCTTTTGGACTAGTGTGGATTTTCTTTCATAGGTAAAAATTACCAGGATAATCCTTGTGTTACTAAGTCATGTAAATGTGAAGAAAATTCCCCAATGATATCATCTTCTACAGTGTTTTGGCTTGCCTTGACCTCATCACTGGTGGAGAACTTGATTGTAGGTTGTGTATGGTAGTGTTGGGTCATTATCATTGATATTCAAGGTCTTTAATTTGTGTTATGCTGGGTAAGATAGTTCTGCAGCAACCTAGGCTTGTAAGAGGCGGACTGAATGGGTCAGGGTCAGGGTCAGGCTTTGTGACTTGGTTGGTTTCATGTCATCGTATCCCAATTGCGTGGATTGGTGCTCATGATGTCAATCACTGGGTTGTCTGGTCCAAGCTCGATTATTTACAGACCCCTGTCGTATAGCTCAGGGTTAGAAACTAACAGTTTTGGTCCACTAGTCCTTACAATGATAACATATAGCAAAACCCTTAAAATAGGTCAATTTCTAGTCCTTAGGATACCTTTACTGTTGGGCAGTTTTGTAAGGACTAATGCCAATTTCTAACGCTGTCGTATAGGAATATAAATAATAAAAAAAACAAATGTTAAAAATTTGACTGTTTTGCGATTATTAAGTCATCTGGTACCATTTCAAATTTGATGGCCTCAAAATGCAGCAAAGTGCAGCAAAAAAATGCTACTATTCCAGACAGCAGCTTTCAGGGCTTGATGTAGCTGTATTAAACAAGCACCAGTGTGACCTGTTGAAACATGCAACCTAATATTTATGTCTACAGGCACCAAGTGCATGCCAAAATTTTCAAAATTGTGTCTATCCCTTACTTGTCCACACAATATCATCCTTTGAACACATTCAATAGAACTAAGATTTATTTACCATACTACATCAGTAATCCCGGTGCTATGTGTACTTTGTCATGCTTTTTTGGGCTTTACGTCATCAAACTGCGAGTACTTCCAAGATTGTGTGCACATTTTAGCTTTGATAAATTAATGGGACCAGAGAGGAACCTGGTTTGGGCTGGTGCAACAAGGTGTTAATGTCAGCGTGCACCTGGTGCAAGTTCAGTCAAATTCTTCCAATCAATCCCTGGCTTTTCACTCCCACACTGTTCGGAAAAGCTGTATGTTTTTAAACCCATGGGGTGGTTCGAGCTCACTTTCATTTTCATAACACTGAGTAAAATGGTTGCATTGGCTGATTTGATAAAATATATAATCTGGATGAAAGGATAACCTGTTTGTTTTGAGTTGACAATTGTTCCCAGGCAACTTTTGTATTGAGCTCCAGACCAGGAATGTTTTCTCTCGTTTTCCACCATCACGACATTGTCTGTGTTCTGTGCCCCCAGCATGACCAGCTCTACTTCACTACACTGGGAGACCTGTCCTTAGGTTTGTCTGGAAAAGGCTTCTACCGACATACTGAAATTTTATTTTGCTGAATAAAGAAAAAAGTAAAAACATGTTGAAAAATACCCAGACCTTCCTACCCTAATTTGGGATGGACTGAAGTCATGGAAATAGGAAACCGTTTTATTTATGTTTAGCCTGACATGGTTGTCGTCCCCTTATGAAGACCACAGACTGATATTTCCATCTCTGTATTGAGTAATGAGTGGGACGTATCGGTGATGAGTGCAGTAATGTATCAGGTTCTGCTGTTATCTAGAATGTACCGTAGTTCCCCTACATTGTAATGAAATGAGTGCAGTGATGTATCAGTTCCACTGTTAAGTGGGATGTACCGTAGTTCCCCTACACAAGTCCCACATTGTAATGAAATGAGTGCAGTGATGTAACAGGTTCCACTGTTAAGTGGGATGTACCGTAGTTCCCCTACACGAGTCCCACATTGTAATGAAATGAGTGCAGTGATGTATCAGGTTCCACTGTTAAGTGGGATGTACCGTAGTTCCCCTACACGAGTCCCACATTGTAATGAAATGAGTGCAGTGATGTATCAGTTCCACTGTTAAGTGGGATGTACCGTAGTTCCCCTACACGAGTCCCACATTGTAATGAAATGAGTGCAGTGATGTAACAGGTTCCACTGTTAAGTGGGATGTACCGTAGTTCCCCTACACGAGTCCCACATTGTAATGAAATGGGTGCAGTGATGTATCAGGTTCCACTGTTAAGTGGGATGTACCGTAGTTCCCCTACACGAGTCCCACATTGTAATGAAATGAGTGCAGTGATGTATCAGGTTCCACTGTTAAGTGGGATGTACCGTAGTTCCCCTACACGAGTCCCACATTGTAATGAAATGAGTGCAGTGATGTAACAGGTTCCACTGTTAAGTGGGATGTACCGTAGTTCCCCTACACGAGTCCCACATTGTAATGAAATGAGTGCAGTGATGTATCAGGTTCCACTGTTAAGTGGGATGTACCGTAGTTCCCCTACACGAGTCCCACATTGTAATGAAATGAGTGCAGTGATGTATCAGGTTCCGCTGTGAACTGAGATGTTCCATATTTCTGTTCAGAGTTGTGTCCCTTGGGCACGCCAGAAACCTATGGTCGTGGGTTCGAATCATGCTTTTGTTTTTAGGTTTGTCAGCACCGTACCCGTGGTACATATCTGAAACCTGCATTACTTCGGACTTTCCTCCCATGTTATGCTGACGTGTGATATAACTGGAATACTGTTCAAAGCGGCGTTGAACCTAACTCACTCACTCACTCACTCAAACACTCACTTCTTGTTTCCTTGTCTGTCTGTTTGTTTGTTTGTTTGTTTGTTTTTCTCCGAATGATTGTTTGATTGTATTTGTTGTTAAACACCGCACTCAGCAATATTTCAGCTGTATGACGGCGGTCTGTAAATAATCGAATTTGGACCAGACAATCTAGTGATTGACATGAGCATCGATCAACATTATTGGGATCGGTGACATGCATCAACCAAGTCAGCGAGCCTGACCACTCGATCCTGTTAGTCGCCTCTTATGACAAGCATAGTCGCCTTTTATGACAAACATGGGTTGCTAAAGACCTTTTCTAACCTTTTCTAACCTGGTTTGCTCTCTCCTTGTAAGTTGTATGTATCGTGACATGAGATGTCTTTGGTTTTGACATCCCCCGTTATCCAGTATGTTTAGTTTTTATTCCATTATGATAAATAACCCTTGACACACTCAGCACCATAGCTTTGTTTTTCGCTATTTTTCTACATTTCCTTAACAAGGAACTATGGTAATAGTGTATCTGAATCTGAGAGTAATTAGCAGTGATTACATTGCTAGTGACCTTGTGGTACAACAGTGCAAGTTAACAGTGAGAAATAACAGCCGAGTAATTTGTATTAATTAACTCAGCATTTACAGGATATTGAACTCCTGTCATGGGGTTACGTCATAATTGTCTTCTTTGCATGTAAGATTTGGGTTAATCTGCCTGATAAAATAGACAGTTTATCACATTAAAGCATTGGTTTCTTAGTAATTGATTGGCAATGATTGTCATGACATTTCTATATTCAATCTGTGGCCATTATTTTTATATTTGTTGGATCACTTTTTTTAGTCAGTCAAGCATCACTTTCTGTCTTAACTGTGTTTAACTGTACAGATATTACCTGTAGGATGGGGTGTGAATGAGAATAAAATACATGAGTTCACCATCTCTAGCATCATTGCATGCTGGAAGCTTTGCTTTTTGTTTTTTCTGGAAGACAAAGGGAGTTAATTCGGCAAAGTCGGTGTATCAGGACAAGGGACATAACTAGATTTATTATGCGAGAAATTTAGCTGTCTTATTGGCTGAATGATTTGGCGAAATATTAATGTCAAATTGAGCATCCTAAGGTTATTGATGATTTTTACACTAAATAATCTCAAAATAATTTTGTGAGTACGCGAAAATCATGAAAACAAAGGGTGTAAATTTGAATTATTATTTTTACCCAATTTTGAAAAAACTTCAGTCAGCGGACCCATCCAACAAATATAATGTCTGAATCTGAGATTTCCATGGATAGTAAACTTTGGAGAGGTTAGTGCTATGAAGAAACCAGTTCATCTCTCAGAAGACTATATTTTACTAGTGTCCTCAGGCTTTGCCTGTAATATTTAAGGGCAAAACTGTACTTTATCACATGACACATGGGGGTAAAGCAAACTTTATTTCTTAAGTGACTGATTAAAAGAGGAACAAATAGATTATACGCTATGATGAAATCTTAACCGATGCCGAGAGTGGGCAGAAACTTCTGAGACCAGTTCCTGGAATCCAAACTCAGACCTCCTGGTGCTTGTAATTATTTCTCAGTGCCCTATACAGTGATAACTTCAGGCGTGCGGGGTCACACAGGCGTGAAGAAATTCAAGGTCACTATGTACACTTTGTAGGCATGTATTTATAGGTTCCCGGCAGGCTGATTTTGACAATATTTTCATGCAGCTGTGGCAAACATTAGATATGAGTTTTACCAGCATGCAAGTTATTCTGTGCAAGAGAAGAGACTTTAAAGGTTTATCTAATAGCCTATGGTGTATGTCGGGTTCCCTGTGGCTCGAAATAGACCCAGAAATACTGTTTGCAGAATCTTTGACAGGAGTTGTATTTCTGATAGCGTGGAGAAGATTATTGGAGTGAACCAGACCAGTGCACTTCTAGTCTGGAGCTCAGTCGGCTTTGCTATTGCAGGGAAACTTAAAAAATGTACACTTGCATCTATCATGTATGTATTGGCAGTGTCTTGATCCAAAGGGTACTTGGTCAGGATTTGTTTTGGGGTTTTGGAATCTGATTGCCGAATGCGAGTCCGAATTTCCGAGTCAACTTTCTGATAAAAAACTGTCAATTTTTAATATCAATTGTAAAGATTTGATGGTAGAATAATAAAATCATTATGCTAACAATGTTAAAGACTTTTTATAAGCAATAATTTAAACTTTGTACTGCCATAATTTACTCAAGACCAATAATTAAGTCATTAAGTGTGTGATTGTATCAGTTGATATACTGACCCTGACAGTCTGACCCAGACCAGATGATATGAGAGTGTGAGGCATTATACATGGCTGCGTGGTCCTTGGCGGTCTTTGGTATTTGTATCAAGGGACCCCCTAAACCTCTAAGTTAAATCATTCAGGTTATTTTCGAACACTGTATGTACGGTATTGTAGAAATATTTCTGACTTGCTGTATATCAGTATTCGCTCACCATGCTCACTCATTCACTCCAACCTTGCATGTTGAAACAATGATGGCATTTTTGTTTAGGCCTCGTTTTATCACGGACCTTCTGACATAAAATACTGAGAAAAAGTAAATAAATTAAAATAAGAATTATCATTTATTAAATATATTTTTGTCACTCACAAACTGAAATACTTTTGTAACAGAATAAAGAGATATATGTCTAGAAGCTTGCAACACAGTAACAAGATGACTTTGCCCTTAAAGCCTCCACATGCCGTGACAGTCCAGTGTTGGTAGTCACTCCAACCATGTCCGGGTGCCTTGGCTTGTCATGTGACTATGCTTGTCATGTGACTATGCTTGTCATGTGACTATGCTTGCCGTTAAAGACGACTATGCTTGTCGTAAGAGGCGACTAACGGGATCGGGTGGTCAAGCTCGCTGACTTGGTTGATGCATGTCATCTATCCCAATTGCTTGGATCGATGCTCATGATATCAATCATTGGATTGTCTGGTCCAGACTCTTATTTACAGACCGTCGTCATTTAGCTGGAATATTGCTGAGTGTGGCGTAAAACAACAAACCAACCAATCATGTCTGATGTTTTGATATTTTTACATAGTTTTTCCCTACCAAACTGAATTTACTGGAGAAAATCCGAAAACCAACAAGTGTCTAAATGATAGTTTGGCAATGTTCATGGAAAGGTTGCTGCTTCAATGTGTGCTACAGAAGCTTGTTGTTGTATGGAGGATCATTTTACTGTGAGGAATAGGATAAATGGGGAACCGGAAAATAATGTTCATTGTTTTTCTGTATTGCACAAGGAATGCATTATCATACGCAGGTTACTTTTGAGTGCATGGTTTTAATTGGCTGAAACCTGCAACCAATGATAATAAAGGAAACAAAACAAGGAAGTTGTGTGTATAAAAAGAACTGATGATATCAAATTAGATGCTAAGTTGAAACTCAGTGGAGTTATGTTTTCTTGTACGGTAAGTACCATGGATCCTAGCCAAAAACACAACATGACCAAAGCATTCTATTTTGACTTAATTTTAAATATATATAAGTATGTCTCTAATATGTTCTTAATCTTGATAAAAAAGTACTATCCATGGTCTCAGCTGATTATCATACAAGTACTATCCATGTTGTTAGGTCCCAGCTGATTGACCATACAAGTACTATCCATGGTGTACCGTCTTTATTTGATTGATCATACAAGTACTATCCATGGTGTTATGTCTCAGCTGATTGATCATACAAGTACTATCCATTGTGTACCGTCTTTATTTGATTGATCATACAAGTACTATCCATGGTGTTATGTCTCAGCTGATTGATCATACAAGTACTATCCATTGTGTACCGTCTTTATTTGATTGATCATACAAGTACTATCCATTGTGTAAGGTCTTAGCTGATTGCATTCAAGTACTATCCATGGTGTTATGTCTCAGCTGATTGATCATACAAGTACTATCCATGGTTTTTAGGTCTCAGCTGATTGATCATACAAGTACTATCCATGGTTTTACGTCTCAGCTGATTGATCATACAAGTACTATCCATGGTCTCAGCTGATTGATCATACAAGTACTATCCATGGTCTCAGCTGATTGATCATACATGTACTATCCATGGTCTCAGCTGATTGATCATACAATTACTATACTTGGTTTTAGGTCTTAGCTGATTGATTATACAAGTACTATCCATGGTCTCGGCTGATTGATCATACAAGTACTATCCATGTTGTTAGGTCCCAGCTGATTGACCATACAAGTACTAACCATGGTGTTACGTCTTAGCTGATTGATCATACAAGTACTATCCATGGTTTCAGCTGATTGATCATACATGTACTATTCATTGTGTTAGGTCTCAGCTGATTGATCATATAAGTACTATCCATGGTCTCAGCTGATTGATCATACAAGTACTACCCATGGTGTTAGGTCTCAGCTGATTGATCATACAAGTACTATCCATGGTTTCAGCTGATTGATCATATAAGTACTATCCATGGTTTCAGCTGATTGATCATACAAGTACTATCCATGGTCTCAGCTGATTATCATACAAGTACTATCCATGTTGTTAGGTCCCAGCTGATTGACCATACAAGTACTATCCATGGTGTTACGTCTTAGCTGATTGATCATACAAGTAATATCCATGGTTTCAGCTGATTGATCATACAGGTACTATCCATTGTGTTAGGTCTCAGTTGATTGATCATACAAGTACTGTCCATGGTGTTACGTCTTAGCTGATTGACCATACAAGTACTATCCATGGTGTTACGTCTTAGCTGATTGATCATACAAGTACTATCCATGGTTTCAGCTGATTGATCATACAAGTACTATCCATTGTGTTAGGTCTCAGTTGATTGATCATACAAGTACTATCCATGGTCTCAGCTGATTGATCATACAAGTACTATCCATGGTGTTAGGTCTCAGTTGACTGATCATACAAGTACTGTCCATGGTGTAATGTCGGGTGGTCAGCCTCGCTGATTTGATTGATGCATGTCTTCGTATCCCAATTGCGTGGATCGATGCTCATGATGTTAATCACTGGAGTGTCTGGTCCAGACTCAATTATTTACAGACCGCTGGAATATTGCTGGAATATTGCTGAGTGAGGCGTTAAACAACAAACAAACAAACAATAGGTCTCAACTGATTGATGATGAAGTACTACTGAATACTGATGAAGTACTATCTATGTTGTTAGGTCTCAACTACTCATGCCAGTACTAGATAATTAGAATTATCGTTATGATTATCAATATTAAAATTGTCTCCTCGTGAAATTAAGTATTCATTTACCGAAACAGACTTGATATTGTCAATTGCCGAAGAAGGAAAGCTGTGTGCTGATCATGTTTGACAGACTGAATTCACTACATGCTATACCTGTACTATTTTCATAACTCATACACTTACCAACTGATCAAAGCAAAACGTTTGTAATCTGTTTCATTGATTTAGTTTCATTTTCATTCAGTATTGTTCCGTGACATTATGTGTGAACTGAAAGGAAGCTGGCACTAACCGGCAACTCATTGTTTACAGCAACCAGGATCAGAAAACAGTTATTGACACCTTGAAACAAACCTTAGTTGGCGGAGAATGGATACATATTTTGGATTCATATTTGTTGTAGTTTGACTATCATATGTCACCATATTGTTTTCGCAATCAAAATAGCAAAACCATGTTTAGCCTTAATAGTGACTCGTCAAACCGTTCCATAAGTAAAAAGGGGGCACTGGTGCCCCTGTTGTCTAAGGTGCCGCAATTCACTGTGCAGAGTTGCGTCCCTTGGGCACGCCAGAAACCTATGATTGTGGGTTCGAATCCTCGTTCGCCCCGATTATGTTTCTAGGTTTGTCAGCACCATACCCGTGCTCGTGGGTTTCACCGAAGTAGTAAACGTCTGAGACCTGCATTACTTCTGGCTTTCCTCCCACATTAAGCTGACACGCCGTGATATAACTGGAATACTGTCAGCGGCGTTAAACCCAACTCACTCACTTACTCCATAAGTAAAAAGTATCTGGCAATATACCAGAATGGTGTATCCTACAACCATGCTTATAGTAATAATATTGAATATATGTAGTGTCTGCGTTTCGATACTATTTCCTCCAATTATTGCATAAAAACAAATTTAAGTTATATTATTTGGTATTTATAACTGAATCAATGGTCAATTGGGAGAAAACATGTGTACAGCCGATTGCTATTTCCAGCTAATGTTTATGAGAAAAATACACTCAGTAATGTTAATCTCTGCAATGGAAATGGTAAATCATCATGTCTAGTGATGTTTAATTGCAAATCTCACCTTGTCATTGACCAATGATTTTATCTCCTGTTCGCTCACCTGAAACGATACAGTGTTGTTTTTGACTGGGCACAACACATGTAATATAATTAACTAGGTGAGACTATGCCGGTGTATAACACTGTTTTTGTTATGTCATAAATGTCCACACAGTAATCCATGCATAGATGTTGCACCACTAACCAGTGACATGAACTATATTGATTTCTTTCGGCCCATTTTGCATATTTGCTCAAAGTTACTTCTCTTATATATTGATAGTTGATTGATATTTAGTTAACGATTATCGATCTCTATGATGTATATAGAAAGCCAGCCCTATCATAGAGGTAGGGTTGGGCAAGTCATGAAGTGTCTACTTGCCAGATCTCCATTGCTGTTGTTGTGCAGCAGGTCACTGAGGCTGGGTTAAGTGTTTACCTGACATTAATCGTTTTTGCATATGTGTTTACTATATCTGTTACTGGCACATCACCTGAACAAACAAATGGATCAGGTGGTCAGGCTATCAATCTCTTCAAAACACCCCCCCCCCCCCCCCCCCCAAACACCCTTCTATCCACCCTACCCGTGAAGACCTGGGTTAGAATTGGTCTTCAGCAACCCATGCTTGCCGATAAAGGCAGCTATGCTTGTCGTAAGAGGCGACTAAGGGGATTGGGTGGTCAGGCTTGCTGACTTGGTTGATGCATGTCATCGTATCCTAATTGCGTGGATCGATACTCATGACATTAATCACTGGATTTTTTGGCCAGGACTTAATGATTTACAGACCGCCGTCATATAGCTGGAATATTGCTGGGTGCGGTGTTAAACAACAAACAACAACTTCTATCCACCCTCATACTCTTCTTTTCCTGGCACATTACTTGCACAAATGGTTCAGGTGGTCTGCCCATGCTAAAATAATCATAGCAATCACTGATTTGTTTGGTTCCTATTCGATTGTCTATAATATTGCTTAGTTAGCAACAAACCTGAATTTAGGAAAATAAATTCTGGATGTAAGATGGTTTTATGAAACTATGGTACGGTATCCTCAGCAAGTATGTTGGTATCTGTGCACTGGTGTGTCACAGTAACCTGGCTCGCCTCCCGAGATGGGATATACCAGTCCCTGGTGTAATGTGTTGTGCAGGAGATAACACACAGCTGATTCGGAATATGCTGTTACCGTAGGTTATCTTAATTGAAATTGATGTAATCGGATCCCTTGAATGGAGGACACTGTGCGTTGCTTTTGATGATATTTCTTCAGAGTATTTTTTCTGTATTTGATATGAAGGCATTCCTTAGGAATTATAGATTTGTATTGGGGGGAAAAGGAAATATTTTGAACAAAATATTGCATTTGTTGTTCTTCAAGATACTATAATGTAGTGAATCTAATGGGTAATCAAATCTGAAAAAGGAATGTTGATTGTATGTATTTCAACCTAAATTTACATGCTGTGTTTTTCAGAAAACAGCTGACAGTTTTAACAGTATGAGTGTCAGGGGTTAAGGAGTGTCAAGGGTGTATGTGCACTTTTTGATCTGACAAGTTACAGTCGTGTGTTAGCATAGTTACATAACCTGCTACCAAACTCCTACCCATCATTCTACCTATCTCCTACCCATCCTTCTACCTAACTCCTACCTATCCTTCTACATAACTCCTACCCATCCTTCTACCTAACTCCTACCTATCCTTCTACATAACTCCTACCAATCCTTCTTCCTATCTCCTACCCATCCTTCTATCCATCCTACCCACCCTTCTATTCCACCCTGCTATCAAAATACCCATCCTTCTATCATCCTACCACCCTGCTATACCACCCTGCTACAAAAATACCCATCCTTCTATCCATCCTACCACCCTGCTACAAAAATACCCATCCTTCTATCCATCCTACCCACCCTTCTATACCACCCTGCTACCATACTCCTACCCACCCTTCTATACCACCCTGCTACCATACTCCTACCCACCCTTCTACTCCACTCCCTTACCCACCCTGTTATCGAAACCATACCCACCCTTCTATCTATCTTACCTACCCTGCTACCGTACTCCTACCCACCCTTCTACTCCACTCCCTTACCCACCCTGTTACCGAACCCATACCCACCCTTCTATCTATCTTACCTACCCTGCTACCCTACTCCTACCCACCCTTCTACTCCACTCCCTTACCCACCCTGTTACCGAACCCATACCCACCCTTCTATCTATCTTACCTACCCTGCTACCGTACTCCTACCCACCCTTCTACTTCACTCCCTTACCCACCCTGCTACCGAACCCATACCCACCCTTCTATCTATCTTACCTACCCTGCTACCCTACTCCTACCCACCCTTCTACTCCACTCCCTTACCCACCCTGTTACCGAACCCATACCCACCCTTCTATCTATCTTACCTACCCTGCTACCCTACTCCTACCCACCCTTCTACTCCACTCCCTTACCACCCTGCTACCGAACCCATACCCACCCTTCTATCTATCTTACCTACCCTGCTACCCTACTCCTACCCACCCTTCTACTCCACTCCCTTACCACCCTGCTACCGAACCCATACCCACCCTTCTATCCCTCCCCTTATTCACCCTGCTGCCACTCCGTCACCTGGCTGCCACTCCGTCACCTGGCCGCCACTCCGTCACCTGGCCTGTTGACCTGAGCTGGCAAATGTACACAAACACTCATCACATGTATACACGTTGTTACAGTATTTATTTAACTGTCTCTGAGTCATTATCATTAATAAACATGTTTTAACACCATAAATATGAAAGCATTGTTAAAAATGACAGAAACATGTTTGCTTTAACTCGTTCTGTGTCAAGTACATGGTGACTCCGGGACTGTTTAAAGTATTGTGTTCTTAACATTCCAAAATGGTCGATGAAGCAAGAGGTCTTGCAACTAGTAGGTCAACCTGGACAAAAGAACTCATTCAGTTTTGCAATGCATCCAATTGTTTAGTGCAGTGGTTGAGGTATTAACTCTAGATACTTGAGGTCCAGGTTTGAATTCCCACATAGCCAGTGAAAGAATTTACATAGTTAACACAATGTAAGCTGGTTCTGACGTGACAAGTCATGAGATGTCCTCATACCGTAGTGATAGTGAGCACTAAGTTCTGATTTTAAGAAGATTGTGTCAAGGCCTAGTTGTAAATGAGCTGTGAACTACTCGTGGGCTGTCTGTTGACTCACAAGGTCTACTTCTGTCATGACACCTAGCAATGTGTGCCCACTCGGAATGAGTTCACCTGAAGCTAGTGCTGCTTATTGGGTGGAACTTCATCACTGATCCATGGTAACGATCCACGAAATTTACCTTTTTTATGGGTTTTGCTGTTTGTTTCATTATAAGAACTAGTGGACTAAAACTGTTAGTTTCTAATGCTATAAATCTTCACAAATAAAAATACCAGCTTGCATGATCATCAGAATTATGATTATTGATGATTTTAATTATGTAAATTGTTTCGATTTGATAGATTAATTGAATATTTAAGATAAAAGATGAATTTGAAAAATATGTCTAGGCAATATCTGTTGTCTTTTGGATGAAGGTTAGGCCCTGAATTATTATAGCTAGATCACAAGGTGGTGTATCACAATGGACACTAGTGGATTAACTATCGTTTGTGATCAATCATGGTAAATTTATTGTGTGGTAAAGGGCAAGAATTACACAGGTGAAATCCAAATAACCAACACAGGTAAAATCCTGTGACCCACACAGGTAAAATCCTGTGACCCACGCAGGTGAAATCCTGTGACCCACGCAGGTGGAATTCTGTGACCCACGCAGGTGGAATTCTGTGACCAACACAGGTGGAATTCTATGACGCACACAGGTGGAATTCTGTGACCCATGCAGGTTGAATCCTCTACCCCCCACACAGGTGGAATCATCTACCCCCACACAGGTGGAATCCTCTACCCCCCACACAGGTGGAATCTTCTAACCCTCCCACACAGGTGGAATCTTCTAACCCCACACAGGTGGAATCCTCTACCCCCCACACAGGTGGAATCTTCTAACCCTCCCACACAGGTGGAATCCTCTAAACCCCCCCCCCCCCCACACACACACACACACACACACACACATGTGAAATCCTTCTACCCCCCACACGGGTGGAATCCTGTGATGACCCACACAGGTGGAATCCTGTGATGACCCACACAGGTAGAATCCTCTAACCCCCCCACACAGGAGGAATCCCATAGACCCACTCAGGTGAAAACCTGTTACCCTCACAGGTGAAATGGTGCGTACCCATACTGAATTCCTGCCAGGACCGTCCTCCTGCACCTTGACATCCTACAGTACAATGTAGGTATTGCGTCATCGTTTGCTCATTCCCAGTGAAACAATCTGCATTGTGAGACTGTCAATTGTCCCGGTGCTGTATTGATGAAAAGGTGTGTCGTCTAGAGACTTCTAGGCTGCCGGGCTGAATCATCACACCAATGATGGCGGCCTCGTATTGCATATTGAATCATAGATTTTTACTCTGCTAATTATTCATGTATCGTTCTTTCATATTCATGGTTGATGTATCAGGACTACTCGAGCATATCGTGTAATGTGCATACTTTATGGAGTCTTGTTTTTGATGGGTAGGGATTGAATATCTTTCTTATTCTATAGTAACATGGTTAACTGGACATATTTTATTACATTACAAGCACTTATAGTCGATCCCATCGCCAACCCTCATCTTGGTCCTAGAGGTTAAAGTCTGTGTTTGATGAGTAAAAACCTGTCTGTGATAATTGTTGTCTAGAATAGTAGTTGTTTAAAATAAGTCATCATTATTTGCATGTCAAAGGATTGTACTATGCCTGCTCAGAAGTCAATATTCAGTCACTTTTTCACACTGGCATTAAAGTAGACATGTAGCTGTACAGCATTAGGACAGCCATGTTATGCTGCTTGACCGATCCAGCTCCCAAGTATTCAGCTTGTTCCCCACAGAGAGACTAAACCCTGTTTTCCCATGGTTTTATTGCAGCTTCCATCCCCAACCCAGCTGTAGAAACTGGCACTAGTCCTGTGGTCCTTGCCAAACTGCCCAATAGTTAAGGTATTATTAGGACTAGTAGAAATTTGCCATTTTTAAGGGTTTTGCTGTATGTTAACATTATAAGAACTGGTGGACTAAATTTGTTTGTTTCTATCACTGCAACCCTTTTGCTTCTGATTATGAAGGATAAGTTTATGGTACTAGCAAGAAGATTATAATTTGATGAAGTTGAAGGATATTGATTGTGGTAGCACACAATACACAATAATGACTTTTATTCAGACAGCCATTGGAATGTTATTGTTAAATGAAGCGTGGATTTCACTTTGTTTGAACACTGACTCTTCTATTCCTCGGAGAAGAGCCAGGTAATTATGCGACACCATTGCATACTCTAATATTCACGACTTTCATTGTTAAAACGTGAGAGCTTAGGATGTTTGTAAGAGATGGAATTGAGACGAGATGTAATCGATATGTAGTAGGTAGTGAAACAATGTTAAAGTAAGATCAACCCTGATGCATTAATTATAACCTGGTGTTCTGCTGTTGGGTAGAAATGAATCTGAGTGACAAGTCAGCTGTGAGTGTTGACAATGTTATGTGTTAGTGCATGTATGACGTATCAATACTGACGGGTGGTAGGATAACTATGTACTGGCATGGTGGTAGGATATTTAAGTGGTATAGAATAACTAAATACTGGCATGGTGGTAGGATATTTAAGTGGTATAGAATAACTAAATACTGGCATGGTGGTAGGATATTTAACTGGTGGTAGAGTAACTAAATACTGGCATGGTGGTAGGATATTTAACTGGTGGTATAGAATAACTAAATACTGGCGTGGTGGTATGATATTTAACTGGTGGTAGAATAACTAAATACTGGCGTGGTGGTAGGATATTTAACTGGTGGTAGAATAACTAAATACTGGCATGCTGGTATGATATTTAACTGGTGGTATAGAATAACTAAATACTGGCATGGTGGTATGACATTTAACTGGTGGTAGAATAACTAAATACTGGCATGCTGGTATGATATTTAACTGGTGGTATAGAATAACTAAATACTGGCATGGTGGTATGATATTTAACTGGTGGTAGAATAACTAAATACTGGCATGCTGGTATGATATTTAACTGGTGGTAGAATAACTAAATACTGGCATGCTGGTATGATATTTAACTGGTGGTAGAATAACTAAATACTGGCATGGTGGTATGATATTTAACTGGTGGTAGAATAACTAAATACTGGCATGCTGGTATGATATTTAACTGGTGGTAGAATAACTAAATACTGGTATGCTGGTATGATATTTAACTGGTGGTAGAATAACTAAATACTGGCATGCTGGTATGATATTTAACTGGTGGTATAGAATAACTAAATACTGGCATGGTGGTATGATATTTAACTGGTGGTAGAATAACTAAATACTGGCATGCTGGTATGATATTTAACTGGTGGTAGAATAACTAAATACTGGCATGCTGGTATGATATTTAACTGGTGGTAGAATAACTAAATACTGGCATGCTGGTATGATATTTAACTGGTGGTAGAATAACTAAATACTGGCATGCTGGTATGATATTTAACTGGTGGTATAGAATAACTAAATACTGGCATGGTGGTATGATATTTAACTGGTGGTAGGATAACTATGTACTGGCATGGTAGTAGGATATTTAACTGGTGGTAGAGTAACTAAATACTGACGTGCAGGTATGACATTTAACTGGTGGTAGGATATTTAACTGGTGGTAGGATAACTAAATACTGACGTGCAGGTATGACATTTAACTGGTGGTAGGATAACTAAATACTGACGTGCAGGTATGACATTTAACTGGTGGTAGGATATTTAACTGGTGGTATGGAATAACTAAATACTGGCATGGTGGTAGGATATTTAACTGGTGGTAGAGTAACTAAATACTGACATGGTGGTAGGATATTTAACTGGTGGTAGGATAGCTAAATACTGACATGGTAGTAGGATATTTAAGTGGTATGGAATAACTAAATACTGACATGGTGGTATGATATTTAACTGGTGGTATGGAATAACTAAATACTGACATGGTGGTATGATATTTAACTGGTGGTATGGAATAACTAAATACTGACATGGTGGTATGATATTTAACTGGTGGTAGAATAACTAAATACAGCTAGTCCTGTAGTCCTTGCCAAACTGCCCAATAGGTAAGGCATCATAAGGACTAGTAGACATTTGTCATTTTTAATGGGTTTTCTATATGTTATCATTATTAGGACTAGTAGACTAAAAATGTTACTTTCTACCGCTGATTAAATACTGACATGTTGGTAGAATAACTAAATAATGGTGGTAGGCCAATTAATAACCTGTAGTGTGTTTTTTTATCTTTATTTAGGAAGTCATATAACATTTTTTGTCTTGGCAGTGATATCCCACAAACATACAAGGATATAAAACGTTCACTTTTTATCCTTCTAAATATGAGATGGGTGTAACATCTATTCTTGTAACATGATCTTTCAACATATACATTTGTGGTGGTGAGATGCATGGTGATATGAGACAGTTATACCATGGAAGGATGGAGCCGGTTATCTGCTGATTGGCCAACACTGTAGAAGGGCAGTTATCTCCCTCGGACAGGGCACATGGTTTATGAAGAACCTGACCCACAGGTGCTGGCCACATTACACACTGGCTGCCTCTCCCCTTACACAGGGCAGGTAGACTGCTTCCTCTCCCCTCCCCCTCACACAGGGCAAGTAGACTGCTTCCCCTCCCCTCACACAGGGCAAGTAGACTGCTTCCCCTCCCCTTGCACAGGGCAGGTAGACTGCTTCCTCTCCCCTCACAAAGGGCAAGTAGACTGCTTCCCCTCCCCTCCCCCTCACACAGGGCAAGTAGACTGCTTCCCCTCCCCTCACACAGGGCAGGTAGACTGCTTCCCCTCCCCTCACACAGGGCAAATAGACTGCTTCCCTTCCCTCACAGAGGGCAGGTAGACTGCTTCCTCTCCCCTCACACAGGGCAAGTAGACTGCTTCCCCTCCCCTCGCACAAGGCAGGTAGACTGCTTCCCCTCCCCTCCCCCTCACACAGGGCAGGTAGACTGCTTCCCCTCCCCTTGCACAGGGCAGGTAGACTGCTTCCCCTCCCTTCCCCCTCACACAGGGCGAGTAGACTGCTTCCGCTCCCCTCACACAGGGCAAGTAGACAGCTTCCCCTCCCCTCACACAGGGCAAGTAGACTGCTTCTCCTGCCCTCACACGAGGCAAGTAGACTGCTTCCTCTCCCCTCTCACAAGGCAAGTAGACTGCTTCCTCTCCCCTACCCCTCACACAGGGCAAGTAGACTGCTTCCTCTCCCCTACCCCTCACACAGGGCAAGTAGACTGCTTCCACTCCCCTACCCCTCATACAGGGCAAGTAGACTGCTTCCTCTCCCCTACCCCTCACACAGGGCAAGTAGACTGCTTCCTCTCCCCTCACACAGGGCAGGTAGACTGCTTCCTCTCACCTCACAGGGCAAGTAGACTGCTTCCCCTCCCCTCACACAGGGCAAATAGATCGCTTCCTATCCCCTCACACAGGGCAAGTAGACTGCTCCCCATCGCCTCACACAGGGCAAGTAGATACCCACGTTGTGGGTATGTTAATCCTCTGCAAATGGTTTTGTTCCTGGGTGAGAGTTAATTTATAAGGTATTGTTTTGTGTTGCTTCAGTCACTATAAAGCGGAGTAAATGTGAAATACCCTCATTTTGAGTAAAGGATTACCTATGGATATTGGATGTATCTAGTCATCAAGAATT
Organism: Haliotis rufescens; assembly: GCF_023055435.1. NCBI lineage: Eukaryota > Metazoa > Mollusca > Gastropoda > Lepetellida > Haliotidae > Haliotis > Haliotis rufescens. The sequence goes on from NW_025964334.1 coordinate 57,770,467, forward strand.
TAGTCACATTTGCAATTTCAGATAGTCAGGCAATTCTTATTTCTCATTCCTCAGACAGGTTAGGAAATATATAATCTGATGACAGGCCCCCTGCTCCCCTTGTCATGTATTTACCTGGGAGTTCTTATAGACTGATAATAGCCCCCATGTCTACGTAAAAATAAATAAAAGATAATTGATGGTAAAAAGTTTGGAAAATTGGAATTCAAATTTTTTATTTATTATCGTAACTAATGACTTTTTCAGCAAAGGCATCTTTTACTTGTAATTCAATGATAGAAAGGCCAAAAAAGAGATAGGGCTTTCTTATTTAGTTTACATTGTTTCATTGCGTACCTGTAAATCCAAGAAAATAACATTTTTAAAAAGCATTTTAGACATCATGAAGCAACCTAATCCTTCTTTCCAGTTTGCCTGCCACCTTTAAAATCCCAGATAGACCAGCATTTACCTTAATATGGGGTCGAGAAATAGTCATGAATTTATTACCTTATGCTGATTAATTAAAAAAAACCATAACCTTTGTCAGTTTCAAGGATGATTATGTTTCCATGTAGGATTCAATGTTTTCATTATGGCAGAATTATTTTCCACTTTCCAAATTCTAATGTCCAATTTTCATGAGCATCCCCAACTTGGTAGCAGTTAGTACAAACAAGGCCAGCTTATCAATATGACAGTGCCAGATAGTTATTACACTGAAACAGGTTTAGCTCCCCCATCTTGGTAAAGCTGTTTACTGCTGTCTATGGCGCTGTCATTGTTTCTGGAGGGGAGGACAGAAACGTCGTCTGTCACCGCTGGGAGACAACGAAGGCATGGACGCATCATTAACCTTTGATGGTGTCCTCATACTCGGGCTCAGCACTGATCAGCAGTGATCAGCAGCTTGGAGTTGGGGATGCCCCTCAGAACTGGAACACGGGGAAGGTTAGGGGTGAGTGTGGAAGCGGAAGATTGTGGTACTTGTAGCAGTGGTGTAGGTGTAGTGGGCTGGCTGGAGAATGGACGGTGTTGACTGTGTAAATGTCACGGCAGGTTATTAGCTTGCTGTTGCTTCAGGGGTGCGATTATGAATGTTTTTGATAAACAGGGCTGATGCTAAATAATCTGTGTATTGGCCATGTTTGTGAAGAAGTTAGTCATTTACCGTATTTCATGCATTAAGCATCCAGGATGGTGCTTGTTGAATTCTGCTTGGTTTAACAAGGTTAGCTTCTGCATTCTTCTTTATGGTATAAAATGTTGGATAAATAAGTTGTTGGTTTTTTTAAGAAGCAATTTTATTTTCAAAACTTAGAAAGCAACTTCGGTATATGTGAAAGATACAAATCTGTTACAGTGTACTTATGATCTTGATAATGGCTATTCTAATGTTTTGAGTTCACCAATTGTATATTTTGTTATTGTTTTAATAGTCGGAGTAGCACAAGACCAAGCTTTGTGAGACAGCTGTGAGACAATCATGAGAGAAACATTAAATAAAAGCGACAAAACCCTTTCCATATTCATAAGAAATCTCTGCTAAAAGCAGCATTGATTGTATGTTTCCAGGTATATCATACGCATTCATGTGTTAATCATGTTAATGAATCACTATCAAACAGTGATGATACCAGGTGTTCGTGAAAAGGTCATTCAAGTCATTCAAATACATGTAGAGCTATGTCGCCAATATTTGTAGAATATCTTTTATTTTTATTTTATTTTTATAATATTATGCATTATTTCCTTGAACATTTTTTATATATTTGTCTGTTTTTATGACCCCTGCAGACAGGTGGGTAATGCACTCCTGGTTAAAAAAACTCAAAGGGACAACTAATTTTAGTTTGTTATATCTGTAGTTCGTTATATTAGCATATATACAGCAAATGCCAAGGACAAAGAATACAGATTGTTATATCTGTCATTTTGTTAGGAGCGTGTTCGATATAAACATAGTTTACTCTAAATCATGTTACTGCTGGATTCAGAGGGAGACTATTTGTCACTGTCATCTCTATTGTCTAATATATTGAGTAGATATTGATATGTAGAGATGAGATATCCTTGTTGTACATATGTAAAACACCAAATGTCATTGTGCAGATCATGATGTGAGACAAAGTTATATGTTCAAAATGTTCTGACTCCCAACCCCAATCCCAAACAAATAGCAGCGTTAGAAATTGGCACTAGTCCTGTAGTCCTTACCAAACTGCCCAAAGGTAAAGGTATCCTAAGGACTAGTAGAAATTGGCCAATTTTAAGGTTTTGCTGTATGTTATCATTATGAGGACTAATGGACAAAAACTGTTAGTTTCTACCCCTGAATAGTAAAAAAAGTTCTTGCATTTTATATAGTTATTGCCATAGATTGGTTACAAGAAATGTTCTATATTCTTCGTAACAATGAACACAAATCATTGTGAATGTTAGAAGCATGATTGAGGGACATAACTTCAAATTAAGGACTTTTTTATCCCAAGAAAGATAAGCTGATGTCAGTGATGAGTAGTGTTGTGATTGGACTGGTTGATGTGGGCTTGTGCCAGTAACTGCGTAGTGGCCAACGGTGCTGACATGCCGTCCACACGCTGGTGCTAGCACACACTGGGTGGCTGGGACCTGGTTCTCTCTCCTCCCACACAACTAGGTCACACACTGGGCCAATCAATACAAGAACACATGTACAGGCCGGTGCATGGACTGAAGCAGCCAAGCTGTCTGCCGAAAAGGGTGCCTGTTACTTGTCTCGGGTATTGTAGGTCACAGTGACTTTGCTGGAGGCAAATAGCACCTGGACGTTTAATGATTTTAGCAACATTCTTCTGTATTTTTCCAATTTGACAGAAATTGTCAGGATATTTTGACAATTGTCAGTGTCTTAGAAAATGAACCAATCTGATATCCTGAGTAAGGGCAGGAGAAATATTATATACCATAAAGGGCACCTGTTACTAGTCGTGGGCATGGTCAGTCAGGGTAGCAAGTGTTATATACCAAATAGGGTACCTGTTGCTCATCTGGGGTGTCAGTCAGGGTAGAAGTGTTATATACCGAAAGGATACTTTGAATGTTATGTAGGGAGAGTAGTTTAAGTCATAGGGTACATGTTCTGAATTTATGCTTGTCAAGGTAGATTGATTTTTGCCTCTTGAAAAATCCTGTCCAGATTATTTGTTCAGTTGTTGGGTGGTAATATTGTAAAAAAAGCACTTTCCTTTCCTCATGTGTGCACCGGTTATTGAAATGAAATGCACTTTTTATAAGTTTCTTTAAATAGCCCACAACTCAATATGTGACTATGACTTTAAAATAGGCATGAATGATAAAGCACCTCCCACACATGGAAAGTCATGTGACATTTTCCAAGTGGGAGTGTCCTCAGGTCCCCCGCTCTGACAATGCCTAATTTCCTGCACATGACCACTAACTTTATCTAACCATGGTTTCGCTTAGTTCCTCAGCAGGGGAGAGATAGGACATTGAAAACACGGTGAAGATATGTATCAACAGTTTACGCAGGGCAGCTGGTGTATGCTTGATGGTCATGTGATCTGATGATGCAATTGACAAGTCATGCTCAAGGTTTGGAGGTTGGCGTGATTTTAAAGCATGTAACAGATTATGACCTCATTAAGTGATTTGTCAGATAGATATTCAGTATCTTTGTAGACCCATGGCAACCGAGGCTCGTCATAAGAGGTGACTAATTGGACAGAATGTCAAGCTCAGAGACGTAGTTGATTTCAGGTCATCATATACCAATTGCATGGATTGATGCTCATAAGGTCAATCACTGGGTCGTTTGGTACAGACTTGATGGTGTACTGACATCTGCATATAACTGGAATATCGCTCAGTACTAAAAACAAACCGTATTTTGACTCCAGATTCAGGGAATTGTATTGGTTGCATTGGAGATTAAATAACAAACGTTCAGAAAATATTGTTTTGAAAATCAGCCTCTGGAGGCAGTTTAGGCATTCACTTTTTTCAAGAAATTCAAATATGTGAATGTGGCAGGGGAGATAAAACTTTTTTCCCCCTTCCCCCTCCAGTGTGGTTGGGGAGAAAAAACTCCCCTCCCCCTCCAGAGGCTCTCCATAAAACGTGTTGCTGGAGAATGTCTTGAAAGAAGCTACATGTTTGTGAGGGGTGTTGAAAAAAAGGGCCATCTCGCTGTTAAAATGTCATTATTTGTGTGCCATTTTTATGATAGCAAACCGTTTTGATGTTGTGTAGAGTTAAGAAAGGACAAGTATTTGCAGATGTCCCTGAAAAGAAGAATGACATACATTTGGGGAGTATCATCTCTTAGAAAACCTACTCACCACTATAAATACTGGTTTGATCTCTCTTCTAGACACCTGTGTTTTGACCCAGAAAATATATTCATTAGCTGTTCGTTAAAAATATATTCAGTTTACATCAGACAGAAAAATATTTTGCGAACAGCCATTCCACTTCGGGGTAATTGATGTCTTATTCCATCATTATAGTCATACAGACAGGGGCACGGGGGACCTAGTCGTCGTATGTGCCGCAATTCACTGTTCAGAGTTGCATCCCTTGCCTTGGGGAGATTTTAGTAATGTCTGTATTTGCATGGGGAGAAAACAGACAGAAACCACATATTGGACAATGAGTCCGGGGAATCTGGACATGGCTTTTGTGAAAATGTCTTGTACACATGTCAGTCAAAATCCTAAAATTATATATATATATATATACGGTATTCGACGTAATAAGCGTCCCGCTCGAATAAGCGCCCACGGCGATATTTGCTAATATATTGGCTAGTGAACAATCCCAATTAGCACCCTTCGTGTGTTATATGCACCCTTAATTACGGGAAATTAAATTCTGGAAAAATATATCTGGCGTCTCTAATACGCACAGACTTTTCTTTTGTATCATTTCAGGCTGTCAGCCTAAACCACAAATTTACAATCTTTCAACTCTTTCACAAAATTATATTCTAATAAGAGCCCCCTCTTTCTAATTTTGAGAGCGCCCTGGGCGCTTATTACGTCGAATATGGTATATATATGTTTTGGATACATACACGTATGCCCCCGAATCCCCATCCCTAATCATATATATATACATGTATATTTACACAATTCCTGGATTTTTTTTCTGTTCTAGCAATCAAGATCTGCAACCTGTCTATTGACATGTCAATGTGTGTATATTACTGTAGGTGTGGGTGATTGGCTTTAGTGATGCTATATCTATTGACATGATATATTCCCTTTAATGCCCTGTCTATCATGTATGTATGTTTTGATGACGAGGTGTGGGTGATCAGCTACAGTGTTGCTATATCTATTGACACGATATATTACCTTTAACAGCGTTAGAAACTGGCACTAGTCCTGTGGTTCTTGCCAAACTGCCCAATAGTTAAGGTATCATAAGGACTAGTAGAAATTTGCCATTATTAAGGGTTTTGCTATATGTTATCATTGTAAGGATTTGAAGACAAAAACAGTTAGTTTCTATAATTGCTGCTTTAATGCCCTGTCATGTATGTATGTCTGGATTACTAGGTGTGGGTGATCGGCTACACTATTGCTATATCTATTGACATGATATATTGCCTTTAATGCCCTGTCTATCATATGTATGTCTGGATGACTAGGTGTGGGAGATATGTGATCAGCTACAGTGTTGCTATATCTATTGACATGATATATTGCCTTTAATGCCCTGTCTATCATATGTATGTCTGGATGACTAGGTGTGGGAGATATGTGATCAGCTACAGTGTTGCTATATCTATTGACATGATATATTGCCTTTAATGCCCTGTCTATCATATGTATGTCTGGATGACTAGGTGTGGGAGATATGTGATCAGCTACAGTGTTGCTATATCTATTGACATGATATATTGCCTTTAATGCCCTGTCTATCATATGTATGTCTGGATGACTAGGTGTGGGAGATATGTGATCAGCTACAGTGTTGCTATATCTATTGACATGATATATTGCCTTTAATGCCCTGTCTATCATATGTATGTCTGGATGACTAGGTGTGGGAGATATGTGATCAGCTACAGTGTTGCTATATCTATTGACATGATATATTGCCTTTAATGCCCTGTCTATCATATGTATGTCTGGATGACTAGGTGTGGGAGATATGTGATCAGCTACAGTGTTGCTATATCTATTGACATGATATATTGCCTTTAATGCCCTGTCTATCATATGTATGTCTGGATGACTAGGTGTGGGAGATATGTGATCAGCTACACTGTTGCTATATTAGAGCCTGATGTAATGTACACACACATCTGGCTTAACCTGGGTCAACATCCATTACTTTGCTCTGCTAGCTTTTAGTCGTATATGTATATTTATACAATGATCCTTATTAAGAAGGAAAGTCATGTGGCTGTGAGGTAGCCTAGTCAGCAGGGTTAGAAATTAATGCTAGCCCGAGACTAGTACAAATTGTTAGCTAGACTTGTGTAACCATGGAGTTTGACTTATCTTCATTAAGCAATATATCACGTGACATACCACAGGTCTGGGTAGTCCTGTGGGTACCCGGGTCATACCCAGGACCCACCCGACCTGAGTTACCCATCCCAGCCCTACTGTCTACAATGTAACTCACATCTCAGACAAGCAGATAGTCCTGCACCATGACTGTGGAATTTATATTTTTTAGGTATTTTTTTTTTTTACTAAAAGCCTAGGCAAGTCTAGATCAAACTAACCAAGTCTAGTTTGCTTGTTTCAACAGCAGAAGAGGAAAGGTTCTTTTGAAGATTTTTTAAAAACTTAATTAACAGACATGTTTTCATTGACTAAGTGTTATAAGTCTAACAAGCAGATGACTGGCCATGGCCGTCCATGACTGTCCATGACTGTGAGCATGTCCCTTCATAATGACCAATGAAACAGTCCTGAGTACTGCATGTTGATGATAGAATGATGCATCAAATATGATTACATATACTCAACAAAAAAGTATGGAATATTATGTTGTGACCTGTGAAGATTCGTGGTAGAATAGGTCTGCAGCTACCCATGCTTGTCGTAAAAGACGACTAATGGAATCGGGTGGTCAGGCTCACTGACTTGGTTGATGCATGTCATCGTATCCCAATTGCGTAGATCGATGCTCCTGATGACAATCACTGGATTGTCTGTTCCAGACTCGATTATTAACAGACCGTTGTCATGTGGCTGGAATATTGCAGAGTGCAGATTTAAAAAAAGAAAGACATTATTTTGTAGTGAAGACTGCGCTCAATTTCATAAAAATATCCTCAAAATAGTCATGGCACCCTAACAGGGTTTTTTTCAGTATACTTTAAAAAATGCTTCCTTACTTATCATTTCTGCAGAAGTGCATTGTTTAGACTTCGAAGTTTTTGTCTGTTGGATGTGCAGTAGCTATTCACTCTACCGGGCTCAGCTTATTGGCATGTTTGAAATGCCATCATCGATTCACCTATTTACTCTAACAGTATCACTCGGTGCCTACGTCCGATCTACACACATACCTATATATACGATCTCATTGTCTATATTTTTTTAACATCTGTTATTTGCTTTGTAAATTGCATGTTCATAATTTGCAACATCAAAATCACAAAGCAACAAAAACAACAGTTTGGAACAGAAAAAAGCTGTGTCATGACAGGTAGTCATGCGAGTGTGTAGGATTTGGACGATTATAGACAAAGGGGGATGGCATGGTGAGGCCAGTGTATTGTGGTGGTTGTAATTGTATATACTCCTACCCTGGATTGTGCCTGTACCCAGTGACCTAGTCAGTCAGGTGGGGAAGTGGGTGGGAGAGGGGGGCACCTTGCTGTACTCCATCAAGTGGGAGAGGGAGGAACCTTACAGTACTCCATTCAGGTGGAGAGGGGGGCACCTTGCAGTACTCCATTCAGAGGGAGAGGGGGTGGGAGAGGGGGGCACCTTGCTGTATTCCATCAAGTGGGAGAGGGGGGCACCTTGCAGTACTCCATCAGGAGGGAGAGGGGGTGGGAGAGGGGGGCACCTTGCAGTACTCCATCAGGAGGGAGAGAGGGTGGGAGAGGGGGGCACCTTGCAGTACTCCATCAGGAGGGAGAGGGGGTGGGAGAGGGGGGCACCTTGCTGTACTCCATCAAGTGGGAGAGGGAGGAACCTTACAGTACTCCATTCAGGGGGAGAGGGGGGCACCTTGCAGTACTCCATTCAGAGGGAGAGGGGGTGGGAGAGGGGGGCACCTTGCTGTATTCCATCAGGAGGGAGAGAGGGTGGGAGAGGGGGGCACCTTGCAGTACTCCATCAAGTGGGAGAGGGAGGAACCTTACAGTACTCCATTCAGGGGGAGAGGGGGGCACCTTGCAGTACTCCATTCAGAGGGAGAGGGGGTGGGAGAGGGGGGCACCTTGCTGTATTCCATCAAGTGGGAGAGGGGGGCACCTTGCAGTACTCCATCAGGAGGGAGAGAGGGTGGGAGAGGGGGGCACCTTGCAGTACTCCATCAGGAGGGAGAGAGGGTGGGAGAGGGGGCACCTTGCAGTACTCCATCAAGTGGGAGAGGGGGGCACCTTGCAGTACTCCATCAGGAGGGAGAGAGGGTGGGAGAGGGGGGCACCTTGCTGTATTCCATCAAGTGGGAGAGGGGGGCACCTTGCAGTACTCCATCAGGAGGGAGAGAGGGTGGGAGAGGGGGGCACCTTGCAGTACTCCATCAGGAGGGAGAGAGGGTGGGAGAGGGGGGCACCTTGCAGTACTCCATCAGGAGGGAGAGAGGGTGGGAGAGGGGGGCACCTTGCAGTACTCCATCAGGAGGGAGAGAGGGTGGGAGAGGGGGGCACCTTGCAGTACTCCATCAGGAGGGAGAGAGGGTGGGAGAGGGGGGCACCTTGCTGTATTCCATCAAGTGGGAGAGGGGGGCACCTTGCAGTACTCCATCAGGAGGGAGAGAGGGTGGGAGAGGGGGGCACCTTGCAGTACTCCATCAGGAGGGAGAGAGGGTGGGAGAGGGGGCACCTTGCAGTACTCCATCAGGAGGGAGAGGGGGGCACCTTGCAGTACTCCATCAGGAGGGAGAGGGGGTGGGAGAGGGGGGCACCTTGCAGTACTCCATCAGGAGGGAGAGAGGGTGGGAGAGGGGGGCACCTTGCAGTACTCCATCAGGAGGGAGAGAGGGTGGGAGAGGGGGGCACCTTGCAGTACTCCATCAGGAGGGAGAGAGGGTGGGAGAGGGGGGCACCTTGCAGTACTCCATCAGGAGGGAGAGGGGGTGGGAGAGGGGGGCACCTTGCAGTACTCCATCAGGAGGGAGAGAGGGTGGGAGAGGGGGGCACCTTGCAGTACTCCATCAGGAGGGAGAGAGGGTGGGAGAGGGGGGCACCTTGCAGTACTCCATCAGGAGGGAGAGAGGGTGGGAGAGGGGGGCACCTTGCAGTACTCCATCAGGAGGGAGAGAGGGTGGGAGAGGGGGGCACCTTGCAGTACTCCATCAGGAGGGAGAGAGGGTGGGAGAGGGGGGCACCTTGCTGTATTCCATCAAGTGGGAGAGGGGGGCACCTTGCAGTACTCCATCAGGAGGGAGAGAGGGTGGGAGAGGGGGGCACCTTGCAGTACTCCATCAGGAGGGAGAGAGGGTGGGAGAGGGGGCACCTTGCAGTACTCCATCAGGAGGGAGAGGGGGGCACCTTGCAGTACTCATCAGGAGGGAGAGGGGGTGGGAGAGGGGGCACCTTGCAGTACTCCATCAGGAGGGAGAGGGGGTGGGAGAGGGGGGCACCTTGCAGTACTCCATCAGGAGGGAGAGGGGGTGGGAGAGGGGGCACCTTGCAGTACTCCATCAGGAGGGAGAGGGGGTGGGAGAGGGGGCACCTTGCAGTACTCCATCAGGAGGGAGAGGGGGTGGGAGAGGGGGGCACCTTGCAGTACTCCATCAGGAGGGAGAGGGGGTGGGAGAGGGGGGCACCTTGCAGTACTCCATCAGGAGGGAGAGAGGGTGGGAGAGGGGGCACCTTGCAGTACTCTAGCATCAGGCTGAATATAAGAGGTGGTGTTTGACTCACAGGAGATTAAATGCCTGAATAATAACGTAAGAAAAGTTAGGAATTTGAGGTCCTATGATGCATGGAAGCTGTGAGAAATGGAGCCCAGGTTTAGGTTTCATCACTGCTAGTGTAGCCTATGTTGAGGTGCAGTAGCAGGTAGCAGGCCGCTGCATCGGCTTATGTATCTGACAGGTAGGGAGGGCAACTGCGACCTAGCCAGTGGTGAGATTTAAAGGGGTCATTGGGGACTCCTCCTGTAGCATTTGAATGATGGATCCTTAGCCATATTAGGATTATTACAAAGGAGCCTTTGATTCTCATTCTTTATTTTAACATTGCTCACTTAGATACTATTGTAGACAAGTAGGAATTTGCTGATTTTGCATAGTTTTCTGAAATTTTGCTAAATCGTGACAAAGTTATGTGGATTATTCTTGGGCTGTGTGGGATAATGTTATGTCGTAATGTTTTAGCACTATAAAGCCTTTACTTTAAATTACTAAATTAATTAAAATTGTCTCATTTTATTAAAATCACCAGAATTCCATGTCAACTTTAACCAAGATTTGCTGGTTACAAAATGTAACCTGGTTGAATGTGTGTCATTAAAACCTTACTCACAACTCCATCCCCTGAACACAATTAACAGACAACCCAGATTGATGAAATAATTCACTCACTCACTTTGACCTTGAAGAAAACTGCCACAATCACGACATATCCCCACCTAAGGACCTGGTGTATTAGGCAAATGCATCGGGGAAATTTTTTAAGCTGAATTGTATAACTAAAAGCGTCAAAAACATGATCTGATTTCACACTGTATGTAAGTCCATTATTAATCACACTTCAACGTGTTTAAAAGATTTAAGATATTTGACAGACATTTGAGTAGAGATTATTGAAAATTATGATAACATTTTCAAAGCCATATAGAAGTAGGTTTGACCAAGGTGTGTCCTTACCATTCATTATGCCCCTTATCCATTGAGGGTTGATTGCAGGTATAATTATGCTTACTCGATGCTATCAGTGAGCATGCCTTTATACATATACTCGTTCATGATTGTAGTCACTTTTAGGACTATTTCACAGCCAGATTCGAATCACAAGTGAAAGGCGCAGTTTGTATTTAGTAAATACTTCTCATATTTCTGAAGCAAGAGAGTTCATTGTGTTCCACTTTCATTCTTTGAAAGGGAATTTCAACAGGGAGCAAACGGTATTTCCACCCCATTCCATCCAGTGGGTTATTTTATCACGACATTCATCAGATTCTCTCTCTGTTTGCAGGTGCTAGCACATGGATGTTGCTGTCGCATGTGGCGGGTGACCTTGAGGTCATGACCTTGCACCGAGCAACCCGGTGAAGGAAATGACAGAGAAGTTTCCTACAGCGATGTGACTCCACTGATGCTAATCCTTGTGTTGTAATAACAGCTTCGCCAACACATCCCCTCCTCCTAACATGCAAGCTGGAACGTTTAGGATTCCTTGAAATATTTTCACAGATGACATTTTGAGAATATTTACAGATTCAACATTTATGTGCAATTTGTAGTGAATTAGGACTCCTTTGTTGAGGATTTGTTTGTTTTCCCTCCCATCGTGGATTATGTTGTTACGTTTTACGTCCAGTGCAATAATGGCTCTACGATGCAGTCAACGATTATACGCAAATGGCTGATCTGTGGATAATGGTGGATTCAATGCCTTTTGGTTGACGACGTCACGCAGTGGTCATGGCGAAAAAGGCAGAGGGACGCACTTTTAACATCGGCGTGATCGGATTATCTGGAACTGAACGGGAGAAGGGGCAATATGGTGTGGGCAAATCCTGTCTTTGCAATCGATTCCTGTACCAGGTTGCGGACAAGTACCACACCGAACATATCTCTGTGCTGTCGCAGAGTGACTTCGCAGGACGTGTCATCAACAATGATCACTTCCTGTACTGGGGCGAAGTCACCAAAACGGACGAGGGGAATAATTTTACTTTCAACGTGGTGGAACAGACTGAGTTTATTGATGATGTGTCGTTTCAACCATTCAAAACGGGGAGGACGGAGCCCTACACCAAAAGATGTGTTCAAACCAAAGTGCAGTCTGCAGAGAAACTGATGTATATTTGCAAGGACCAACTTGGTAAGTATCATTGTAATTTTCAGTGTGTCAACAGTCGCATCTTGCCCCCGACTGTACCTGTTGCTGTTTGACAGATAAGACTCTTCAGGCTCTTTAAATTTAAATATTGTACCTTAATCGACAGACAAATAACACAACTGCGATCTGGCCACCTATGTACACAGAAAATTGAAAGGTACACAGTGTTACATAACAGATGAGCCCGGGGTTGTATTTGTTGACTCCACACAGCAAACAGAAACGTTTATTGTGAAGAGTTGGTCCTATTGATAGATGTTGCAGCTTCAGTTAGGATATTTCTGAGCCAGGACATTGGTCTTTGTCAGGAATTGTATGTAAAAACGTTTTGGCTGACATAGAAATTTGATCCTGTGGTGAATCGGTGAACTGTATAAATAAAGAAATGCCATCTAGGCATGGGGATGATTGTGGAGGATGGAGCAGGTGAAAGGCCGGGATAAGTCTTCTGGGCAGGGTTTCACACAAACAAATTAGGATGGAAATATAAACACTAATTGTTACAAGCCAGTGCATTTTTTTGTAGGAACTAGTACAGACTGATTGAATTATGCTAATACACTTTTGATAGGGATATTTTTATCTTTCCACTATACACAAAATGATTTTCATATGTCAAGTGTATATTTCAATAGAATGACATATCTGATCATCCCTGTCAAAGATTGAGTAGTATATGCTGTTGCAAATACAACATCAAAATAGGACTAGGATAGTTTGGATAAAACTTGCACCAAGAACACATGGTTCCTGCATTGTGGGAAGCTAAATTTTCTGGACATCAATAGAGTTACCTGTGTTCGCATTACTCCAGTCATGACTGTAACAAATTAGCTCTGAAACGTCATCAGTACTGACAGAGTGAGGCCAATCTCAGATAACGTCATGTCATCAGTACTGACAGAGTGAGGCCAATCTCAGATAACGTCATGTCATCAGTACTGACAGAGTGAGGACAATCTCAGATAACGTCATATCATCAGTACTGACAGAGTGAGGCCAATCTCAGATAACTCCATGTCATTAGTATTGACGGACTGAGGCCAATCTCAGATAATGTCATGTCATCAGTACTGACAGAGTGAGGCCAATGTCAGATAAAGTCATCTCATCAGTACTGACAGAGTGAGGACAATCTCAGATAACGTCATATCATCAGTACTGACAGAGTGAGGCCAATCTCAGATAACTCCATGTCATCAGTATTGACGGACTGAGGCCAATCTCAGATAATGTCATGTCATCAGTACTGACAGAGTGAGGCCAATCTCAGATAACGTCATCTCATCAGTACTGACAGAGTTAGGCCAATCTCAGATAACGTCATCTCATCAGTACTGACAGAGTGAGGCCAATCTCAGATAACGTCATATCATCAGTACTGACAGAGTGAGGCCAATCTCAGATAACTCCATGTCATCAGTATTGACGGACTGAGGCCAATCTCAGATAATGTCATGTCATCAGTACTGACAGAGTTAGGCCAATCTCAGATAACGTCATCTCATCAGTACTGACAGAGTGAGGCCAATCTCAGATAACGTCATCTCATCAGTACTGACAGAGTGAGGACAATCTCAGATAACGTCATATCATCAGTATTGACGGACTGAGGCCAATCTCAGATAATGTCATGTCATCAGTACTGACAGAGTTAGGCCAATCTCAGATAACGTCATCTCATCAGTACTGACAGAGTGAGGCCAATCTCAGATAACGTCATCTCATCAGTACTGACAGAGTGAGGCCAATCTCAGATAACGTCATCTCATCAGTACTGACAGAGTGAGGCCAATCTCAGATAACGTCATGTCATCAGTACTGACAGAGTGAGGCCAATCTCAGATAACGTCATATCATCAGTACTGACAGAGTGAGTTCAATCTCCAATAACTCCATGTCATCAGTATTGACGGACTGAGGCCAATCTCAGATAACGTCATGTCGTCAGTATTGACAGAGTGAGGCCAATCTCAGATAATGTCATCCTTACTGTCACAAATTAGATCAGAAATTGTTACTGACGAAGTAATATTTAATTTATTTTGTGAGAATGAGATTCTGCATTCACTTTCACCCTGTTTATCTGTTCATGGATTTTGTGCATCATGAATATAGAAGGCCCAATGAGAAATGAACGAAAAGCCCTTTTTATCCAGTAGCCCAGTCCAGTGCATCCCACAATTCTTGAATTGCACGATGTGGTCGGGCTGTCTTGCTGCCGATTGGTCGTCAGGCTATGTCTTGGTGATGACTGATGTTGCTGTCACTAGTTACCTGGTCCAGACTAGATTATTTAGAATGTGCAAGCTGGAATATTGCTGACCATAAAATTATACATTCACTCACTCACTTCTACCAAAGACGGATTGATTCTGGGCCCACTTGCACAAAGCAATCATAGCGCGCCAACTACTGTAAGTGTATGTTAAAATATGGGAGGTACGATCATCAGTGTTACGACTGTCGTAAGTCTATGTGAAAGTAGTGGAGCAATGATTGTTATAGCCCTTCAACTATCATAACTCTATGTTAAAATATGGGAGGTACGATCATCGTAGTGTTACGACTGTCGTAAGTCTATGTGAAAGTAGTGGAGCAATGATGGTTATAGCGCTTCAACTATCATAACTCTATGTTAAAATATGGGAGGTACGATCATCGTAGTGTTACGACTGTCGTAGGTCTATGTGAAAGTAGGAGAGCAACAATTGTTATAGCCCTTCAACTATCATAATTCTATGTTAAAATATGGGAGGTACGATCGTCATAGTGTTAGGCTGTCGTAAGTCTATGTGAAAGTAGGGGAGCAACGATTGTTATAGCCCTTCAACTATCATAACTCTATGTTAAAATATGGGAGGTACGATCGTCATAGTGTTACGACTGTCGTAAGTCTATTTGAAAGTAGGGAAGCAGCGATTTTTATAGCGCTTCAACTATCATAATTCTATGTTAAAATATGGCAGGTACGATCATCGTAGTGTTACGACTGTCGTAAGTCTATGTGAAAGTAGGGGAGCAACGATTGTTATAGCCCTTCAACTATCATAATTCTATGTTAAAATATGGGAGGTACGATCATCTTAGTGTTACGACTGTCGTAAGTCTATGTGAAAGTAGGGAAGCAGCGATTGTTATAGCCCTTCAACTATCATAATTCTATGTTAAAATATGGGAGGTACGATCATCAGTGTTACGACTGTCGTAAGTCTATGTGAAAGTAGGGGAACAACGATTGTTATGGCGCTATGACTGTTGTAAGTCTACGTTAAAATGTGGGAGGTACGATCATAAGTGTTACGACTGTCGTAAGTCTATGTGAAAGTAGGTGAGCAACGATTGTTATGGCGCTATGACTGTTGTAAGTCTACGTTAAAATGTGGGAGGTACGATCATCAGTGTTACGACTGTCGTAAGTCTATGTGAAAGTAGGGGAGCAACGATTGTTATGGCGCTATGACTGTTGTAAGTCTACGTTAAAATGTGGGAGGTACGATCATCAGTGTTATGACTGTCGTAAGTCTATGTGAAAGTAGGGGAGCAAGGATTGTTATGGCGCTATGACTGTTGTAAGTCTACGTTAAAATGTGGGAGGTACGATCATCAGTGTTACGACTGTCGTAAGTCTATGTGAAAGTAGGGGAGCAACGATTGTTATGGCGCTATGACTGTTGTAAGTCTACGTTAAAATGTGGGAGGTACGATCATCAGTGTTATGACTGTCGTAAGTCTATGTGAAAGTAGGGGAGCAAGGATTGTTATGGCGCTATGACTGTTGTAAGTCTACGTTAAAATGTGGGAGGTACGATCATCAGTGTTACGACTGTCGTAAGTCTATGTGAAAGTAGGGGAGCAACGATTGTTATGGCGCTATGACTGTTGTAAGTCTACGTTAAAATGTGGGAGGTACGATCATCAGTGTTACGACTGTCGTAAGTCTATGTGAAAGTAGGGGAGCAACGATTGTTATGGCGCTATGACTGTTGTAAGTCTACGTTAAAATGTGGGAGGTACGATCATCAGTGTTATGACTGTCGTAAGTCTATGTGAAAGTAGGGGAGCAAGGATTGTTATGGCGCTATGACTGTTGTAAGTCTACGTTAAAATGTGGGAGGTACGATCATCAGTGTTACGACTGTCGTAAGTCTATGTGAAAGTAGGGGAGCAACGATTGTTATGGCGCTATGACTGTTGTAAGTCTACGTTAAAATGTGGGAGGTACGATCATCAGTGTTACGACTGTCGTAAGTCTATGTGAAAGTAGGGGAGCAACGATTGTTATGGCGCTATGACTGTTGTAAGTCTACGTTAAAATGTGGGAGGTACGATCATCAGTGTTATGACTGTCGTAAGTCTATGTGAAAGTAGGGGAGCAAGGATTGTTATGGCGCTATGACTGTTGTAAGTCTACGTTAAAATGTGGGAGGTCCGATCATCAGTGTTACGACTGTCGTAAGTCTATGTGAAAGTAGGGGAGCAACGATTGTTATGGCGCTATGACTGTTGTAAGTCTACGTTAAAATGTGGGAGGTACGATCATCAGTGTTACGACTGTCGTAAGTCTATGTGAAAGTAGGGGAGCAACGATTGTTATGGCTCTATGACTGTTGTAAGTCTACGTTAAAATGTGGGAGGTACGATCATCAGTGTTACGACTGTCGTAAGTCTATGTGAAAGTAGGGGAGCAAGGATTGTTATGGCGCTATGACTGTTGTAAGTCTACGTTAAAATGTGGGAGGTACGATCATCAGTGTTACGACTGTCGTAAGTCTATGTGAAAGTAGGGGAGCAACGATTGTTATGGCGCTATGACTGTTGTAAGTCTACGTTAAAATGTGGGAGGTACGATCATCAGTGTTACGACTGTCGTAAGTCTATGTGAAAGTAGGGGAGCAACGATTGTTATGGCGCTATGACTGTTGTAAGTCTACGTTAAAATGTGGGAGGTACGATCATCAGTGTGCTATGACTGTTGTAAGTTTACATGAAAGTAGGGAGCTACAATCATCATAGTGCTACAACTATTGTAAGTCAATGTTAAAGTAGGCAGCTATGATCGCTGTGTGCATGGGGACCATGTTCTTCTCCCACTCCCTGTCCCTCGCAGCCATCAGGCAACTGTCAGTCCTCTGTCTTTGCAAGGCTCGCCTGAAACTATATGCAGCATCTTCTAATGACATCATTCAAGAAACATATCAACAATATTCTCTTTGAACATGTCATTATTCCCTATTTGTGTGTTGTAGGTATGGAGTCAGACTACGAACAGAAGCTGATGCCAGAAGGGAAGTTAACCATTGACGGCTTCATCTGTTGTTTTGACGTCAGTCAGGCCCCCCAGCGGCCGGTTGACAAGCAAGTGGAATTTGTGGCAGCGTTGCTGAGCGCCGTTCTCAAAGCCAAGAAACCGCTGGTTCTTGCAACCACAAAACACGATGATGCAGAGGAACATTTTGTGGAAAAAGTGGAGAAATTACTCAACAGACGGGAGTTCAAAGGTTGCTTTCCATTGGTGGAGACATCCGCACATGACAATGTGAATACGGAGCTTGCATTTATGACTTTAGCCCACCTTATTGACAAGACTAAAGCTCGAGCCAAAGTGATTCCTTTCCATGAAGCATTGAAAGCTCGGCAAGAAATCCTCGGGGTTGCAAACAAAGCCTATCAGAACTTGCTCAAACTGCACGTCACAGATCCAGTGCTAACTTGGCAAGCGTGTCGGAAGAAGTTTGTGAACGAGCCTGACTTTGGACATTATGTTGACCTATTCGGTACGGATAAGGCGAAGAAGTTGTTCCGCAACCACGTGAAACACCTGCGGGATGAGCAGATTCAGCTGAAGGAACAGACATATTTGTCCCAGATACCCAAGATTTTAAAACACTTCCTCCCTAGTCTAGATGCAATAGGTGACAGGTCAGTAATTTTGGCTTCCTTCCGTTTTATTTGCAGGTCTCATGGTATAAGGATACAGTGACTGCACGTTTTGGCGCCCCGAGCTATTTACGGATTTTGCCTATTTTAGTTGAGTAACATTGTATCCAAATTTAAGTGCCAGGCGTTTAAATTGAAAAGGACAAAAACATGATAGGAAGGATGAATATCCCAAGTTTAATGAAATGATACTCACAAATCTAATGAGAGAGCAATACTTTAACATCAGACATGATTTTATTTTTCAACTTGAAAAACATAGTACTGCTGATTGATGATCAGAATTGAAATGACAGCTGTGAAAAAAAGTAGCAAGAAAACAATATCACAGTTATGAGTGTCTGTCATATGCATTTAAATTGTCACACTGCGTATCCAGAATATCACCTACAGTCCAGTGTTTCTTGTAAATCTGGAACCCGCTAACAGCCCTTAAGGTGTAATATTGGTGCAAATCGGCCATATTGAAGTGTGCTGCAACACATCTTGAAGAGCATCGGGGAGGGGGACCAATCAACTTATAAAAAGCGTTTCATTTTTTTCATTTTTAAGCCAATGGGCTAAATAACAAGGGGGCTTAAGGTGCAGTCCCAGTAGAACAGGTTTCTGTGTTTGTGAAACTCCGAGATTACGGGAAGAAAGGTTTCTTTGTTTGTGAAACTTGTAGAGATTCCAGGTAGAATATGTTTCCATGTTTTGTGAAATGTGGAGATTTTGGAAAGAAAAGGTCTCTATGTTTGTGAAACGTGTAGAGATTCCAGGAGAAATTGGTCTCCATATTTGTGAAACATTTAGATATTCCCGATAGAATAGGTCTTCATGCTTGCGAAACATGTAGAGATTTGAGATGGAATAGGTCTCCATGTTTGTGAAACATGTAGAGATTTGAGATGGATTAGGTCTTCATGCTTGTGAAACGTGTAGAGATTTGAGATACAATAGGTCTCCATGTTTGTGAATCGTGTAGAGATTTGAGATACAATAGGTCTCCATGTTTGTGAAACGTGTAGAGATTTGAGATACAATAGGTCTCCATGTTTGTGAATCGTGTAGAGATTTGAGATACAATAGGTCTCCATGTTTGTGAATCGTGTAGAGATTTGAGATACAATAGGTCTCCATGTTAGTGAATCATGTAGAGATTTGAGATACAATAGGTCTTCATATTTGTGAATCGTGTAGAGATTTGAGATACAATAGGTCTCCATGTTTGTGAAACATGTAAAGCTTTCACGTAGAAGAGCCTTTAGGTGTCTGTGTTTGTGAGACATTTGGATATTCTAAGGCAAGAAATTGCCCAGTACTTAATGCTCACAGTATGAGTGGGCTAGGATCAGATGGTTACAATGTATTTGGGGCAGTCGGGTAGCCTAGTGGTTAAAGCGTTCGCTCGTCATGCCGAAGACCCGGGTTCGATTCCCGACATGGGTACAATGTCTGAAGCCCATTTCTGGTGACCCCTGCCGTGATATTGCTGGAATATTGCTAAAAGCGGCGTAAAACCATACTCACTCACTCACTCACTCACTCACTCACTCACTCACTCACTCACAATGTATTCCGTGGCTTGCTCTGAGTGTCACCACACCAACATATGTCACAACCAACCTTGGACAGCAAATATAATAATAAAAACATAATATTGCTGATTCAGCATAAAACCACTTCATTCACTCACTGGATTTTGTTGTGTGAACAAGAATATCCGAGGGAATCAAATTGGATTTCACTTTCTTGTTCGGTATCAACATTGGTCTGCACTTTGATGGTTGATTAGCCTCATTTTTTAACATTCATGTTCACTTCCATAGCAGGCTATTGGAGTCAGTGAGAACTTCTCTCATTACATGGGTGATATTTCACTCCAGATAACAGTCCTGGTTATCATTCTGAATACAGTGATCCCTCACTATTGCGCTCTTCGATAAAGCGCTACCTCGGTTACTACGCGCCAATCAAATTATAGCTGTGATACCAAGCTCGTGTATGATAAATTTCAGAAGTTGGCGAAAGAATTTTTGTTAAATCGTGTTATTCTGAACGTTTTAAGCAGGAAATCACGATATATAT
Source organism: Haliotis rufescens (assembly GCF_023055435.1). Lineage (NCBI taxonomy): Eukaryota > Metazoa > Mollusca > Gastropoda > Lepetellida > Haliotidae > Haliotis > Haliotis rufescens. The sequence continues at coordinate 57,790,667 of NW_025964334.1, forward strand.
TAAAAATATGGAACTTCGCGAATGTATCGTGCTAGGTTACGAGCTGTGACAAAGATTTTTCATGCATATATTTTTGCATTAAACGTTGTGTCCGAGCCGAGAATTCATTTCAAGGCGACGAAAGCCGAGATGTCATTTGACTTACATTACACGCGATCGCACGAAACGATGGAAATAATAACTTAGATGTAAGTTTGATTACTTTTAGATATATTTTTGTTGATTTTATTTATCACTTTGTATAATATATTTAAAGATTTGTTTAAAACGTCTTTATTTCTCTCTTTGATGTGGACCTGTTGTCGAAATGTGTGTCCAAGAATTTTATTTTCAATAACATCCCGCAAAATAGTGAATAATTTTTTAATTTATCGATAAAAAATGATAAATTGAAATGGAATACGTATTTCAGACATTGTGAAATGTGACACATTTAATAAATGAATGATATTACAGGTAGATCTAGGTCCATAAAAATATATACTATTTTGACGTGACGTGAGATAAACACATATTGATGATTTGAGATTTGCCGAGCGCGCTCCCCCGCCTCGGCCTCGGTTAAACGGCTCATCGTCTATAACGCCCACCAATTATTTGGACCCCATTGGTAGCGTTGTAGCGAGGGACCACTGTATTTCGAATCCCAGTTTGCTCTGATTACGTTTCCAGTTTTGTCAGCACCAGATCCCAGCTTGTGGGTAAAGTAGAAAACATGTAGACCTCCATCACTTCACGTTTAAATGCATCGATGTCACTGAAGTAGTGTTCACAGACGCTTTCAACAGCAGCCAACTCATTCTGCATATATGAATATAGAGAAAGAGATTTTAATGATATATTTCATCCTAATGTTAGATTTTACTAACTCATTCTGCATCACCTGTGATGGTTCTGGAGTGTTATAGGTCCTAAGCACTTCATGCATGTCTACCTGTGGGACTATTTGAGGGTAGGACCCAGTAGCTCATGTAGCAAAGGTTTCATGTGACCAGTGCTTGTTGTAAGAGCCACTTTAATGGTGATATAGTGGTTCCAATGTGATATCTAGTTAATTGTGTAAAATGCATTTACTTTGGCTCATGTTATCAACCACTTGTTTGCATGGCACAGAGTTTATGACCAGTTATTCAAAAGGTAACACCTGCAGTAAAACTAGAGGTGAGGTGAAATAGGGTTTACGTCGTGTCCAAGATTTTTGCACTTATATAGCGACGTGCTTGCACCTGTGTGTGTGTGGCTGCTTGTACTAGTCCGGAGTGATGCTGATTGATAGTGCTAGCCCACTGAGATACCATGCCACAGTTTAATATGAATATCCCGCTCAGACACAGTATACTGACTCCGAGCCAACCAGTCCTTGTTTTTGCCCCTTAATGCCTAGTGCCCTGCAGAGTTACAACAAGTACCATCTTTTAATGTTTTTTGGTATGACACAGCCGGGGATCGAACCCTGGACCTTTCGCTCTCCGGGCAAACGTTCTCCCACTAGACCACGGAAGCAGTCGTAGAACTAGAAGGTACAATACCTAAATCACTTGACGAGTTCCTCTACCCATACGCAAATACACCTGTTACTTTCATTTCCTTCTATTGAGTGTATAGTAGTGTACTGCTCAACATTTGGTAGGGATAATGAGTTATTTCATGCTGTAGATAAACTGATTATTTCTGAGTGTGAAATAAAACAACAGTCATTCCACTTCAGCTAAATGGTATGATAAATTGCCACCTATGAGCTGGAGCATCACCACTGAGTGGCTCCGATTGTAGACTGACTGTTGTCAGTGTTGTTGTTCCTTGTGGGGATTCCATGTTAGAATAGGTCCCCAGCAACCATACCTGTCATGCAAGGCGACTGAATGGTTCGGCTGATTAGGCTTTGTTTGTTGTTTAACGCCACATGATGACGGTCTGTAAATAATCAAGTCTGGACCAGACAATCCAGTCATTGTCATCAGGAGCATCAATCTACGCAATTGGGGTACGAAGACATGCATCAACTAAGTCAACGAGCCTCTTACGACAAACATCGGTTTCTGAAAACCAATTCTAACCCGGAATCTTCATGGGACTGATCAGGCTTAGTCACTGGCTTGTCTGGTCTAGGGTTGGATTATTGACATCTTGCCATCATACAACTGGAATATTGTTGAATATGACTTTAAACAACAAACAACAAATTCAGGCTGCAAACTGTCAGTGATCCTTTATTACACAGATGGTAATCGTGACCAATACTGTTGATTATCATATACCTATCAATGATATAAGGCTTTGTGCATGTGCGATAGAGCCAACATAGAGACGATCATATCACAGAGGCTGTAATAACCAGACCTGTATTACATCTTCTGCTAGGGTGATATGGCTCGTCAAGGCATTTTGAATGGATGATCACTATCAGCCCAGGTGGTAAGAAATTGGAGTTATGTCCCTTAGTGCATTGTCTGCTCGGCTAGCTTTTCCATGACAATGTCTTCCAAACAAGGTGAAAATGTATTGTATTAACTTGCAAATATCAGTGTTTACTGCATTAATCAACAGACAAACAAACAAATAGATATATTTCACAATTTGATGTTATGGTGCATGATAAAAAGGCTATTATATGGCCGTTTTCATACTACCCTGTATATCGACCCGAGACCAACATATCGGCCCTTTGGCCTTGGAACCACCAGCCGAAATGGTATGGAAATGGCATATATTATAGACCTCCAAATATTGGCCACTGCTTTGCTGTATCTTCAACTTTAATTCACTACTTGGATTGAGTTGTAATCGACTGACTGTGGCATTAAATCCAATTTTCTGTGGATTTTTTACTTGAATATTTTTAGGGAAGTGCACCTTCTGCATGTATTTGTGCCATGGCTTCTTCAACAGAAATCCTAAATAAATGTTTATGATGTCAGCCATTAGGAAGTGACAAGTCCAAACAGCAGGTGCTCTTACAAATGTCACAATGTTAGTGATCTCAACATCTAATAGACATAAAAAAGTCACACAAACAATGACATCCTTGTTTTAGATATATATTTTTAAAAAAATGAAATATCCTTTGCAGGGTCTAGTGTTTTACACAATGGTAGATCAAGTGACAGCAGTATGTTTCCTGGCCTGTGCTGGAGTTGATAGGCTAAGTGATCGGCAGCTTGTTCGTGTATGGATTATACAGGATGTCCTCAGTCAGGGAAGCAAATAGGTTTGGTCTTGTTGTGACCTAGGAAGCATTATTTGTGTGTGTGGATATACACGTGTCAAGTGGCATTTACAAAATATTTACTCTGAAGACTGCCCCTATAAAGAGAGAGCCAATGCCCAGAGAGTGGAAGGTCAGGGGTTTGATCCCTGGCTGCTGCATACCAAAAGAAATAAAGAGATGGTTCTTGTTATACACTTGCCATTAAGGGGATGAAAAACATGCATGCACGCAAGTGCCATAATCTTGGACTCTCATGTGAACACCTATTTCACATCACTTCATCTTGACATTACCCAGCAGTGTTAGAAATTGGCACAAGTCGTATAGTCCTTGCCAAACTGCCCAATAGTCATAAGGACTAGTACAATTTTTTTAAAGTGTTTTGCTATATATTATCATCATGAGGACTAGTGGACAAAAACTGTTAGTTTCTAATGCTGCCAAAGTGACATTATTTGTGTGTCTTTGTGTGTCTGTGTCTGTCTGTCTGTCTGTCTGTCTGTCTGTGTGTGTGGTGTGTGAGAAGTAGCATTTACCATAATCATAACATTTACTCTTGGTACTTGGGGTGACTGGATACAGCAAGGTCAAGATACGATACGTATCATGATATATAGGTCACTATACAATACATATTGCGATATGCATGTTTACGTCAAATCGCATAGAAACTTCTTACTATCAGTATTTCAGAGCAGGTTCAAAAGAAAAGGCTATGTTCATAGTAGCTTTTTTTGGTAGTGATCTTGAATGAATGACAAAAACGCTGACATCATTAAACAAGTAGTAAATAATTTATTTTAGCAAGTGTACTGTCTTGTATTGATACAGAAAAAACCATTGTGTATCGCATTGTCGCATGAAAACTCATGATACACCGGTGCACTGATGTATCTTACTTGGCACCAATGAGTGGTGAAGGAAATAGTTATAGCTTTCTCCATGTCAAAACTCCGGCACATGTGTATTAGTCTGTGAGTGAGTGATTCCGTACATGGGTAGTCGAGCTATGTCACGATGGTCGGGAGACCAGTAGTGGATGATGGTATGATCAGTGATCCATGACATTGAGGCATGGTGACACTCACCATGTCATACCTTTTGACCATCCAATCTCCAGTAGTTTCAGGTAACAAGTAAATCTGGGCAATTGTGTACATGACCAGCTATTCTCAAAACTAGGAGACATTCCAAACGGTTTTGCTCCAACACTGGAATAGACAGGCAATGTGTGCTGGGTGGGTAGTACCAAATGATGCTATGACACCACAGGTAAGAAGGTTAGCTTTGTCTTTGTCCAGACTTGTGCTACATTATTGATGAAGGCAGTGCAGGTGTGGCAGATGACTGGTGAGCCCAGTTGATTACAACACATGACACAGGTAATCCCTTCAGTGTGGGTTCGGAGTTAGAGTTAGGCCACTATGTATCAGGGGGGCACGGGTGGCCCAGTCATCTAAGGCGCCGCGATTCGCTGTGCAGAGTTGCATCCCTTGGGCACGCCAGAAACCTATGATTGTGGGTTCGAATCCCGGTTCGCCCCAATTATGTTTCTAGGTTTGTCAGCACCATACCCGTGCTCGTGGGTTTCACCGAAGTGGTAAACGTCAGAGACCTGCATCACTTCGGGCTTTCCTCCCACATTAAGCTGACATGCCGTGATATAACTGGAATACTGTTAAAAGCGGCGTTAAACCCAACTCACTCACTCACTCACTCACTCACTCACTCACTCACTCACTCAATATGTATCAGCCACCTACATTTTGCCAAGGTGTTGGTCTGCAGCATTGTCCACAAAATAACTGCCTGCCCGCCTGCTTGTGGCTGCTAACTTGTCTGTCGGGCTGCATGAAATTGTTTAATACCTGCCCGACTATCTGGTAGATAATTTACGTATACAATTTTATTATGACTTCTTACAGATTCTCAAGTAATTGTTTGCATTATTTCTTTTGAATCAAGACACGATTTGTTGCTTATTTTTTTGCGATTTTTCAATATCTCTGATGTCTGAATATGGGCCGGTAACTTTGAAGATGGACAGGCAAGACTTAGGGGTCACCTGCCCGACTGTCTGGTTAGGTTTCAAAACTATTTCAAACACTGGTCTGCAGTATATTATTCTGATATGTCTCACAACTACTTTTAGATGTTCTTTCTTTTTGGATAAGACTGTTTGATCATGCTGAACAATTTGTTTGAAATGTAAAACTGAATCCCAGTGTTGGAAATTAAGCTGGCAAGTCAAGGGGTCCTTGTCATAACACTAGGGGTTAAAGTTAAAGGTTTAAGCAAGAACCTTAAGGACCCCAGGACCCCAGGACCCCCTTTAATTTTGAACACTGCAGTCCTGTACACAACCGACCAACTGTTTGTCATGCTTCTCTACAACATATTCTTGCATATTTATTCCTATTTGATGGTTGACGCTGGGCTTCTGGCAACAGCTGTCCCCTTCCTGTTTCATGATGTGTCTATTGATTAAGCTTATGAGCAGTGACTTTGATGGACACAAATAACATCACCACATTTTCATGATTTTATCAACTTTTGGTTCACAACCAGTCCATGTTTTAGACAATTAACCCATCAGCATCTGATAGAGTAGCCCACACTGTTACATTGGTATTGCGATAGTTTGCCAACTAGTATTAGTATTAAACTAACTTTAAGGCCTGGTAATTGTATTGGTCAATGTAATAAAAATGAATAAAGTATTGCTGACTATCTCAAAGTCAGCCATTTTCCTCCCAGTCCCTACTTCAGACCTGAAGCGGGTTTGAATTTTGCATAATTTGTTTTATTTGTAACCTACTGCAACTATTGAAACTATTGATTGTTATGCTAACTATCGACAATGCTATCAATAAAGTACTATTGTTGGGCAAACAGTTACAATACTATCAATAGGTTGATATATTGCTACACTAGCTCCTATAAGTCATCACAAATACAAGCCGTCAAATGTGTACTGGTAAGACCATGCATGTACAGAAGCCCCGCACATGAGGATGCAGTGCATGGCCAGTCTAGTGTCTACTGTCTACTGTCTACTGCCTTGTGGGGAGGCCGGGTTCCAACTGGTCCTCTACAACCTGTGCCTGTCACAGTCTGTGTCTTTAGCTGCTAGTCTGAAGCCTGTGTCTAGTAAAATTATGTTTGGTCCAGTAAGAAAGCTCATTAGATTCCACTGAAATGCACCATGATGATGCTAAGAGCCTTGTGTGGGCAAATAGACTCGAAGGTTTCTGCACCAACTGTTGTCACATGGAGCTTGGTGACTTGGTGGTGTGTCATTATACCCTGACAACGTCGGACATTGCTCATAATATCAATCCCCACTTTGTCTGCTTGATTATTTACAGATCACAACTGCGTGTGACTTAAAACAAAAGAAACAATTTATATTCACAGTGGTTGAAACTAAGGTTTAGTCCACTAGTCCATATAATGATAACATATAGCAAAACCCTCAATAAGGGCAAATTTCTACTAGTCGTTATGATACCTTAACTATTGGCCAGTTTGGCAAGGACTATAGGACTAGAGCCAATTTCTAACGCTGATTCACAGTTGAAGTCCTTGCCATGTTTCTGTGTGGCTATTCCTCAGCAGTACAGTGCATGATGCAACAACAATGAGGCTTAGTTGGTTACAGTGGAGGGTTTGGTTTGGTTTGATTTGGTTTGTTGTTTAACGCCTCACTCAGCAATATTCCAGCTATATGACGGTGGTCTGTAAATATTCAAATCTGGACAAGACAATCCAGTGATTGACATCATGAGCATCAATCTGCACAATTTGGATATGATGACATGCATCAACCAAGTCGGCGAGCCTGACCACCCAATTCTGTTAGTTGCCCCTTACGACAAGCATAGTCACCTTATACGGCAAGCATGGGTTGCTAAAGATCTATTCTACCCCGGATCTTGGTGTCTAATATCCAAGCATCCCTGGGGGGCGGTCGCGTAGCCTAATGGTTTGTGTGTGCTCGTCACGCCCAAGACCTGGGTTTCGATTCCCGACATGGGTACAATGTGTGAAGCCCATTTCTGGTGTCCCCTGCCGTGATATTGCTGGAATATTGCTAAATGCGGCGTAAAACCATACTCACTCACTCACTCACTCACTCACTCACTCACTCACTCACTCACTCACTCACTCACTCACTCACTCACTCACTCACTCACTCACTCACTCACTCACTCACTCACTCACTCACTCACTCACTCACTCACTCACTCACTCACTCACTCACTCACTCACTCACTCACTCCTAGCATCCCTGATGCTGTGGGTAGGCCAGGTCAGAATATCCTACAAGTACTTCCTGCTTGTCATTAAAGCCCTCTTAAATGAGAGTCTGGTAGTTGCTACAATGTGGGAATTTTTTGATAGGCATTTGACAGATGTCCATCATCTATTTCCTTCTGTCATTATTAGTTAACATTCCCATGTTATCCCTCTAACGAATGATAATTGTTGTTACTGTTAATCCTTCACCACAATATATAGTGCTTGACAACGGAATAAGGACCAATGCTGAAACGTCACTGTTACTGTGTAAAAAATAGGTTGTCATACATTCATTTTGGGTCTACTTTCCAATGTGTGATTTGTCCGATTGTGTGGCCTGTTGCTGTGATTACAATCACTGGTTTGTCTGGTCCAGACTCATCCATTTACATGGAAGCATGATACTGCTGCAGTATTAAAGGGGCACTGATCTAACTCAATTCCCCGGGACTGGTTGTTGCCTTTGTTATTGTTTTTTCCCAGTAAATACCCGGATGTATAGCAGAAATCTAGACTAGTTCGCGACCTCTGCTGCGCCATTCGTAAGCGCATTAGTCACTTTTATGGATAGTAATAAGGGTGTATGGTCACATTGATCAACAAAATGAAATACAGTTTTCGAGATAATAAGGAAATGTAGGTATCTTTGTGAGTAGCATCGGTAATGGTGACGAAGTTTTGATAAGTCACTTGCTTGGTAATTTTGCGATTTTTGTTTACACTATTTTGACTTGCAACACAAAGTATATATTTCACCTGAGCATATGCTTTTTTTATAGTGTGTATATTTTTTTACTGTCAAATGTGTAACAAATTTATTAAACGTCTAAATATTCAGTTATTTTACAAAGTGACTGAAAAACATTTCCATCTGTATTATTATGACAACGAATTCCAAACATTTTGATGTTTAATGTTATCACCAAGAGACTGAAAATGTAACGTTGAAAAGTACATTTCTAAGTTGTTTGGCTTTTAATCCTACATATTAATCTGTTGTGATGTTTGTAGGCCCTTTTGATCGTCTTGATCAATCTGGACAGATTTTTTAGTCAAAATGACTGAAATATTTACACATTTTATAAATTGCCTGAGAGAATCACATTTTACAAATTGACGGTAATATATACACGCTTACAAAGGAAAAGACCTGTGACAACAACGTCTGTCGCGCATTGAAGAATTTCCCAACCAAGACGTAGAGAAACAAGAACGAATCGGTTCAAATGAAGGAAAACAAAATGCAGATATCATAATTACAACCTACCAAATTTATGTGTATACGTTTTAGGCAGCTTCCTTGTTCGAGGAATGTATCCGTGAATATCCACACAAAGGAACAATATCCCACTCGTCTGCAGCCGTACAAAGAAACTTATTCGATGTCACGTGTCTCAGTAACAATCAAATATTTTAAAAGATATATATCGTTTCGGGATATTATAACCCGTGTTCGTTTCTCAACTGATCGCTTGGATTGTTTCAGGTGTTTTACATAGGTGTCAAGTCTCAATGGTCGGCTGAGAAAGCCCACGTGACAACTATTTTCATAGCGTCCACGGTTCCTAAAAATTCCATTGAGTGATAGATAACAATGATCAATCAATCAACGTATTATCAGTTAACCCTATGAACAAAGTATGTTGTTTTTACATCGGCACTTCGCGCCATGATATGAGTGTATTCCCTTTGTTTTAGTAAACCTAGACATGTAAACACTCACTCTTGACATATCCACTGTGCAAGATAACAGTGATTAATCAATCAACGTATTTTCTGTTAATCCTTTGATGACTAGGAACGATCCGTTTATTTACAAAAAAAAGTAATTCAACTGATCATTCATCTCTTGCTGGGCTGCCACGTGCATATTACATAACACATATTTCACCTCACTTCAAACCTGGATTTTGATTGAATAATTACCCCAGACACAATAAATGCCAAATGGGAACCTTTGTCAGGTAATATAAGTGGTGCTACCACTAATTGTACCTGTAATAAATTCATTAACTGAGCACCAAGCGAATGACGTCAAATACACAAGTGTAGGGTTATACGAGAAAACGTGGATGACAACAAGGGAGTAGTAATCGTATTATCGACGCAAGCCGAAATCCGAAAATGCTTTCACTGCATGGATACTGTTTTTAGTATTAAACTATACCATCTGGGGTATTTCCAAATGACGACATCCGATGAGCTCCCTTGTTCTTTTTGTCTGTTTGTTTAGGCTGAAGAAATGAATTTACATGCGCCCTTTGTCGAAATCTTTATAGATCACAGTTAACCAATCAGTGTTCAAAAATGCGTAAAACAAGTATTGCCTCCAGCCTCCAAGTTTATTTAGCTGTCCTTGCAGACGGTACCCCAGTCTCTGGTCACGCTCAGTTGCGTTGCGTATCATCCGGGTACTCACGGGGGAAAAACAATAACAAAGGCAACAACCAGTCCGTTAGATCAGTGCCCCTTTAATGACTGGTGTTGCCTTGTGCTGTTCCTGGTCAATTTCCTTCTTCAAACCATTTCTTTCCTCACATCTTGCCGAGGCAAGGTAGTTAACTAACTGTAAAAGTCCAGTTTCCACCCTTGCCGAACCAGGCTGGAATTTCTGGGCTCGATCCTAGTGCCACCAGTGGCTATTACGAGTTATGCCCTTCTATATCCCTCCTATTGACCAATCAGATTCCTCCTCTTATATCACTTGCATTTGCTTCAAACAAAATTGCGGCACCCAGTCAAGACGATCTGATCGATTATCACAATGTTTATTATGATAAAACAGGTCTTGCTTGCGATGTGTATGAAATCATACCTTGATTAAAAACATGAAACGATTTGGAAAATATGTTGATGCCAGATTGGCAGTATACATGCTTTACAAATCCTGCAGTCAACCGAAATCTGCACGGCAATTTACGAATCAGATGTTGATTTCGTTATGCGATTTGATTGACTCATTAGTCCAGCCAAAATATTACTTCACAATTTCTGCCAATTTCGGCAAGGATGGAAACTGGGCCTTTGTAGTCAGTTAACTCCCTTGATTCGAGAAGATGGTTTCCTCACATTAGTGATAAGGTGAGACTCATTCTTGATAACCCTCATTAATAATCTAACCCTGTGTACACATAAATTGTTCTTATTCATAAGGCCTTCTATTGTTCCCAAACGGCCATGGAGAAGCTTAGTGTATGAAACATATTCCTATCACACCTCCCTCCATTCACCACGTGGGTGTAATGGGTGAATCTGATTCCCCGACACCTGCTGCGATACTGTTACAGGGTGCGAGCACCTGCCTGTCTCAGTTTGTCCATGTTAAAGGTACCCTGAGAACCAGCAGAATTTCAGGCTTTAGGGGATGTCTTTATATGTCATCACTGTTTGAGCTAGTAAATGTTGTTGTCTGTTTGTTGTTTAACGCCACACTCAGCAATATTCCAGCTGTATGCCGGCAGTCTGTAAATAATCAAGTCTGGACCAGACTATCCAGAGTAGTAAGCATGGGTTGCTGAAGACCTATTCTAGCCCGGATCTCTATACTTTTGTATGCTCACAGTACGTACCATTATCACCAAGGTCAATGGATCAGTGCGTACTTAATTTTTCATTCTCAGCTCCATGGGAAGTATACAAACCAAGCTGCCTGTGAATTGCTAGAAAGTTAATAGTCACATTACCATCTCATCCTACCAGGTACCCATTCACTGCTGGTGATTTGCTAACTGTGGCAAAAAACAAAACAAAAATAGAGCTAGCCTGAAGCTAGTATTAGGGGTTGTGGAATCTTCAGCCCTTCATGAAACATCTACTCTGTGACAATGTTTTGTATAAATTTGTGCTAACTTGTCTTCGCCCTTGTTTGACCTGTTCAATCTAATATAATATTCTAGACAGAAACGTGTGAGTTACAGAAGCTTGTGGATGTTGGTGGTTGTTTACCTCAGTCACCAGCGTTGATGCATTGATGCAGTTGAGTTGTTCCTTGTTTGTAATTCATCTTTGTATTGTCAGTACTTGTCACAGGAAAAATGGACACATGAAGATCCTGAGTAAGATAGGTCTTCAGCAACCCATGCTTGCTGTAAAAAGCGACTATGCTTGTCGTAAGTGGCGACTAACGGGATCGGGTGATCAGGCTCGCTGATCTGGATGATGCATGTCATTGCATCCCAAATGCGTGGATCGATGCTCCTGATATCAGTCACTGGATTGTCTGGCCAAGACTCGATTATTTACAGACCGTCGAGGGGCGGTCGGGTAGCCTAGTGGTTAAAGCGTTTGCTCGTCACGCCGAAGACCCGGTTTTGATTCCCGACATGGGTACATTGTGTGAAGCCCATTTCTGGTGTCCCCCGCCGTGATATTGCTGGAATATTGCTAAAAGCGGCCTAAAACAATACTCACTCCCTCACTACAGACCGTCGTCATATAACTGGAATATTGGTGAGTGTGGCGTTAAACAACAAACAAACAAACAAACACAGGCAAAATGAGAAGACAGTTCATGTTCACCCAGAATACAAAGAGTTTGTACTTATTCATGGTCATCAGAGTATGTTGCCTCACACTTCACTGCCTCTGCTTCCAGGAGCTGGCCGACAGTTCAGAAGAACATCCAGAAGCATGAGGACTTCTCCAAGTATTTTGTGGACGCGTGCACGGTGGGGCAGGGCACCTGGAAGACAACGGATGCCTTCCTCGACAGCCAGGACGAGACCAGGATACCTTTTGATTTGCTCAACTCCCCTGATGCAGAGACCTGTTTCAGGAACCATGTCAACGAGCTGCAGGCAAACCATCGCAGGAAAGAGTAAGTGTTGAAAAGAGTGGAGGGATGTTATCCTCCAAAAACAATTCAGACAGAGCCGATCGTGTTTCCTGTGCAGGACCTGTATATCCTGTTAGTGGTCTGTCACAGGTTTATTGTAGGAAAGAGTAGGATGCAGGACAAGGGGCAGTATATGTCCTCAAACATACTCATCAAGTTTTCTGGACAGCAGACCTCTATATTCTGATAGCCCCTGACAGGAAAGAGGAAGTAGGAGTGATACTTGAAACGGGGATAGGTCTGGCCCAGTCGTCTCATGCGCCGCTATCCCTGTGCAGAGTTGCGTCCCTTGGGCGCGCCCAGAAACCTGTGATCATGGGTTTGAATCCCAGTTTGTAGTTTGAATTGACGATCACTCATTGGATAAGATCCTCATACTATGCTTTTCATGTTATCAAAATTATGGTAATTGATTATTGACAAGTTACCCAATACCATGGCAACGTTTATTTGTAGGTTTCCATAATCACTTGTTTCTAGATATTAAATGTTTTATGTTTTACAAATGTCTGCCACTGTAGTAAATGCCAACCCGAGCCTCACTGTATGTCTTGTCTCCAGACTCCAGCGTCAGTTCAAGAAGCTGTTGGAGGAGAACCACCAGGTGACGGCGGGGAAGACTCTGGGGGAGACGTACGTGTTCTTCGTGGGGAAGGAGGGGTACAACGGGCTGGAGGAGCAGGACCGCAGCATCGTGTACGAACAGCATCAGCAGGAGCTCCGACAGCAGGCCAAGCATGAGTTCCAGGAGCTCCTGTGGGAACAGTCACAGATATTTCTGAATCTCAACTCAACAGGGAGGCTGACGCCGGAAGACCTGAAAGGCATCACAGTAGCGCTGCAGGATGATCCCAGGTAGTGTTGCGGACTCAGCAGGGATTTGTCTAGACTTGCTCAGAGGCTGATATTCAGGCCCATGTGTGTAGCAGTTACTGACTTAGCAGGGATTTGTCTAGACGTCTCAGAGGCTGATATTCAGGCCCATGTGTGTAACAGTTACTGACTTAGCAGGGATTTGTCTAGACTTGCTCAGAGGCTGATATTCAGGCCCATGTGTGTAACAGTTACTGACTTAGCAGGGATTTGTCTAGACGTCTCAGAGGCTGATATTCAGGCCCATGTGTGTAACAGTTACTGACTTAGCAGGGATTTGTCTAGACGTCTCAGAGGCTGATATTCAGGCCCATGTGTGTAATAGTTACTGACTTGGCAGGGATTTGTCTAGACGTCTCAGAGGCTGATATTCAGGCCCATGTGTGTAACAGTTACTGACTTAGCAGGGATTTGTCTAGACGTCTCAGAGGCTGATATTCAGGCCCATGTGTGTAACAGTTACTGACTTAGCAGGGATTTGTCTAGACGTCTCAGAGGCTGATATTCGGCCCCGTGTGTGTAGCAGTAATGAGTTACTACAGACAGAGTGGAGTGGGCGTGGTGGTTGTACGACCTGGTATTATTGAAACATAGTTGAGTGGACGTGGTGGTTGTACGACCTGATATTATTGAAACAGAGTGGAGTGGGTTATGTGGTTGTAGAACCTGGTATTATTGAAACAGAGTGGAGTGGGTTAGGTGGTTGTACGACTCGGTATTATTGAAACAGAGTGAAGTGGACATGGTGGTTGTATGACCTGGTATTATTGAAACAGAGTAGAGTGGGTTAGGTGGTTGTACGACCTGGTATTATTGAAACAGAGTAGAGTGGGTTAGGTGGTTGTACGACCTGGTATTATTGAAACAGTGGAGTGGGCGTGGTGGTTGTACGACCTGGTATTATTGAAACAGAGTGGAGCGGGTTAGGTGGTTGTACGACCTGGTATTATTGAAACAGAGTGAAGTGGACAGGGTGGTTGTACGACCTGGTTTTATTGAAACAGTGAAGTGGACAGGGTGGTTGTATGACCTGGTATTATTGAAACATAGTTGAGTGGACAGGGTGGTTGTACGACCTGGTATTATTGAAACAGAGTGGAGTGGACAGGGTGGTTGTACGACCTGGTATTATTGAAACAGAGTGGAGTGGGTTAGGTGGTTGTACGACCTGGTATTATTGAAACAGTGGAGTGGGTTAGGTGGTTGTACGACCTGATATTATTGAAACAGTGGAGTGGGCGTGGTGGTTGTACGACCTGGTATTATTGAAACAGAGTGGAGTGGGTTAGGTGGTTGTACGACCTGATATTATTGAAACAGAGTGGAGCGGGTTAGGTGGTTGTACGACCTGGTATTATTGAAACAGAGTGGAGTGGGTTAGGTGGTTGAACGACCTGGTATTATTGAAACAGTGAAGTGGACAGGGTGGTTGTACGACTCGGTATTATTGAAACAGAGTGAAGTGGACATGGTGGTTGTATGACCTGGTATTATTGAAACAGAGTGGAGTGGGTTAGGTGGTTGTACGACCTGATATTATTGAAACAGAGTGGAGTGGGCGTGGTGGTTGTACGACCTGGTATTATTGAAACAGAGTGGAGTGGGTTAGGTGGTTGTACGACCTGGTATTATTGAAACAGTGGAGTGGGCGTGGTGGTTGTACGACCTGGTTTTATTGAAACAGAGTGGAGTGGGTTAGGTGGTTGTACGACCTGGTATTATTGAAACAGAGTGGAGTGGGCGTGGTGGTTGTATGACCTGGTATTATTGAAACAGAGTGGAGTGGGTTAGGTGGTTGTACGACCTGGTATTATTGAAACAGTGGAGTGGGCGTGGTGGTTGTACGACCTGGTTTTATTGAAACAGAGTGGAGTGGGTTAGGTGGTTGTACGACCTGGTATTATTGAAACAGTGGAGTGGGCGTGGTGGTTGTACGACCTGGTATTATTGAAACAGAGTGGAGTGGGTTAGGTGGTTGTACGACCTGGTTTTATTGAAACAGAGAGGAGTGGATGTGGTGGTTGTACGACCTGGTATTATTGAAACATAATGGAGTGGGCGTGGTGGTTGTACTACCTTGTATTATTGAAACAGAGTGGAGTGGGCGTGGTGGTTGTACGACCTTGTATTATTGAAACATAATGGAGTGGGCGTGGTGGTTGTACGACCTGGTATTATTGAAACAGAGAGGAGTGAATGTGGTGGTTGTACGACCTGGTATTATTGAAACAGAGTGGAGGGATGTGGTGGTTGTACGACCTTGTATTATTGAAACATAATGGAGTGGGCGTGGTGGTTGTACTACCTTGTATTATTGAAACAGAGTGGAGTGGGCGTGGTGGTTGTACGACCTTGTAATATTGAAACATAATGGAGTGGGCGTGGTGGTTGTACGACCTGGTATTATTGAAACATAATGGAGTGGGCGTGGTGGTTGTACGACCTGGTATTATTGAAACATAATGGAGTGGGCGTGGTGGTTGTACGACCTGGTATTATTGAAACATAATGGAGTGGGCGTGGTGGTTGTATTGTTCCGGTGTTGTTTCAGGTACAAGGCTCTGTATCGCCTAGAGGAGGACCGGAAAGTGATGATTCTCAACCACCTCGGCTTCATCCAGTGTCCTTCCAAGGACCGGTGCTACTTCCGGGAGAACTGTGTCGACCTGCAGTCCCACAAACTACTGGCCTCCAGGTCATCCAGGTGAGCTGCAGCAGGGTCGTACTATGCTTGTCGTAAGAGGCGACTGATTGGATCGGGCTAGCTGACTTGGTTGTTGCATGTCATCATATCCCAATTACGTGGATCAATGCTCATGATGTCAATCACTAGATTGTCTGGTCCAGACCTGATTATTTACAAACCACCATAATATAGCTGGAATATTACTGAGTGCGGCATTAAACAACCAACAATTCAGATGAGACCACAATGACATACATATATATTAGCAGTGGACCAGTACACCGGTCCGTAGGTGGATTGCGATTTTTTACTTCTCAATACAAGTGTAGATCACAGTAAAAATTATTGATTCTTACCTTAAATGTCTGCTTTCATAACTGTTACATCAAACACCAATTAGTAGGGAAAATAAGTGGTGAAAATGTAAATAATTTCATCCATTGCTCCATTCTTGACACTGTCAACTTTAAAATCATCAGTCAGACAGGTATTTGGCCATCTTGTCTGTGAAAAAGATGGCTTACGCACCACAGATAAGAGCACATGCAAGTATCGTGATACATATCGGATCGTGAGCTAGGTATTGGGATATATATCTGATCGCTCAGTTGGTGTATCGTCCCAGCTATAATGTATGTATTGGATATGGCACTTGATGCTGATGAAATAATGACATGTTTTCTGTTGTTTCTGCTTGCCCAAGGTCCAGCAGATAAGTTAACTGTATGTACCGTCCTGACCTAGTGTCCTTGTGTGCATGTTGCAGGCCGGAGGTGGTGGAGTCGTGTGAGGTCTTGGATGGGTCAGAGCGCTGTCTCAACCTGGTGCTGCTTGGCAAGGACGGACTGGCCAAAGATGTCAACCTGGCTATCAGGGTTAGTTCCTGACTCATTATGTCAAGACCCGTGGGGATTCCGGGATAGAATAGGTTCCCATGGTGGATGTAAGAGGCAACTTAATGGATCAGGTGGTCATGCTTGGTGGCGTGGTTATTGGCGTGTCATTGACCCCTGACCGTATGGATTGTTGCTCACAATATCAGTCACTGGATTGTCTGGTCTAGTCTCGATTATTAACAGCCCCCGACATATAGCTGGAATATTGCTGAATGCGGCGTTAAACCACATGCACGCACTCATGCGCACATACACCCTCGGACACACCCTCGCACACACGAACACACACGTACACACACGCACACATACGTACACACACGTACACACACGCACACATATACATACATGTCGATTGTGTGGTGTACCCTGGAGCTGTGAGAAGTTGCATGTGATATCAGTCACAGGTATGCATGGTCCAGATTTGATTAATTAGAGACCACTCTTATATTGGTGGAATAATTCTTAGTGCTGCATTGAACAAACAAATTACTGCATCAAGGAGTTTTGGTGGATAGCTACATAAGTACAATTCTTAATGCTGTCCTCATCCTGCTGAAAGTTGTAAAGTGATCCTCAATCAAGACCTGTTAGAATACTGCAGAATCAGAGAACATGCCTTCAATTTCACATCCTAGAAGGTATCTTCTCGAGTTGAATTTGAAACAACAACAGTGCTTTGAACAGGTCTTCCAGATGTGTGATTGTAGGTCAAGCCCCTGACAAGGAGACATTGACCTTTTCTTCCCTTCACTGTTTCAGTCTGTGTTAGGATGACGTGTATGTTCACGAGGGAGTCTGTGATCTTAATATGTACTCTTTACTGTTTCAGAATCTGTGTATAGATGATGAGTATGTTCACGAGAGTGTTAACTACAGCCTAGATTATCGGCCTATAGATGGCGATGTCAGTCTGGAGCATAATGCACTAGCCACTGCCAACTTCAAACCACATGGTAAGGACCTCAATGTCCCCAGTACCAATACCTGCCTCCTGAGACGACATCATTGTCGCCAGTACCAATACCTGCCTCCTGAGAGGACATCACTGTTCCCAGTACCCATACTTGCCTCCTGAAAGGACGTCATTGTTCCCAGCACCCATACTTGCCTCTTGTGAGGACGTCATTGAGCCCAGTACCCATACTTGCCTCCTGAGAGAACATCACTGTTCCCAGTACCCATACTTGCCTCCTGAAACGACATCATTGTCCCCAGTACCCATACTTGCCTCTTGTGAGGACGTCATTGACCCCAGTACCCATACTTGCCTCCTGAAACGACATCATTGTCCCCAGTACCCATACTTGCCTCATGAAAGAATGTCATTTTCCCCAGCACCCATACCTGCCTCCTGAGAGAACATCACTGTCCCCAACCCCCATACTTGCCTCCTGAGAGAACATCACTGTCCCCAGCACCCATACCTGCCTCCTGAAAGGACGTCATTGTTCCCAGTACCCATACTTGCCTCCTGAAACGACATCATTGTCCCCAGTATCCATACTTGCCTCCTGAGAGAACATCACTGTTCCCAGTACCCATACTTGCCTCCTGAAGGGACGTCATTGTTCCCAGTACCCATACTTGCCTCCTGAGAGAACATCACTGTTCCCAGTACCCATACTTGCCTCCTGAAAGGACGTCATTGTTCCCAGTACCCATACCTGCCTCCTGAAAAGATGTCATTTTCCCCAGTACCCATACCTGCCTCCTGAAAAGATGTCATTTTCCCCAGCACCCATACCTGCCTCCTGAGAGGACGTCATTGTTCCCAGTACCCATACTTGCCTCCTGAGAGAACATCACTGTTCCCAGTACCCATACTTGCCTCCTGAAAGGACGTCATTGTTCCCAGTACCCATACTTGCCTCCTGAAAGGACGTCATTGTTCCCAGTACCCATACTTGCCTCTTGTGAGGACGTCATTGACCCCAGTACCCATACTTGCCTCCTGAAACGACATCATTGTCCCCAGTATCCATACTTGCCTCATGAACGAATGTCATTGTCCCCAGTCCCCATACTTGCCTCCTGAGAGAACATCACTGTCCCCAGTCCCCATACTTGCCTCCTGAGAGAACATCACTGTCCCCAGCACCCATACCTGCCTCCTGAAGGGACGTCATTGTTCCCAGTACCCATACTTGCCTCCTGAGAGAACATCACTGTTCCCAGTACCCATACTTGCCTCCTGAAGGGACGTCATTGTTCCCAGTACCCATACTTGCCTCTTGTGAGGACGTCATTGACCCCAGTACCCATACTTGCCTCCTGAGAGGACGTCATTGTCCCCAGCACCCATTCTTGCCTCTTGTGAGGACATCATTGACCCCAGTACCCATACTTGCCTCTTGTGAGGACGTCATTGACCCCAGTACCGATACTTGCCTCCTGAAACGACATCATTGTCCCCAGTATCCATACTTGCCTCCTGAGAGAACATCACTGTCCCCAGCACCCATACCTGCCTCCTGAAGGGACGTCATTGTTCCCAGTACCCATACTTGCCTCCTGAGAGAACATCACTGTTCCCAGTACCCATACTTGCCTCCTGAAGGGACGTCATTGTTCCCAGTACCCATACTTGCCTCCTGAGAGGACATCATTGACCCCAGCACCCATACTTGCCTCCTGAGGGAACATCACTGTCCCCAGCACCCATTCTTGCCTCCTGAGAGGACATCAATGTCCCCAGCACCCATACTTGCCTCCTGAGAGGACGTCATTGTCCCCAGCACCCATACTTGCCTCCTGAGGGAACATCACTGTCCCCAGCACCCATTCTTGCCTCCTGAGAGGACATCAATGTCCCCAGCACCCATACTTGCCTCCTGAGGGAACATCACTGTCCCCAGCACCCATACTTGCCTCCTGAGAGGACGTCATTGTCCCCAGTACCCATACTTGCCTCCTGAGAGGACGTCATTGTCCCCAGTACCCATACTTGCCTCCTGAAAGGACGTCATAGTCCCCAGTACCCATACTTGCCTCCTGAGAGGACATCAATGTCCCCAGTACCCATACTTGCCTCCTGAGGGAACATCACTGTCCCCAGCACCCATACTTGCCTCCTGAGAGGACGTCATTGTCCCCAGTACCCATACTTGCCTCCTGAGGGAACATCACTGTCCCCAGCACCCATACTTGCCTCCTGAGGGAACATCACTGTCCCCAGCACCCATACTTGCCTCCTGAGAGGACGTCATTGTCCCCAGTACCCATACTTGCCTCCTGAGAGGACATCAATGTCCCCAGCACCCATACTTGCCTCCTGAGGGAACATCACTGTCCCCAGCACCCATACTTGCCTCCTGAGAGGACGTCATTGTCCCCAGTACCCATACTTGCCTCCTGAGAGGACGTCATTGTCCCCAGTACCCATACTTGCCTCCTGAAAGGACGTCATAGTCCCCAGTACCCATACTTGCCTCCTGAGAGGACATCAATGTCCCCAGTACCCATGATATAATATTCATATATTAATACATAGGCTCTTTCACTTGCACTCTCTCAGAGCCAATAAACACTCTCCATATGCTTGTTGAGGTACCAAAGTTTTCATTAATGTGTGTGTGTACTTTTACAGGATGAAAAATATTAAACAAATTCAAAGTGGATGCAAGTATTATCCACTGTGCATGCCATTGAAGGAAAAGAGTATGGAGGACATTGGAAGTTGGAAAGATTTATGTCATTGAATCATGGACATCAATGTGTCTTATATGTCGTTTCTGATACGAAATACAATCATTGTCCATTGTCCATGTCAGATTTTCTCCCTCAGTCAAACAAGGAAATCCCGATCTATGATAAGCATTAGCACGTGGCTCTGATTACGGGTGTCATTGTTCGCTGGCCTCTGTTTCAGGATGTGTGTGTGTCTACAACTCCTTGCATACTCTGACGTATGTGCGGGAGAGCCTGGAGCGCTCACTGTTTACTGATCTCGAGCAGGATGTCCAGGCCCTCAATGGGATGCCCATTGCAGTCATACAAGCCTATAATTCTAGTCAGAGCGAGAAGGAGCGAGAGATACTCCACGATGATGGCCAGAATCTTGCCAGAAGGTCAGCTGCAGTGACAATGATGATTTGATTATCATGTATTTAAGCTTCCTTGATCAGCCCAACTAGGAAATATATCTCAAACTAAGATGTTTAGAATAGAGATCTGTTCGGAATTTTCATTTGATAACATTAGAATCCAATTGACTTAATAAGGCAAGATAGTTATTGACAGCTGCCAACTGTCTCAAATTTGAAACTGAAATACAAAAATGTGTTTTTTCCATAATTCACATACTATATTCAAGTAGTATGTATATTAAAAGAAAGAAATTAAAAAGGCACAGGGAAAGAGAGGGTCATTATTTGGCCTTACTCCGTCTATTACAAAAATTAGCATGTCGACTGGTATGAAATTTATTTATAGTGTTGCATCCGTCCAGTTGAGACACTCGTTCATATTATCGGAAGCTGGTGTAGTCGAAAAAGGAACAAAGTGATAAAAATACCAGTATTGTCCAGCTGTGGTGTCCTGATGAGGTGATAGGAACAAAATACAAGTACTAAGGTTGGCAGCAGTGACATCGCATGACAACCTGAGGCTAAACTATAATGGTGGACTCCCACCATGTCGGCTTCAGTGAACATATTCCTATCTATTGGTGTTACCCTTGTCAATGATTCATTGATCATTTTGAAATATGTAAATCTGGGACACTTCACTGAGAATGGTGCATCCAGATATACCGGGTTTCCATAGTACTGGTTTCAAAGGTTACATGGTGAATTCATCAGAAGTCACTCACTCCTTCCAACTTTGATTTGTACAGAATCTGTATTGGTTTCCTAGGTTACATGGTGAATTCATCAACATTCCTGAGGACATAGATGAGGCCTCACACACGCAGTTCGACAGCTGTCAGATCCATCGAGCGCTGCAGGCTGTCATTCGCCGCTGCTCATCAAGCATGGGGGGCTGGCTCCTCTCAGAGCATGCACAGCCAGATATCAGGTGAGCTAACACTCCACTGACCACTTCTATATGATGTGCAGATACCAGGTGAGCTAACACTCCTCCACAGGCCACTCCTAGATGGTTTGTAGATACCAAGGTGAGCTAACACTCCACTGACCACTTCTATATGTGTGCAGATACCAGGTGAGCTAACGCTTCTCCACAGGTCACTCCTAGACGGTGTGTAGATACCAGGTGAGCTAACACTCCACTGACCACTTCTATATGTGTGCAGATACCAGGTGAGCTAACACTCCTCCACAGGTCACTCCTAGATTATGTGCTACGAGTAATATTACTTACTGAGAGGTTTAAGTTAGGTGAACACTCACATTGGTGCAAAATTGTACGCCATGTGTACATCTAACTTGAACTTCAAGATCAAGATAAGTAACTATTTTACACACTTCACAGATATTAACATACTATGAATACTGTAAACAGGGAATTTTTTGTGACTTTTTATTATTGCGAATTTTGCGAACGAGACTCAATCACAAAAATTAAAAACGCAAAAATAAGTATAAATAATACATACATACTTTATTCATTGCAACACGTCATCAAATGTTGAAATCAACAACCAGAACCACAAGTTACTCAATAAGTTAAGAACACAAATGAATGCAGAATGGTCACACAATACATCACAAATGACAGTGTAAACAGACCAATTAGTGTCACTGTTACCGGTGTCAACTTTCCGGCCAACTCAGATTAACTAGCTTCGGAGAGAAGCTGTCTATTGTTTGGTAATCAAGGGGTCATCTCAACACGGCAACTTGCAGAAATATCTCGTCGCAGTATTGTCTTTGGTGTGGTATTCGCAATATTTTAACGGCGCAGAAATAAAGCTGTTTACAGTCTACTTTCTAATATTGTACATTCTAATATACTCTGACATTTGCGCTTCACATGTCATTTGATCTGTGTTTGAAATAAATTCTTTGTGTCCCCAACCTTAATATGGCTAGAATAAAGCTGAAGGCAGCATAGAACTCATAATAGTGTCACACAAATTAGGTGTAAAGTCTGCTGAATATATCCTGACATGATTGACACTGATGGCCCAGCAGTACAGAGTTGCTTCCCTTGTATGTTAGCTGGTCATCATCGATCATAGGTTTGGGCTTTGTTTCACATAGGCACCGATCATTCCTAGACTCTGGTGCTCTCATAGAGAACTCACTGTGGCAACATCCAGAAGTAAAACACATCTACTTGATCAAACCCTCTGTTTAAATTAGGAACAAGGTTGTCGAGTTGTCTGGTGTGCAGAGTTGCTTCCCCTACCTTT
This sequence comes from Haliotis rufescens, assembly GCF_023055435.1. Taxonomy (NCBI): domain Eukaryota; kingdom Metazoa; phylum Mollusca; class Gastropoda; order Lepetellida; family Haliotidae; genus Haliotis; species Haliotis rufescens. The sequence continues at coordinate 57,813,782 of NW_025964334.1, forward strand.
CAGAATCACCTGGTCATTGTGCAAATTGTGTTTGGTTTTCATGGATTAATTCTTTATTAGACTATCACAACAACAATGTAAGACACGTTTCTCATGTAACCTGTTTATAAAACTTCTAAAAATACCTGAAAACCTGATTACATTACAAGATCAATGGTATTCTATAAGGGCAATCCACTCTTCCAAGGAAGTGAACAACTGCCACGTGACACGTGTCTTGGCCTCATATAATGATTTATAACATCTTTTCTCGTTGTATAATGGTTTGTCCCACCTTTTCTCATTGTATCATCATTTATGCCATCTGTTCTCCTCAGGATATCTGTGTGCATGATGTGCGGTGATGAGTTCATGGTGGACGTCCCGCTAGGACCCTTCTTGAACAATGAATTCTGCCGAGTGTCGCCAAAGGCGCCCCATCTCATTACTCTCGATACTTTCCTGGAGTATCAGAAACAGCGAATAGAAATAGAAGTGTCATCTTACCATGGGGACAGCCACGACCTTCAACAAGTCACACATGGCTACATTCTTGTATACTCCGCCAAACGGAAAGCTTCTCTTATGACGCTCAGGTAAGTTGATAGTCCTACAGATCTGGTAAGAATTGGTTTTCAGTAACCCATGCTTGTTGTAAGAGGCGGCTAATGGGATCAGGTGGTCAGGCACTCAGACTTTATTGATGCGTGATACTGACTGAGGCATTGCACAAAAGCCACACACTCACTGGTAATCATGACATACTTTAGAATCTGGAATGAATAAGTGATCATGTGGATAGTGGTCATGATGGATGGATGGATGAAATGACAGACCCTTAATTGGGAAGCAAAAATGTGAAAATGATAAATAGAATTCATCACTCGTGTTTTTTAATATGGGGAAATATCAACCTCGTCCCATTAATCAGTATTTGCCTCGCCAAAGGCTCGGCAAATACCGATTAACTAAGACTCGGTTGATATTACCCATATTAAAAAACACTCGTGATGAATCCTCTATTTATATGTTCCTTAGGATGTATTTTCTTTTTCTCAACATTTGTGTGTGCTGGACTCACATTTGTGCATCGCCTAAAACCGAAAATGACTCTTGTGTCAGTGAAACTATCAGTGATATATTTATAACCTGTATTTACTTATGTTATGTATGTAGTCATTCCTGAGATGATTGAAGTACATAGTGCACACTTTTGTTAGTTATTGAGTAACACGAGGTCACATGACTTGATCAAAGATGCCTGACAGTCGAAATGCTTATAACAAACTAGGGTTATAATGAACTTAAATGGTGGTCCTTTGACTTTGTTGTAACTGTAGTTTACTGTACATGATTCCCAGGAAGTATGCAGTATTTCAGCTATGTGACGGTGACAGTAAAGGATCATATCTAAACCAGTCAATCCAATTATAGAACAGACCTAAAGTGCCTAGGATATACAGTGATCCCTCGCTATTGTGCTCTTCGATAAAGCGCTACCTCGGTTACTACGCGCGGTAACACATGGCTCCCAAAATTTATGTACACTTTTAATACTGAGAGTTTTACACAGACATGATTGTATTGTTGTTCGTTGTTCATTTGCTCATAATGCTTCTCATTGCATAATCAACCCTTTATCGCTGAATGGAGTTCTAATAATCTGTTTGAAAACATCCGCGGCAAGTCCCGGAAATAGGATTGTTCTACTAGTTAACTTTTCACACTATACACCCTTTGATCTTAGAAGCGCATGCATGCAATAAAAGAGAACCACAAGTGAAGTTTATATTCTTAATTAGTGGGCAATCCAATTTGAGGCGACACGGTCAACTCACATGTTGCTGTCACAACACGGCGGTCATTCCTTTTGATTCAGATCAAGTAACCGTATCAAACCAATTAATCTGGCTTGAATGTGTATCTATATTTGTATGAATGCGCGTAGCGCTGGTGAAAACTCTCGTTTTCCGTATTTTAAGCAACATGACCAATCAATGCCACTGAAACACTCTGTACTTGTGTAATGAATTGTGATTGGCTCTTCACTCATAGCGTCTGTTACTACCATTATCGATTGATATTTTCATGTATGTAGACTACATTCACATTGAATGTGACAGTTAAGGCTTGTAAATAATAACAAACGGCGAAAACATAATGGATATATATTTTTACACTATGAACGGTAAACATTTTGTATCATTGCAATGTGTGAGACAAGGCGAAGATCGTGAGATTGGCCGAGTGCGCTCCCCCGCCTTAGCATTATTTGGACCCCATAGGTAGCGTTGTAGCGAGGGACCACTGTAGAAGGCTTGGGATTTTTCTTTCTCTCAGACGAAAATTCTGTATTTTATGCAAATTTTCAAACTTTATTCTTTGCTTATGATTTCTTGGTTTCCTTCTCTGTGCAAACAAAAGTCCTGAGAAAAACATGAGTTGAAGTCTTTTTTGTCAATAAGTAAATCACATGCCTGATCTATTAAAGAGCAGATGCAAGCCTCACTCAATTCATGTACCGTGCTTACTGGCTTACTTTATTTTCACAATTTATTTTCAGAGCATTTGCTTTGCGTCTCCCCAATGTGCCTAAACTGATCCTGGCAGTGTCGGACAGCAGCGGTGCGTCGTCCTTCTACTCCAGTCAGTACAGTCAACGTCTCATCACCGACGGCAACTCGCTGGCAGACCGCATTGCTGCTCACTTCATGACCACCACCGCCAACTTCACCCAACAGAGTGAGTATCCACCGGGCGCAGCCAACACAGCCTCGCCTTGCTGCAACTTCCTGCTTTGTAGAGTAGCGATACATGGTACGGTTGTAGGGGAATAGTAGCGATACATGGTATAGTTGTAGGTGAATAGTAGCGATACATGGTATAGTTGTAGGTGAATAGTAGCAATACATGGTATAGTTGTAGGGGAATAGTAGCAATACATGGTATAGTTGTAGGGGAATAGTAGTGATACATGGTACAGTTGTAGGGGAATAGTAGAGATACATGGTATAGTTGTAGGGGAATAGTAGAGATACATGGCACAGTTGTAGGGGAATAGTAGAGATACAAGGTATAGTTGTAGGTGAATAGTAGCAATACATGGTACAGTTGTAGGAGAATAGTAGAGATACATGGTATAGTTGTAGGGGAATAGTAGAGATACATGGTATAGTTGTAGGGGAATAGTAGAGATGCATGGTACAGTTGTAGGGGAATAGTAGTGATACATGGTACAGTTGTAGGAGAATAGTAGAGATACATGGTATAGTTGTAGGGGAATATTAGAGTTACATGGTGTAGTTGTAGGGGAATAGTAGCAATACATGGTATAGTTGTAGGTGAATAGTAGCAATACATGGTACAGTTGTAGGAGAATAGTAGAGATACATGGTATAGTTGTAGGGGAATAGTAGAGATACATGGTATAGTTGTAGGGGAATAGTAGAGATGCATGGTACAGTTGTAGGGGAATAGTAGTGATACATGGTACAGTTGTAGGAGAATAGTAGAGATACATGGTATAGTTGTAGGGGAATATTAGAGTTACATGGTGTAGTTGTAGGGGAATAGTAGCAATACATGGTATAGTTGTAGGGGAATAGTAGAGATACATGGTACAGTTGTAGGGGAATAGTAGAGTTACATGGTATAGTTGTAGGGGAATAGTAGAGATACATGGTATAGTTGTAGGGGAATAGTAGAGTTACATGGTACAGTTGTAGGGGAATAGTAGAGATACATGGTACAGTTGTAGGGGAATAGTAGAGTTACATGGTACAGTTGTAGGGGAATAGTAGAGATACATGGTACAGTTGTAGGGGAATAGTAGCGATACATTGCTGGGGACCTAATGGTGAAGGTGTTTGTGGCCTAGTTTTGTTTATACATGCTAGGAAGGCAAAGATCATTTGTCACATAAAAATGATTTCAGAACTGAAGTATTTTCCAATGTTTAATGTAAAAGGACACGTTAAGACTTATATGCATTAATAATGAAAAGGTCTATGCCATTCTACATGAACCAATGAATCCTTGCAACTCACTGACAGAGTTGTCTCCCATACCTGCCAGGATCTGCTGATCCCTGACTAGGTTTCTTGGTCTTTCATCATGTGAACGCTTGTGGATTTCACAAAACTGCAAATGTCCACAAACTGTGACTCTTCCCACATAAATCTGGGCATGGGAGCAGTCACATAGCCCAGAAGTTAATGCAGCCACTCTTCTTGTGTCACTCACTTTAATATTGAAGGAATATAGCTTAAAGTGTGAAACCATCCCTACTCCCCAACTGAACAAATGAAATCTCTCATAGGCATTACTACCCTCTCCCTGTCACACCATCTCCGCTGTACCAGTCTTGGTTGTTGGTGCTTCATCTTCAACCATACAACGGGGCGGTCGGGTAGCCTAGTGGTTAAAGCGTTCGCTCGTCACGCCGAAGACCCGGGTTCGATTCCCGACATGGGTACAATGTGTGAAGCCCATTTCTGGTGTCCCCCGCCGTGATATTGCTGGAATATTGCTAAAAGCGGCGTAAAACCATACTCACTCACTCAACCATACAACTCCACTGGAAACAAATGTTGATCCAACCTTCTTTCCTCACCATTCTCCTACCTGCACCTATTTGTCAAAGTGCTTCCCGGAGCCAATTTCTTCAAGTGTTTTAGCTAAAATAGAACCCAATTTTTTATCGTGTAGACAAAGAAGCTATTAAAATAAGAAATTTCTAATCGTCCGAAAGTTTCTTTTAGGTGATTGCTTGAGGTAAGTGGTCAAGTGCCTTTGTTTTCACTGATTGTAGGACAGTCACTTGTCTTCAGACCAAGTTTTTTTATGTAGCCTGATCTTTAGGTTTGGTAAGGATATCACATGACAGCCCACATGTTTACAGTAACATTTACAAAAGGTCCAGACACAGAAGAGTAAAGTAGTAGATACAAGCAAGCGTTAATACACAGATATAATTGTTGGACAAGAATGAAAATAATAAGGATTTAGTTAATGCTTTGCAAAGTTTGCTGAGCATTTGTGTGTATCCCTATCGATGTTCCAACACTCATCCTTCCTCCTCTCCTCCCTGCTGCTGCCGCCTCCTTGTGGACTCGCAGACACGGGAAGTGAGTCGCGTGTACTCTTCATGTTGTCGCCTTGCTTTGTTCTGCACAGTTCCATGTTTTGTCTGCACAGCCCTATCTTTTTGCCCAGTTCGATGTCTTCCTGCACAGTTCAATGTCTTTCTGCACATTTATATGTTTTTTTCTGCACAACCCCATCTTTTTGCCCAGTTCCATGTCTTTCTGCACTGTTCCATGTCCTTCTGCACAATTCCATGTCTTTCTGCACAGTTCCATGCCTTTCTGCACAAGTCAATGTCTCTCTTCACAATTCTATGTCTTTCTGCAGTTATATGTCTTTCTGCACAGTTCCATGTCTTTCTGCACAATTCCATGTCTTTCTGCACAGTTGTATGTCTTCACAATTCCATGTCTCTCTGCACAGTTATGTCTTTCTGCACAGTTCCATGTCTTTCTGCACAAGTTCATGTCTTTCTGCAACGTTCAATGTCCGGCAATGTGTTGTCATTTCTGTTTCATATTTTCATATTGTATTTTGTGTTCAGATGCCCTCAAGTTGTTGATCTATTGTTTTTGTGAAGACACCTGTTTGCTACCTACAGACAGTCAAGTCCCGTTAATCCGACATGGTTGGTTCCATATGATTATGTCGGATTAACGAGTATGTCAGATAAACAAAATTAAGTAGTATCAACTTTCATGATCGAAAATCGGCCAACTACATGATAGATAACGATACAAACACGTAATAAAAAAATTAAAATTAAATATTCATATTGTTATGTTACATTGTTAGTGGAATATGTTTTCTAATCATGCAGACTCTAAAGCTCAACACAAAACAACTGTTACGGACTGTATGACTCATTCAAAATACTTTAAAAAGCATAGTCTGGAATGGAAGTTGCAAGTTTGAAACTCGTACCACATAGCTTAAGAAAGCTGCTTTCTAAGTGGCTAACGTAGACTTGCTGTTAGTCATTTCATTGGTAGGTCATAGTTCACAAAAGGTTGTTCTGACGTGACCTGTTATGGTATGTCCTCGGTGATAGCGAGAACTTGTATCTGATTTTAATGAAATTGAGGTAATCTAAGCATGTGATTAATCCTGATTTCTTTATTTAAAGCAGTAATTGTTTATTGTTAAGCAAGTTTAACTCTGCATCCGTTGTACTATGCAGCTTCCAGCCGACTCGTCTCGCATCAAAACAAGGACTGTGTACTCGCGGGCAGATGTCCACGGAGTACGCTGATCACTGTGTTGGATTAATGAGACTGAGTGAATTCGTTGCAAATTAGTTGGTTCGGATTTGGAGTACGAGACTAAATAGCACTGATTTAATCTGTTCATATCATTAGTGTCGGATAAAGCCGATTATCGGATTAACAAGTGTCTGATTAACGAGACTTGACTGTAGTTAGGATGAAGTGTATTGTGTGTCATATTATAAGCCTGTCAGCTTTATTGTGTGTTGTGGGGGCGGTCGGGTAGCCTAGAATTTAAAGCGTTCGCGAAAGACCCGGGTTCGATTCCCGACATGGGTAAAATGTGTGAAGCCCATTTCTGGAGTCTCCCGCCGTGATATTGCTGGGATATTGCTAAAAGCTACGTAACTCACTCACTCACTCAGTATTGTGTGTTGTGTTTTCAGCATGGATGGCATAAACCCGTAGTATTGTATTTGTCATCCTGCATTCCTGCCGTACCATGGGTTCAGATCCAAGATTCATGGTTTGTCAGCACCATACCGATACTGGGTAACTGTCTATGACCTGTGTCACTGCAGGTCTTCGTCTCCCATCAAGCTGATTTGCTGTGATATTACTGAAATACTGTTCTAGGCAGCATTAAACCCAACTTACTCACCCTGCCAGCAAATTGTGTAGATTTGTAATATTTGTTGTCTTAGAAATCTTGCTGTCTGTAGAACTAATATTCTTAGCCATGTGATATGTTCTTTGTTCATTGAGATGAAAATGGTCAAATGTACATATTTCATTTGTGATCAACTTTAAGGTAGTTTCCTTGCTTTAAGTTTCATGCTCCCATCATGTTATGCTGCTGTTCTGACTACAGCACAGCTCCGGGGTAGAATAGTTCTTCAGCAATCCATGCTTGCCGTAAAATGGCAACAATACTTGTCGTAAGAGGCGACTTACGGGATCGGTTGGTTAGGCTTGCTGACTTGGTTGATGCATGTCATCACATCCCAATTGTGTTGATCGATGCTTATGATGTCAATCACTGAATTGTCTGGTCAAGACTTGATCATTTATTTACAGACCGCTGTCTGTTGCTGAGTGCAGCGTTAAACAACGAACAAACAACTACAGCATGAGACACCATATAGTCACATAGTAGTTAGGTTTCCAAAAGTAATCTGGCAGTGATTAATAATTCAGAAGTAGCTGTAACAAATTCTTTTTTAAATGTTTATTTCAAGTGGATAAACTCTCTGAAAACAAATATAGAATGAACAGTTTAGCCAAGAATTTAGTTTTACAGAGTGTCAAGTGGAGTGTTGCTGGGTGGTAGTGAATGTGCCGGCTGGGGTTGTGACAGAGCGTCAGTGCATGGGTGACTTAGTTTGCTGTGGATCGTTACATCACTGAGGTGTTCCAGAAACCTTTGATCGTGGGTCGGAATCCCAGGTTAACCCGATCAAGGTTCTAGGTTTGTCAGCACCATACCTGTGCTTGTGGGTTTCTCCAAAGTGGCAAACGTCCGAGACCTGCATTGCTTCAGGCTTTCCCTGCACACAGTGCTGACACGTCATGATATATCTGCAATATTGTTCAAATCAGCATTAAGCCAAATTCATTCACTCACTCTCTCACTCACTCAGAAGGACACAGGTGGCAATTCGCTGATATAACTAAAGTACAGTTCAAAGCAACATTAGACCTAACTCTCTCACTCTAAAAGTGACACTTTCATAGTTTGGAATTTATTCTAATGACGCCTTAGAAATATCAGCCAAACAGACAATTTTTGCAATGATTCTTATTGTTTGTGGCATTTGTTACATATGCTTGAAATAAACATCATTTAAAAAGACTAGATTAGAAAAGCAAAAATAAATTACATTTGAGATAAGATGAATCCATTAGTAATAATTATCCCCAGCAACCTATCCTGTTCGTATGAAGCAACCAGATGGATCAGGCAGTCTGACACGGTGACAGACCCCAGCGTATCATCATACCATGTTGGATCAGTGCTCTTTGGATTGTCAGGTCCATACAGTTCCTTACAGACCGCCATCATACAGCTAGAATATTGCTGAGTGACGTGTTAAACAAACAAACATAATAATTAAGAGTGTAATAAATAACTGGTCCAGACGATTGTTTACCATACACACCGCCATCATACAGCTAGAATATTGCTGAGTGACGTGTTAAACAAACAAACATAATAATTAAGAGTGTAATAAATAACTGGTCCAGACGATTGTTTACCATACACACCGCCATCATACAGCTAGAATATTGCTGAGTGACGTGTTAAACAAACAAACATAATAATTAAGAGTGTAATAAATAACTGGTCCAGACGATTGTTTACCATACACACCGCCATCATACAGCTAGAATATTGCTGAGTGACGTGTTAAACAAACAAACATAATAATTAAGAGTGTAATAAATAACTGGTCCAGACGATTGTTTACCATACACACCGCCATCATACAGCTAGAATATTGCTGAGTGACGTGTTAAACAAACAAACATAATAATTAAGAGTGTAATAAATAACTGGTCCAGACGATTGTTTACCATACACACCGCCATCATACAGCTAGAATATTGCTGAGTGACGTGTTAAACAAACAAACAAACAAACAAACATAACAATAATAATAATTAAAAGTGTAATAAATCACTGGTCCAGACTCGATAGTTTACTATATACACTGCCATCATACAGCTAAAATATTGCTATTTGTAGCTTTAAACAACAAACCAACGTCGTAATTAATAGTGTACAAAATCACTTTTCCAGTCTTGATTATTTATAAAGCTAGAATATTGCTGAGTGCTGTGTTCATCAACAAAAAACGAAATAATTAACAGGGTAATGAGGGTAGGCCAGGAACCGCATCCTCCACCAGGCAGAGTGTTTAGTGAAGCGTAACGCACACTTTCCTGTTTCAGCAGCAGTATACAACCCATTCTTCAAGGAAGCCTGGGAGCGGAAGGAGGAGTCGGAGGACATGTTCCGCGAGCCGGTGGACGAGCAGAGCCCTCCGGCGTACGACGAGCGCAGCACCTACATAGACCGAAGACCGCCGGCCCCACTGCCATATAATACCTATCATACCACCAAGAGTAGTACAAGTAATAGGTGGGTAGAATGGTAGGTGAAATGGTACTGTTACACTCCAAATGTTGTGTGGGACATCCTCACCTCACAGGGGTGTGTTTCCATGATGTTCCTATTAACACTCCTGATTGACATTGTAGCAGACAGATTCAAGGCCTGGGTGGCACAGTTGCCTTAGGTTCCACCGGTCCCAACTTTGGGACAAATCTTTCAGCGTCATGCAGGGTATGGAGGTGATACTGGGTTAGAATCAGTCTCAACCCTCCTTTACTGGTTGTGGGGATTCAGGGTAAGAATAAGTCCCCAGCAACCTATGCTGGTTGTAGAGATTCCAGGTCAGAATAAGTCCCCAGCAACCTCTGCTGGTTGTGGGGATTCCGGGTTATAATAAGTCCCCAGCAACCTATGCTGGTTGTGGGGATTCAGGGTAAGAATAAGTCCCCAGCAACCTATGCTGGTTGTGGGGATTCAGGGTTATAATAAGTCCCCAGCAACCTATGCTGGTTGTGGGGATTCCGGGTTATAATAAGTCCCCAGCAACCTATGCTGGTTGTAGAGATTCTGGGTTATAATAAGTCCCCAGCAACCTATGCTGGTTGTAGAGATTCTGGGTTATAATAAGTCCCCAGCAACCTATGCTGGTTGTAGAGATTCTGGGTTATAATAAGTCCCCAGCAACCTATGCTGGTTGTAGAGATTCCGGGTTATAATAAGTCCCCAGCAACCTATGCTGGTTGTAGAGATTCTGGGTTATAATAAGTCCCCAGCAACCTATGCTGGTTGTAGAGATTTTGGGTTATAATAAGTCCCCAGCAACCTATGCTGGTTGTAGAGATTCTGGGTTATAATAAGTCCCCAGCAACCTATGCTGGTTGTAGAGATTCTGGGTTATAATAAGTCCCCAGCAACCTATGCTGGTTGTAGAGATTCCGGGTTATAATAAGTCCCCAGCAACCTATGCTGGTTGTAGAGATTCTGGGTTATAATAAGTCCCCAGCAACCTATGCTGGTTGTAGAGATTCTGGGTTATAATAAGTCCCCAGCAACCTATACTGGTTGTGGGGATTCAGGGTTATAATAAGTGCCCAGCAACCTATAATGGTTGTAGAGATTCCGGGTTAGAATAGGTCCTATTGGGATTTATCAGTGCCTCTGTAGCCTAGTGGTTCATTCTCTTACAAATTTGATCCTCTGAAGTATATAATTGGCAGTATTTTGTGTGTGAAATCGGGGGAATTTTACCTATAACATCCCAGATATTGCCTAACTTTGGGATTTGATGAATTATGAAGACAGTGATGAGACAATGGGATGACATCACTGGAGGTATATTTGGAACACCATGGAAACCCCCCTGTCCTGAGTATTGTAAAGATGTGTCCCTGTGTTCCCATCATTGTGGTATCCATCCTTCTTTACACGGGCTCCTTTCATGGAAAATAGTCACTTGATTGGAATAGAATCAAACATAGATTCTCATATGATTGATTGAATGTACCTGCATCCACATGAAATTGATTATATTTTCAAAAATAGTAACATTCATTAACAAATGAATAATAAAGTGAGAACCGACAACACGGATCCCTGGTACTGTTATGGCGTACGACTTGTTACTTCAGTCAATAATAGAGACAATTTGAGAGTAACACAATGTTGAGATGAACCTTGAATGTCCACATATGTCAAAGAATCGTTCCTATGTTTATATTTGCCGTTATTTCCGCCACAGCCAAAGCACAGAGGACTCAGAGCCTTTGTACGACCAGCCCAATCTGTACCAAGGTCGCTACCCTTCCGACAGTGACCATGAGCGGGCGTCTTCAACATCACCCGTGCCATCAGGGGAAGACATCTATGCGGAGGTTGGACCTCAATCGAATGGCGAGCATCTAGTCAGACCGAGCTATGTGAAGACTCGGCAACACATGCATGCGGGTGAGTCCTCCACACTGACTTCACCCGGGGGATGGAGGGGTGTCCAACATACTGACTTTACTAAGGGATATCACCCAGGTGAGTCATCATATAACACGAATATTACCCGGGTGAGTTTCTAACTTGGGTGAGTCCAACACACTGACTTCACACTGGGGTCGGAGGGGTGTCCACCATACTGACTTTACGTGGTGATTTTGTGAGGAGTCATATTACGAACATCTCACCCAGATGAGTCCAATAAACTGACTTTACATGAGGATCTCACTTGGGTGAGTCCAACATTGACTCAGCTTTGGGATCTCACTTGGTTCTCACCCAGGACTGCGGACTGACTGTCTGCACTGTGGGTGAGTTGAAGGCCCAGGTTACACGACATCAGGTAGTTGTTAGAAAGGAAGAGTGACATGACGTGAGGTTGCTGTTAGAAAGGAAGAGTGACATGACATCAGGTAGTTGTTGGAAAGGAAGAGTGACATGACGTCAGGTTGCTGTTAGAAAGGAAGAGTGACATGACATCAGGTAGTTGTTGGAAAGGAAGAGTGACATGACGTCAGGTTGCTGTTAGGAAGGAAGAGTGACATGACATCAGGTAGTTGTTGGAAAGGAAGAGTGACATGACATCAGGTAGTTGTTAGAAAGGAAGAGTGACATGACATCAGGTAGTTGTTGGAAAGGAAGAGTGACATGACGTCAGGTAGTTGTTAGAAAGGAAGAGTGACATGACGTCAGGTAGTTGTTAGAAAGGAAGAGTGACATGACGTCAGGTAGTTGTTAGAAAGGAAGAGTGACACGACATCAGGTCGTTGTTAGAAAGGAAGAGTGACATGACATCAGGTCGTTAGAAAGGAAGAGTGACACGACATCAGGTCATTGTTAGAAAGGAAGAGTGACATGTCGTCAGGTGACACGACATCAGGTATTTGTTGGAAAGGAAGAGTGACATGACATCAGGTAGTTGTTAGAAAGGAAGAGTGACATGACATCAGGTAGTTGTTGGAAAGGAAGAGTGACATGACGTCAGGTAGTTGTTAGAAAGGAAGAGTGACATGACATCAGGTAGTTGTTAGAAAGGAAGAGTGACATGACATCAGGTCGTTGTTAGAAAGGAAGAGTGACATGACATCAGGTCGTTGTTTGAAAGGAAGAGTGACATGACATCAGGTCGTTGTTAGAAAGGAAGAGTGACATGTTGTCAGGTGACACGACATCAGGTCGTTGTTAGAAAGGAAGAGTGACATGACATCAGGTCGTTGTTGGAAAGGAAGAGTAACATGACATCAGGTCGTTGTTGGAAAGAAAGAGAGTGACATGACATCAGGTCGTTGTTAGAAAGGAAGAGTGACATGTCGTCAGGTGACACGACATCAGGTCGTTGTTGGAAAGGAAGAGTGACATGACATCAGGTCGTTGTTGGAAAGGAAGAGTAACATGACATCAGGTCGTTGTTGGAAAGGAAGAGTGACATGACGTCAGGTAGTTTTTGCCATTTATAGTTAATTGAGAAGTTTGACAAGTTGTAAAATAAAAGGTTTGATGAGAATACAGGACTGATTTTTTTTTTCAGCTTTATGACAGAAATATTGATTCGTGAATTTGTACACTTCACACCAGTTAAAATCCAATTCATCCCAAATTTCAGTCCAACAATACAAAGACCATCGGAAGTCTCTGCCGATACTGGAGAGCTCCTGTGACTCGTCACGCCTGATGAGTGAGAGCACAGAGTTTTCCGACTCGGACGTTCAGTCGATAAGTCACTTCCACAAGTCCAGTAGTATGAAGCTAGAGATGCCTGTTGAACCGTCAGGTGACTAGATGGCGCTGTCGTCAACTGTTGTCTCTCATTGTCATTTGCGTCACTCATTTGCGTTCAGTTTTTGTTGTTTTCAGACCTGCGTTTCTCTCCTGTGTGTGAATGGGAAAGCAGCTGTTCTCTCTTAGTGGTCATAATTTGTTTCAATTTTGGTGATGTGAACTTAAGTTTTTATTGAATTCCATGTCATGTAGGTTATTTAGAGCAATGTTTGTGTCCAAGATTTCATGTTTTAGGGTGGGAAAATTCAAACTCTTGTTCACATGAGCCAAAATTATCGCAAATATTCATATATGTGTTAGCTTGTGTAGAGAATATTTAATGGAATTATAACTATTGTGCTGGGGTAGTGTGTGTTGTGGGGCAGTATTTGTGATGACGGTTTTGTCCCAGCTGGGTGTTGTCACTCTCTGTTGTTCTCAATGTTGTAAGGTAGTGCAGTCGTTCCTCCAGTTGTGTTGATGAGAGGTGGCACCTCGAGTGGCAAGCCGTTGTAGTAATATACACCGGTGTTCTTTAATGCTGCACTCAGCAATATTCCAGCTATATGACGGCGGTCTGTAAATAATCAAGTCTGGACCAGACAATCCAGTGATCTACACCATGAGCATCGATCCACACAATTGGGATACGAAGACATGCATCAACCAAGTCAGCGAGCCTGGCCAATCAGTCCCGTTAGTCGCCTCTTATGACAAGCATTGTCGCCTTTTACGGCAAGCATGGGTTGCTGAAGACTGATAGTTCTCAGGTGGCAGATGTAGAGCTATTGATTGTATTCAGCAATAATCACGGGTGGCCCTGTCATCTCAGGCGCTGCAATTTGCTGTGCAGAGTTGCATCCCTTGGGCAAGCCAGAAAAACGTGATCGTGGTTCGAATCCCGGTTCTCACCGATAATGTTTCTAGTTTTTCAGCACCATACCTGTGCTCATGGGTATCGCCAAAGTGGTAAACGTCTGAGACCTGCATCACTTTGGACTTTCCTCCCACATGAATCTGACACGCTGTGATATAACTGGAATACTGTTCACAGTGACGGTAAACCCGAGTCACTCACACTCACTGGAAACACCATGATGCTGATATATTGCTAACTTGCATTCTTCTTAAGTGTAGCTGCATATATGTTAGTTGAAGCTAGCTGGTGTGTTTACAGTCAACTGAACAAGTTAATTTGTTATTCGGTGTACCTCTGTCTGGTCCCTACGTCACCATCACCAGGAATGTACTGGATGTCATACTGTGTATGGTCAGCATGGCCCCGACTATCATAGACATGTTCTCTGGAGGTCATCATGACCTGTACAATGGCTCTACTGGTCATAAGGTCACCATGACTACCTCTGGCTTGTTCTCTGGCTAGTTCTCTGGCTAGGGGTCATTGTGACCGACTGTAGCCAGGAAGCACCCCATTCCCCCCCAACCCCCATCGAGAATGCCAAGGAGTTATAAAAATGCGAGTGTTCATTCAGGCTTAGAAATGCCTTGAATTTTAAGGGCCATCTTGAAAACTCTTTGAATTTAGATTCTGACGTGAAAAGACTTTGAAAATTGAATTTTCTTAACCCATCCCCGTCTCAAGTAAATAAACTCAAAATGCTTAAGATTCATATCTTGTGACTGAAATGTCAGTGCACACCTGAATTCACATTCATGTGTTAACATTAAGAATTTAGAGTCTCGAACCTACTAATTATTGACTCCCTGACCAACAGGTTGTGTTAAACTAGTTGATAGTGAGTTTATATGATACCAAAGATATTTCCCCACATTGGTCCCAGATGTTCAGCTTATTTCAGGTGTCCCCCATCGCGATATTGCCGGAATATTGCTACAAGCGAAAAAACGTTCTCATTCACTCAGTCGTTCCCTCTCAACCATTGTCTTCCCAAAAGTGGCCTCGTAGACTCAAACCATTCCCTGAGTTTGTATTTCAGGACTTCCGTTTCAGGGCCGTTTCAACCAATGTCTCTCCTTGTGTTGTTTGTGTTTCTGTCTATCTCATGCCTCCTCTCCATCATCTTTCTCTCCAAGCTTGGGCGCTTAACGAGCAAATGCGTCGCCACCATCAGAGGAGGTACGCGGCGGCGGCGGCGGCAGCCTGCAAGCAGACCTCTAGCAGTGAAGACGGTGACGCCATATTACATATCTGCATGTCATCGTCCACCTAGTGCTTGCTGCAGCGTTTCTTTGCATGACTAACACCTTCAGCTCTGTAACGTGATGTCTCAGGCTCTCTCTGCCCAGGATGTCTTGGGATGCCTGTGTTCTGTGTTGTTATTATGACAGAACATGCAGATGTGATTTTTGCATTATATTTTCACATAGCATTGTGCTATTACTGTATTGTGATGTGGAGCACCGGACAATACGTCTCACGGGGATGAACAACTTTTAAGTTTCACTGTAAGATTTAGGTTTTATCACAGTATGTTGCATATTTATCACAGTGTAGTATTGTCTTTGATTGAATCTGTTATGTACACCTTTTAGTTTCACTGTATGATATAGTACAGATTTATCTGTGTAGTACAGATTTATTACTGTATAGTTCAGATTTAATACAGTATAGTACAGATTTATTACGGTATAGTACAGATTTATCTGTGTAGTACAGATTTATTACAGTATAGTACAGATTTATTACGGTATAGTACAGATTTATTACGGTATAGTACAGATTTATCGGTGTAGTAAAGATTTATTACGGTATAGTACAGATTTATCTGTGTAATGCAGATTTATTACAGTATAGTACAGATTTATCTGTGTAATGCAGATTTATTACCGTATAGTACAGATTTATCGGTGGAGTACAGATTTGTTACAGTATAGTACAGATTTATCGGTGGAGTACCCATTTATCGGTGGAATACAGATTTATTACAGTATAGTACAGAACCCCCCACCCTAACCGTGAACCTCCTACCCTAAGTGTGAACACCAACCTGAAACACTGACCCCCACCCAAGTGTGAACACTTAACCAAAAGTATGAACCCACTACTTTAGATTAATTGTGAACACTTACCATAAACATGAACCTCCCACCCTAACCGTGAACCTCCTACCCTAAGAGTAAACACTAATCCTTATTGGACCAGCACAAATCCTAAATGTGGACCCCCCTAACCAAAGTATTGACCCTGTGTCATGAGTGGAACCCCCCACCCTCCTACTGATCCTCGACAGGGCAGTGTATCCCTGATGGAGGTGCGAGACCGCTACATGCAGGCTACATGTCACTCCAGTAGATATGTTTAGTGCAGCGGTAGGAACATTGAAACTACTGCAGTCAATGACTGCCTGTCAACAAATCCTCTGATGCCAAGTGACAGGGAATGCATCCACGACACACAGACAAGTGTTGGTGTCGCAGGTGAAGCAGATCTGTGGATAAGCTGCTAATCCTATCTCCTAGTGTCGGCTTAGCGAGGTGTCATTGGCTCATACAGAAATATTTGTTCACTGGCTTAGCTTTTGTCACCCTGGTGCTGTACAGGCATAGAACCCCTTAGGTCCTACAGAGAGGAGTTATAAAGGAAAAGTATAAGATAGACATAGTCGGAAAGCACACGTTAAATCTCCTATATCAGTCAGTCAGTCAGACATAAATGCACATGTGTATTTACACACCTTCAAATCCTGTACAGTGAAATAATCTGAAAAATATTAAAACATATAAATGCACATATGTATAAACCCACCTTCAAATCCTGTACAGAGAAATAATAATAAAAATATAAAAATATAAAAATATATAAATGCACATACATGTATTAACACACTTTTAAATCCTGTATGGAAATAATTAGAAAAATATTTAAAAATATAAATGCACATATGTATGTACACTCCTTCAAATCCTGTATAGAGAAATTAATAAGAAAAATATTTAAGAAATTTACCTACTCATTTGTGTAGTCATATTAAATCTTTCCAAAGGAAATTAAAGAGAAAAGTATGAAAAGGTAGTCATACATACAGCAACGCTTTTGAATATGACATAAATATTTTAATGTAACAAAGTATTGAAAACCAGCAAGTCATATGTGCATATATACACCTTCAAATATGCACCCTGAAATGTATAGGAGTAAAGCAGGGAAGAAACAGTTGTTATCCCCTACTGGTGTGTTGACATGGGAAGTAACAGTAGCTGTGAATTCTTCACCTGATTTTCATTAGCGCAATGTGCAAACACTGAATCTGAAGTCATGTCAGAATTAAAACTTTGTAAACATTTTTTTTCAACGTAGCAATTACTGTCATGGTAATTTCAAATGTCTTGCACTGCATTAGGATTACCAACAGATGTTTACTATGACAGGCAAATATTGGTCCCTGCTAAGTTAACATTAGTTCCACAATCAAGCAAATCCTCACAATATGAGTTTTAAAGTGAATAATCCAATCTCCAATTTTCTTGAAAATGTCAGTTTCGATACATCAATATTAACATAAAGATCCTTCCATGGACTATCTGCTCAACTCTGACACGTCTCCAACATGGGTAAACCAACAAACCCCAGGGTAGAACAACTGTTCAACAAACTGACAAATCCTTGTTTGTAAGACAATAGTTTATCTAACCTCTGATCCAGCTACTGTTTGTTTTTCTGCTAATAACACCCTTTACTTGACGAATCTCCCACTAAGAGCAGTGTTGATAAACAAAGAAACCACTGAAGCGGGGTGACCCCAACATGGACACACTTCACTGACCCCCTCCTCTGTCCTGGTTTATCACCATGACCATTGGTCAAGCCGGCATGGCTCTACTCCCAGATAATTAAAACTCACACCAATTAATGAAGAGATTAATTACTATTGCTCCAGGCCAGATGTCTTGTTTGTGGGACAATAGTGTGAGGGGTGCCAGCGCTTGGCTTTGTGAGGGTGTTGATAAAGGAGATTGGGGGAGCACATATATATACAGAAGTCTGTTGTGTGGACAGAATACATGGACATGTGCTAGCAACCCATACCTGAACATTCCAAGATTGTCTTATCAAACAAACATGTTTCTGGACAGCGTGCTTCTATGTAGTGGATATTACCATCCCTATAAGAAAATGAAAATAGGTTTGTATGATGTCTTTGAAAGGCATTTAGAAGTGATACTCCTAGGGAAGAGAATTTATCTATGCCAACTTCTTTATTATGAGGAACACAACGTTGCCAACTCCTTTATTATGAGGAACACAATGTTGCCAACTTTATTATGAGGAACACAACGTTGCCAACGTCTTTGTTATGAGGAACACAACGTTGCCAACTTCTTTATTATGAGGAACACAATGTTGTCAACTTCATTATAATGAGGAACACAACGTTGTCAACTTCTATATTATGAGGAACACAACGTTGTGAAAAAAAGAAGATGACATCCATAAACTCTCTTCCTTAAGTTTGTATGGTGAAGATAGCATTGTGTTTAAAATTATTTGTCAAAGAGAAAAATGTATGCAGAGTGTATGTAAGATTTTGTCCTATTGACAGTAGAAATCCCATGTGTATTTGATTGTTAGAGAATAATTTTTGTAAAAGGGCAATGCAATGTTTAACAGGGCTGTTTTACATCTGACGAAAGTAAACATATTTAAGGTAGAAGAGAGTGGTATTGACAGTAGTTCTGTTCTGGCGAAAGTAAACATATTTAAGGTAGAAGAGAGTGGTATTGACAGTAGTTCTGTTCTGACAAAAGTAAACATATTTAAGGTAGAAGAGAGTGGTATTGACAGTAGTTCTGTTCTCACGAAAGTAAACATATTTAAGGTAGAAGAGAGTATACAACTTGTTTTTTGTTTATAGGTTAAAGCATTTTTGTTTCATAGTATATTTTTATTAGTAGTAAGTGTGATTTCTTTTGATTTAATACTAACTGCAAGGGTCTTGAATTGTTTCTTTAGATAGGTGAATGTAATATTTCACTGAGAAAAATAAATTTTTATTGACTTTTGTGGCCGAGATATTTCTGAACAGTTAATGAGAACTCAACTGTTATAAAAATAACTGTTTGTTAATCAGGCTTTTTATGCAGTTAGACTGCCTTTTTCTGTGTTGATTGTTTCACTGATGTTTGTATGTCCTAGACGTTTTATATATCACTGATGTTTGTATGTCCTAGATGTTTTATATATCACTGATGTTTGTATGTCCTAGATGTTTTATATATCACTGGTGTTTGTATGTCCTAGATGTTTTATATATCACTGATGTTTGTAAGTCCTAGATGTTTTATATATCACTGATGTTTGTATGTCCTAGATGTTTCATATATGACTGATGTTTGTACGACTGTAGCGTCACCGGCATGTCTTGTGTGCAGTCAGTGGCCATGTTGAATGTTGTCTGTTGTTGAAATGGCTGATCTGGATCTAAGTACCCTGGGGCAGGCTACAACAGTCCCCCATGATGTTTCGGGAAATATTTCTTTGTTTTTAGAACTCAGACAAACTGTCAGTAATAACATTTGGGAATGATGAAAATTGTCATCTAGTTGTCTGGCAACATGAACACTTTCTCTGGATAGAAACCTTTTTGTCAGGTGTTTATTGCAGAATGTCAATATCAAGTTAAGGAAGAGAATTGATGGATCAGCTTCTTTAATATGAGGAGGACGGTCGGGTAGCCTAGTGGTTAAAGCGGTGGCTCGTCACGCCGAAGACCCGGGTTCAATTCCCGACATGGGTACAATGTGTGAAGCCCATTTCTGGTGTCCCCCGCCGTGATATTGCTGGAATATTGCTAAAAGCGGCGTAAAACCATACTCACTCACTCGCTTAATATGAGGAAGACAGCGTTTTGTAGTATAGGCTTCCTTCATCACCTGTCCTCATAATACAGAAGTTGACATCCATAAATTCTCTTCCTTATGTGTATAACTTCTAAATGCAAAGATCAAGTTGTTATTTTACGTTCTGTATTGGGAATGTCATGGGTCTACACCTAGAATATTACAGGTTAATAAATGCATTTTCCACTAGCACATTCAACACGTTTCTACATGTCTTTATCTTATGCTGTGTGTTTTCACTTGTAGGCTGGGTGGATAACAACCTATATGAAACGGCCGGCGCCATGCACCACCACCCAGGCTGGGCAGACAATGACCTGTACTGCCACCAGAGCATGGGGGACAGTATGGATCTGCGCCCGCGCTACGGCCCGGTGTCCCCCGAGGATGCCGTGTGGGCGGACGACCTGTACAGTCCGCAGGAAACCAGGGCTCATAGACGGTCACAGGTAACAACATTATAAATACAAATAAGGTTTCATTTTATGATTTTGTCCATTTTAAAGGCAAGATAGTTTATGGATGTCAACTTCTTTCTTCCGTTATTCTGTCTAGCATCGTTATAGAGTAAAGAAGTCATCATCCATGACATATCTTGTGTTTACTCTTACTTGCCAACTTCTAAGAACACCAATCTAACAGGTCTTTTGTTGTTTTTGGTTAAAAAAAAAAAAATAATTATTATTTTATGATATATTTGATTGTTTAGTTTTTAAAAATGGTTGGAATAAATATTGCTTATTTTTTAGTCTCGAGGTAGTCAAGGAAGTCATGATCGGCCCAAGATGTCCGGCGGTAGAGTGCAGGCTCCTCTGGCAGTGCCTGAGCCCATTGAGATTGCTGACTACTGTACAGTGAAGGTAGGCACTATATTGATACCGCCCCTCAGGTGGCTGGTGTATACAACACAGGCTTCCCACACTGCTGCGTGGGGTCTACTGTCTCTGCAGAGGTTCACAGATAACTGTATTGTTGCTCTGCTTAGTGGGGTCTACTATCTCTGCAGAGGTTCACAGATAAATGTATTGTTGCTCTGCTTAGTGGGGTCTACTATCTCTGTAGAGGTTCACAGATAACGGTATTGTTGCTCTGCTTAGTGGGGTCTACTATCTCTGCAGAGGTTCACAGATAACTGTATTGTTGCTCTGCTTAGTGGGGTCTACTGTCTCTGCAGAGGTTCACAGATAACTGTATTGTTGCTCTGCTTAGTGGGGTCTACTATCTCTGCAGAGGTTCACAGATAACTGTATTGTTGCTCTGCTTAGTGGGATCTACTATCTCTGCAGAGGTTCACAGATAACGGTATTGTTGCTCTGCTTAGCGGGGTCTACTATCTCTGCAGAGGTTCACAGATAACTGTATTGTTGCTCTGCTTAGTGGGGTCTACTGTCTCTGCAGAGGTTCACAGATAACTGTATTGTTGCTCTGCTTAGTGGGGTCTACTGTCTCTGCAGAGGTTCACAGATAACGGTATTGTTGCTCTGCTTAGCGGGGTCTACTATCTCTGCAGAGGTTCACAGATAACTGTATTGTTGCTCTGCTTAGTGGGGTCTACTGTCTCTGCAGAGGTTCAGAGATAACTGTATTGTTGCTCTGCTTAGTGGGGTCTACTGTCTCTGCAGAGGTTCACAGATAACGGTATTGTTGCTCTGCTTAGTGGGGTCTACTATCTCTGCAGAGGTTCACAGATAACTGTATTGTTGCTCTGCTTAGTGGGGTCTACTGTCTCTGCAGAGGTTCACAGATAACTGTATTGTTGCTCTGCTTAGTGGGGTCTACTGTCTCTGCAGAGGTTCACAGATAACTGTATTGTTGCTCTGCTTAGTGGGGTCTACTATCTCTGCAGAGGTTCACAGATAACGGTATTGTTGCTCTGCTTAGTGGGGTCTACTATCTCTGCAGAGGTTCACAGATAACGGTATTGTTGCTCTGCTTAGTGGGGTCTACTGTCTCTGCAGAGGTTCACAGATAAATGTATTGTTGCTCTGCTTAGTGGGGTCTACTGTCTCTGCAGAGGTTCACAGATAACTGTATTGTTGCTCTGCTTAGTGGGGTCTACTATCTCTGCAGAGGTTCACAGATAAATGTATTGTTGCTCTGCTTAGTGGGATCTACTATCTCTGCAGAGGTTCACAGATAACGGTATTGTTGCTCTGCTTAGTGGGGTCTACTGTCTCTGCAGAGGTTCACAGATAAATGTATTGTTGCTCTGCTTTGTAATGCCCAACTCAGCATATTGTAAACAGACATCAGGGTGAGAAACTGGCACTAGTCCTATCAGAAATGTGTCCTTTTTAAGGGTTTTGCTATATGTTATCATTATAAGGACTAGTGGACTAGTACGTTTCTAACGAAGGACAAGATTCCTCTCTGCAGTAGACAGTAGACTGATTCCTCTCTGGTGCCTGCAGTAGACAGTAGACTGATTCCTCTCTGGTACCTGCAGTAGTCAGTAGACCGATTCCTCTCTGGTGCCTGCAGTAGACAGTAGACTGATTCCTCTCTGGTACCTGCAGTAGACAGTAGACCGATTCCTCTCTGGTGCCTAGAGTAGACAGTAGACTGATTCCTCTCTGGTGCCTGCAGTAGTCAGTAGACTGATTCCTCTCTGGTACCTGCAGTAGACAGTAGACTGATTCCTCGCTGGTACCTGCAGTAGACAGTAGACCGATTCCTCTCTGGTACCTACAGTAGACAGTAGACCGATTCCTCTCTGGTGCCTGCAGTAGACAGTAGACTAATCTTCCCTTGTGCCTTCTCCAGGATGCAGTGAACACGTTTGAGCCTCTGGAGAACGACTACGGAACAGTGCAGGACGCTCTACCTCGGGGAAAACTTCATCGTGTCAAGTCCTCGTCTGGCAAGAAAGAAAAAGGTAGGTTGTTGAAACCAGTTGTCTTCTAGAGATTGATGAAAGCAGGCACAAACACCTGTGTGGATGACACCAGTACATGCAGGCAGCCTCTGACGCGGTAGTACCTGCAAACATACATGGTTAGTCAGGTCTGGGAAAACATTGGATAATTACTTGTGATGGTGTAACGCGCTATGCATCAGTTTAAGTGGAAGGAAAGGATGGAGGGGTGGATGTCTTCGTTATTGGCATGCACTTTTCTCAGAAGAAAATAAAAATCAAGTGTTTTTCACTCTATGAAATAAAAAAAAGATGTGGTATACGGTTCATTGTAGCATATATTGATATGTCTTCACAGGTTCTGATTCAGAAGACTCCGAGTTCAGTTCCCTGGAGCGTGATCGGGGTGAGGAGATGGCCCCGAGCTCCAGGGTCAACCGCCGCCCCACCCCCTACAGGAAGAAGGGCAAACAGAGATCTCAAGACAGTGCCATGCAGTCCGTAGACAAACGGAGGCCGATAGGACTCCCTCGAGGGACCACATTTGGGGGGAAATGTAAGTAACTTGCTGCCAGTCTCGTCTCGTATCTTCACAAAGCAAATATATCAAGGGGTATTTAGATCTGGATCTGGTGCTAATGGCCTTGTAAAAAATGTCCACTCAGCATTATTGTGATATTTTTTAAATTTATGATGTCATGGTAGTTGATGTATTTGAAGAAACCAAAATCGGATTTGTTGTACGTATGGATTCTAGAGCAATGCTATAAAGCACATATCCCACAGCATCACTGTTCTTCTGGGGTTTGGTGTTCACTACTGTCTTCTCTCAGCAGTTCGTAGCAACTCCCCGTCGGAGGGCAGCGAGGGGACTGGGGACGAGCTCCAGGGCAGGAGGAAGGAGAAGAAGAGGCGGTCATTCCGCCGCCAGAAGGGCTTCGTGGTCAGCCAGAGTCCAGGGAGAGCCATTAGTCCACCGATGTCCGACAGTGACCACATTGTCGGATCTCCGCCAGGTATGCACGAATACAAATAACTGAATAATTAAAAATGACCTGTTGACCTGTTTGAGGGCTACATGGTCTGAGTATAGATTTTTTAAATCAATTTTATATCATAAAAATATATGTTATTTGATAATTTGTATTTCATTGCAACTGTTTCCAGGTCGCCCATTTCATAACGAGAATCAGTTTGAGCCGGTGATTCCCCCTTACTCCACCATGCCCCATAGCCGGGTGAGTACTTGAGCTGGGCAATCACAGTCTTCTTGCCAGTAGTATATTTGATAACCTTGGTAGGATTTCAGGTTAGAATCGGTCCCAAGCAACCTATGCTGGTCAGCCAAGTAGATCAGGTGGTCATGCTTGGTGACTTTGTTGATGGTATGGCATACCTCGACAGCATTGATGCTGTTTACTGTGTCACTGGATTATCTGGCCCAGACATGGATATTCACATCCTGCAGTCATACAGCTGGAATATTGCTGAGTGCGACGTTTAACAAACAACTATATTTGTGGTAGATCAAGTAGCCCTGATTGAATTTTTAGTGGTCCTTGTTAAATCCCTAATGTGTAATACCTTTGTTTATACCCTGTTGTGTGTGCTGTAGTTCCCCGCTGAGGAGACTGAGTACGATGGTGGCAACCAGTTTTTGGTGAAACTGAAGTCAAAGACGATGCGGGACCCGGAGAAGCAGAGGAAGAAGGAGGAGAAGAGACGACAGAAAGAGGAGGTAGGCATTGACTGTCATGAACCCAAGGGGGGGGCCTTGTTCCTGGTTCCTCATCCTGGTAGTAGCTGACCGGTCTATCAGTATGTCTGACATGGTGGCCCACAAGGTTGTTGCTGTCAACAGGGTTTATCTGGACCTGTTCAGAGACTGATATTTGATCTCAACTAAAATGTCAGTAAAAAGTCCAAAATTGGAATTACAAATTTCCCAATTCATTTTACATTGTAATAACTAATGTTATGGCTTTGTAGAAGTGGCTTGTACTTCTAAACAAAAGTCTCAAATTGCCTGCCAGGGGCACTTGAATCCCAGATAAAACCCTGGTTTGTTTCCCTAGCCCCTGCCATGGTTAAGCTGGTCTTGCTAACTGGGATGGACAGACAATATTCTCTTGTCAGGGTCAAGAGTTCAGAGTTTTCATGAGGATGAATGAACATAGGGTTCAAATGTACAAATACTTTATGAATATGAAAAATAATAATGTGTTTGTTATAGTGACAAATATCTCTAGAAAACTATTGCAATATCATTTTATCTTTTATCTATCCATATTCTTGTTTTATCTAACTCTAATTATCAATGTAGCTTATAGTTCTGTGATCATTGTTGACAAATCAACAAGTGACACCGCAGTGTTTCATGTGTTACTTTATAATGAGGTAGTGTTACACTGAGGGAGGAAGGGATCAAGGAACATTGATCAATATCACGGGTTGTTTATGTGGTTGCTAGGGGCAACTAGGTTGTGTGGTCAACAAGCTGTAGTTTGGATATTGGAAATGTGTTTCTTTGTGTGGGTGCTTTATAGTGAAACAGATATTGTTGCCTCCGGCACTGATGGAATGTTTCCCTAGGACTTTCACTATAACAACTGTGTTGCTGATCAGCTGTTTTCTGACTTAGTCTAAAACTTAGTGATCAAGTTACTCTTATTAGATTTTGCTATTGATCTTTTCCTTGATGCTGTAATTCAAAATAAGATGTGATTAAGGAGTCGTATTGCTGGGCAAGAGAATGTTGTATTATTTGGAGAACAACCTTTTAAGTAAGACTTAAGTGAAGTCATGGGTTGTTCCGCCTCTGTGTGCTCCACTGTGGGTGTGGCAGGCTATACCAGGCTGGACAGAGGGCAGGAGGAGGGGCCTCAGGTGATGACACTTGCCAGTATACTAAGGAATGGTCAATATGCATATACATGTGGAGTCCAAAATTGTATTTGTAAAAATATATGGTGGGTCGTTATTTGGTCGTTATGATGATTTGTGTTAATTAGTAATTTTATTTTAGTGATGAATTTGTTATGAATTTTGTCCCCGAACGGTGTTAGATACTACAAATATATATACCGGTGTTCAAATTAAGTGGAATATATGTCTTATTAATGAAGTTCTCGTCACGATATGGCTGAAATACTGCCGATGTGACGTTATCTTAACTCACTCACTCAAATTAAGTGGAACTCAAGGGGTCCTTGTTGTGAAAAGGGGCAGTGGGGTAGCAGAGTGGTTAAAGCTCGTCTTGCTGAAGGCCCGAGTTCAATTCCCCACATGGGTACAATGTGTGAAGTCCATTTCTGGTGTCCCCCAGCGTGATATTGCTGGAATATTGTTACTCATGTATGTGTTTTTTAGATACCATGAGCAACTAGTCAGGACACCTCCCTTATTTTAAACACTGTTATACCATAATTATGATATTATGAATTATAAGAAATAACAATTAACTTAAGTTATTGCCTGTTTTGAAACTTCCCTTAAGTCGGCCCCATCCCTCCACAGGTCCTCAGGTTGCTGCATCAAGTCAGGTTCTAATGTCCGTGTTGTTTGTTGCAGGAGAAGCGCCTTAAGGAGGAGAGGAAGATGAAGAAGAACCCCAGCAAGAGTTCGGGTCCATCTCAGAGCGGCTGCTGCCTGGAAGACTTCCCCACCTCCACCGACAACCCCCTCATCCCGCTGTTTGTGGAGAAGTGCATCATCTTCATCGAGCAGGAAGGTGAGTTCACAGCGCTCCACACTCAGGGACTCTTGTTAAACATGTAGAGTATCATGGGTGCTTGCGGGGTGCTCACATTATAATAGCCAAAAAATTATCAGGAAACTCTGGACCTTGTCTTTACTAGCTTTACAGCTTCATGACCTAATAATAACATAGGCTCATTTAATTTAGGACAATAAGTTTCACAATAGAGTGCTTATTCTTTTGTTATATGGAAAGAAATTTGATTTTCAGTGCCTAGTCCTCTTTCATGCTTGATTTAACTTATCCTTACTTATACTGTAAAAGTTACTGTGAAAACTGTTTGTTGAAGGAATAGTTCTCCCCGAGTCAGGTCACTCGTATCTCTAGTCTGCTATGTCCGAGCCTTGTGTTAACACGTTGCATCACTTGCAGGTCTGTTGGCGGAAGGCATCTACCGAATACCTGGGAATAAGGGACAGGTGGATCTTCTCACATCCAAGTTTAATGAAGGTCAGTGCCTTAGCATCCAGTACATATATCAGAAGTTAAAAAATAATACTTATACTGCACTTCTCTGTCCTTGTTCTACATTGCTTCATTGCCTCAAATATTTGATCTAACCTCCATGTCAGACTGTTGAGATCTGATTGGTTCACCTGATCTTTATGAATGCTGTAGGAGAGAAATAAATCCCTTATACCCCGCCACAAAGAAAACAGGCTGCACATGGAGTTCTGAGTGGGAGAATAAACCCGCTATGGAGCCAAAAAACTGCATGTTAAATACAAAAATAATACTTAAATCCTACTTTCCTTGCCATTCACAATATGATATTGTCATGAGAGCGATTTTCATTACTCAATCATCTGGAGCTATGGCTTGAAAGAAGCAGACGCTAACCTTGTCCCTCCTTGTTGCAGACATCAACACTGACATCCATTCACTAGATATCCAGGTGAATGCAGTGGCTACCATCTTGAAGCAGTTCTTTATGGACTTGACCGAGCCCCTCATCCCAGTGCAGCTGTACGACGAACTCATCATTGCAGCAGGTAGGTGCTGCCCCTGGCATTGCTCATCGTAGGGATCCATGTGTTTAGAACTGCTGTCCAAGTACTCTTTTGTCTGCCCTTGATCAAAGGGAACTATCAAGCCATGTGTTTGTCAGTTTCGTCTGGTAAACGTCTGTGATTTTTTACTACTATCACAAGATCTATGACTGGTTAGAATTGGTGCCCGGCAGCCTGTGCTGGTATGCTGCCTGTGCTGGTATGCTGCCTGTGCTGGTATGCTGCCTATGCTGGTATGCAGCCTATGCTGGTATGCAGCCTATGGGCGACTTGTGTGTCATCGTACCCTGATTGCGTGGGTCGTTGCCCATATAACTGGATTATCTGATTTATAGGCCTCTGTCATATAGCTTGAAGATTGCTAAGTGCGGCGTTAAGCAACAAACACACACGCATATTATCTAAGGTGTGAGTCCACTTCCATGATATATCAGACACAGTTAGCTGAGGAGGAGCTACTTGTAATCCTGTGCTATCTGTTACACCATATTAAACTGGAGGAATACAGGACACTAAACAGCTGCAATTTGTAACAATGTAACTTTCACAACTAGTGTATATGGGTTTTTAACCAGCCACAATGTACAACATTCGTCATTACAAGTGTATTGATAGGACCTTGGATCTCAGACCATGAGGTCTCAGTTGCTTGGGACGTTTCATCTGATGCACAATGTTTGCTTTGGAAGTATGTCGCCCTTGAATATGAAGGCTAGGAAATGCTTAAAAAGTAAAGTAAATGTGTTTCCACTTGGTATGAAAGGTTGAGTCTGTACATAATTCATTTGTGCATCTAGATGGAAAAGACAGAAAAGGTAAAAGTTGCTACAACTTGGCTTGAAATCTTACTTACATTCACTATTTTGTGTATTTTATGTTTTATTCTCGGGGCTAGGTGTCTGAGCACAACTAATACTGTAGACACAGCGTTCACTGCTGCGCCAGTAGATATGTGTCCTAGAACGCCATTTAACCTAGCTCCTGTATATGCTATGGGAACAGCTTGTACACAAGCCGTGTTATTAATCACTCAGCAAGTACCTGCCTTGCACATTAAGAGGGAAGTGCATCGTCATCACTTTCTGTCTCACTAATCTAGATCCTGTTGAAGAGATCTCTGCCTCTGGTGTTCTGGTACCTTTGACTTAGATGTTCTTATTTTCTTGCTTCTTCACAAATAAATAATTTTGTTTTGATTGCAGCTGAAAAGTAAATGATACATGTACAGCAGTAAATGAATTAGGAATGGTGCATGTTAGCATGAGAGTATGTTTAGTATAGTTCTGCACCAAGTAATTTAAATTTGATTTTAAAATCAATGGAAATGTATTGTATATCAATATCACTGAAATGCACAGAGCACCATCAGTAAGCGAGGGTAATATCTCTGTGAACTGGTAATCAGTCCTAATGGGATGTAGAAGAAATTCCAGCGTGGAAATACTGCTTTTGTTTACTTATGTGAACGCCATTGTGTTGCAGGTGTTCGAGACAAGAGTAGTCGGTTGCTGGCCCTGCGGGGAGTCCTCAAGAAACTGCCAGATCAGAAATACAAACAGAACTTTGAAGTACTAAAGTATCTCATCACACATCTACACAGGTACGTAACTGCTAATATTGTTATTCCCCAAAGTGGAAGGGGAATATAGGAATGAATGCTGACGGTCCGTCCTTCAGTCACGTTTCGTTTCAGGAGCAGAACTCAAAATACCATGAGAGATATCTTAACATAACTTGGCACATAGATAGGCCTTTTGATAGGTTTTTAAAATATTCATTTTTTGGGTTTCCATGGCAACGACTTTGACTTAGACTGAAAATGGTGGTTTTGGATGGGGATAGGAGTATTTCATGCTTGTTTACTTAGGTTTTTTATAAAATTTGAATTGAAGTATGAAAATTCAACATGTGAAGCAACCTAAAAGCTTCAGAACTTGCCACATGTAGGTCAAGGTGGTAATACAAGTGTTACATACTATTCAGTGGGATGTTATGCTTGATTATGTAGGTCTACCAATGCAATAAGTCACATCTGTAACATTGGGTATCTATAATGTTGAGGTGCATGCTTTCCCTTCATGATGTAACATAGGTGCATTGTACAATCTGTGTATGTTGTGTAATCTGGGCACGTTGTGTAATCTGGGTGCATTGTACAATCTGTGTATGTTGAATAATGTGGGCACGTTGTGTAATCTGGGTGCATTGTACAATCTGTGTATGTTGAATAATGTGGGCACGTTGTGTAATCTGGGTGCATTGTACAATCTGTGTATGTTGAATAATGTGGGCACGTTGTGTAATCTGGGTGCATTGTACAATCTGTGTATGTTGAATAATGTGGGCGCGTTGTGTAATCTGGGTGCATTGTACAATCTGTGTATGTTGAATAATGTGGGCGCGTTGTGTAATCTGGGTGCATTGTACAATCTGTGTATGTTGAATAATGTGGGCACGTTGTGTAATCTGGGTGCATTGTACAATCTGGGTGCGTTGTGTAATCTGGGTGCGTTGTGTAATCTGGGTGCGTTGTGTAATCTGGGTATGTTGTGTCATCTGGGCGCGTTGTGTAATCTGGGTGCGTTGTGTAATCTGGGTGCGTTGTGTAATCTGGGTGCATTGTACAATCTGTGTACGTTGTGTAATCTGGGTGCGTTGTGTAATCTGGGTGCGTTGTGTAATCTGGGTGCATTGTGTAATCTGGGCGTGTTGTGTAATCTGGGTGCGTTGTGTAATCTGGGTGCGTTGTGTTGCAGAGTGTCTGAACACAGCGAGCACAACAGCATGGATGATTCCAACCTGGCTCGATGTTGGTGGCCGACGCTGATGCGGGTGGAGATCACATCATACGAGCAGATGGGTCAATACTCCGTGTTCCTGGTCAACATCATGCAAACCCTCATTGAACAATATAACTTCTTCTTCCACGGCGGGGACGAGGTATGAGGGGCGTCGCCACACCTCACCGGCATCAACCCACAACTGCCAAACTCACCTGGCGACACCGACGACGCAGCAAGCCCGACCAACAGCAGGAGACGTGTTCTGCTCTGGGCCATTTTCTACTCACATGATGTGCCCCGTCACATCACAAGTGCAACGCATAATACCTAGAAAACAGTGTTCATCATCTGTGTGTGGCCATATGGGAGGTAGAGACGACGCTATATGTTAAGCTTGGCATATCAAGTGCTGAATCATTGTGCGACCAGTGTGTGCTGGTATTTCACATTGCCTTAACTCATTACCTTTGTGGTATACTGGTTAGTCGGTCAAGCCGGACAGCCATTTGCTGGGCTGTCGGCCACGACTGACGGTTATGGCAAATTGTTGCTCTCTCTGTTGTTAATGCTTGTTACTTTTATACCTTCTTTAACGCGGCGTGACACACGCCACAGCCTACCGCAACACCAGACTGACGAACCGACAGATGGACACAGGTCGTAGTTAGTTGTTGTCTTCACGTCCATGTACGGTGTTTGTATATTTGTGCATAGTTGTTGATCGTGGGTGTTTTAATACAATCATGATTACTCAATAGACATACAATAGCATACTACCAGCTCATTTCTCATTCTGTTTACACCATTGACGATCCAAATATAATCAATTTCTTTGTTGTTAATTTAAAGACCTTTTTTATCTGTGATAAATGAACTCGCTGTTCTGTAAATGTGTATTCTAGACGAATGTACTCCATCTCCGTGTTAGTGTTGTTTTAGAATTAGACGATTTTTGGTGCTGAGGAATCGTTCGACCAGTAGCCAGAGCAGGAAAGGGAAGGACTCCCGTAGCAGATCCTGTTCGCGGAATCAACTGTTATCGTCTATAATATTTCTATATGCTGAGACCGTTGCGGCAGTCTGGTAGTGATAGCGGTGGCCATGAGGCAGTATCTGCAACCTTTCACACTGTAAAATTGTACATATTTCTAATTTAAGACATAAGATTGTTGTCGCCTTTTGTGTCAAATGAATAAATGTATGGTATGATGCTCATGTGAATTTCTCTTATTTTGTTGGTTTTAAAATGAAGGAAGGAGAAAAAAGTTGAATTGTGTCAACAAGCCTGCCTACTGCATTGAGGGTCTATTCAAGTTTGGGGAAACAAGTTTTTTTCTATTTGAGCTTATCAACCTTTGTTGAATGAAACAAGGTTTCACAGGCAACATAAGTAAATTGCCAATAACTTAAACAGTCAACCAAGATGCATATGTATAAATATGTTGAGCTTGTTTATGATGACATGAGTCTGGAAATTTGAAAAATACATGCTTCTTGTCAAGATATACATGTTTTTATCATCAAATCTTTTAACTAAATGCTAAGTATTGCCAAGTAATCTTACATATCAGATCGAACATGTCGGGCACATCAGTCCAATCAGTGTTGAACTAGAAACAAGATGACTTGCCTTTCCCTCTGCCAGTCAGCATCCGACATATATAGCATTCTTGATTCTCAGTTGTGGGGTTGCTTGTTCCAATGCAAAATCAAGGTTGTGACA
The DNA here is from genome assembly GCF_023055435.1 of Haliotis rufescens. Lineage (NCBI taxonomy): Eukaryota > Metazoa > Mollusca > Gastropoda > Lepetellida > Haliotidae > Haliotis > Haliotis rufescens. Next base: position 57,845,853 of record NW_025964334.1, read on the forward strand.
AATGTGTCCATTTCCATCTCTTATCATTTTATGATTAATAAATACATGGAAATGAAATAGGTATCTCGGATTTTAGGGCAGGTTGCTAAATATGTTGACTACGGTACTTACAATTACTGACTTTGTTGCCATTATCATCACCACTGCTGTAAATTTTGTTCAATTTCATTTCCTACTTCAAGTGATAGAATGTCACCCTACCCTGACTGAATGTGAAGTCACAAAGCACACAAGATTCATTTCAATCAAAGTTGTAGATCGATCTCAAATGTCGCTCATTATCATTGGAAGCAAACTGAGTTGAACTTTCACTTCAACCGAGCTCCTCACTCCATCGACAGTCGGACAATCATAAACATCCTTATTTTCTAAAATCAACATTGTTCTATTTTTATCCTGTCAATTTTGCTACCACAACCAACCAACTTCACAGGTAAATGATTCTGTTGTGTGACTTGCATGACTCTTGATAAGGTTAGATGTCTAGGTGATTAAGATTGTTTGTTATGACAATAAGCATGATTATGCTCATTAAATTTGAATGGATGGAGCTCACCAAGGACCTTGACCTTCCCGAATCTCTCGTACAAGTGTTGGGGGTATACATGCTGTACATAAAAGTAATACCAATGTCACAGTAGTATTTTCATAGGATCAAGGTTAGGTCAAATGATTGGGGACTTGTCACCTGCACAGTGCGATTTCCGTAACACCGAGTCGGATGTGTGCAACCATACTATTCAATATTTGCCGGGGACGACACCTTAGATGACTATTTGTCCCTTAGCAAATGTTAAATAGTATACTTAGTCATCATAGAGATAGAATATGGGCTAGTTTGAGGCAATAGAGCCCTAACAGCAACGATACAAAATCAAAATGTTCTTTTCCAAATGGATCTTGTTGATCTGGGTGTATACCAGATGCCTTCTGGGGCGACGTTGTGTGCACTGATGCATATCACGTTTTGATGGTGAGTATATGATCAGGTCCCCTTACACCTGTACAACAGACAGTGGGTGGGCTGGTCCATCAGTATTGACTATAGGTAAACAACATTTTATTTGCTTTGAATATCCTGTAACGTGTACACTGCTTGGACAATGTTCTGTCTCAAACTTTTTGTCATGAATAAACTGGAAACAATTTACAGTGAACAAAACAGTTGTTGTTTTTCAATGTGTGATATTCCTGTGATGAGAAGTGGGCAATACCCTATATTGAAGAAAAGATGCCAGTCTTCATGGTATGGTGACACAATAACACATCGTAGGTTCTCTGGACCGCCTCCGTGGTCTTGTGGTAGAGCGGAAGGTCCGGGGTTCGATCCCCGGCCGCGTCATACCAAAAGACGTTAAAAGATGGTACTTGTTGTTACCCTGTCTGATGCTCGGCATTAAGGGGCTTTAACAAGGACTGGTCGGCTCGGAATCAGTATACTGTGTCTGAGTGGGATATTCATGTTAAACTGTGGCATGGTATCTCAGTGAGCTAGCACTATAAATCGGCATCAGTCCGGACTAGTACAAGCAGCCACACAAACACACACACGTACATGCACGTGCAATAATCTTGGACGCAACGTTAAACCCAATTTCACCTCATCGTAAGGTTCTCTGAACTGTCTCACACACAAATGTAGAATGTTGTCCCCTTCTCAGCTAATGGAAAGATTGATTCTGCTGGAATGGTCCACTTTAAAGAATTGCCATGTTTGTAATTGAGTAATATTATGTGATTTAAAAATAAATATATATATTTGTAATTTGCAAACATATTACAGTAGATTGATATACCAATGATACATGTTTATGGCTCACAGCCTACCAACATTGACCATAATGACAGCAATCTCAAGGTGTGTCAATCACAGATGTCCCATGTGTTTGTTATTTAATCCAGTCAGGGGTGTTTGCAAGTACTTGCGAACACAGCCCTGTCATTGCCATTTCATCCACACACTGAAAGTCTTGGTGTACCGCCATGTACTAAGTCCCAAAACATAGTTTCTGACCTTGACATTAAGACAACTTCTTGATAACCAACACTTGCCCAAGTCTCAAGATTGAACTAGTGAAAGTAACTGGCAATAAATGATACACCCATGTTTCACAATAACCTCAAGATGACAAAGCACCAATGTCATGATACAGGCAAAAACAAGAGTTTGCCACTACCATGGCTATATCCCCCACCCCTGTTGCAGAATTTATGACATTATTAAATCTAAACAAACCCTAACCTTTTTTAACCGAGGTGGAACTTGTCATGGAAATTGTAAAAAAAAGATGAGTTTGAAACCTAAGTCCACCTTGTTGCCATGGAAAAGTAAAAAAATAAATATTTCTAAAATTTCTCAATAGCAAAAGGCACCAGTTCAGCATGTACCTGACAGACCTGCAAAGTTTGATGAAAAAATATTGAATTGTTTATGAGTTATGCTCCGGGAACGAACCCTACCCTCACAGAACCTAAGTCCATCTTGTTGCCATGGAAACGTAAAAAACAAAAATTTCTAAAATTTCTCAATAGCAAAAGGCACCAGTTCAGCATGTACCTGACAGACCTGCAAAGTTTGATGAAAAAATATTGAACGGTTTATGAGTTATGCTCCGGAAATGAACCCTACCCTCACAGAACCTAAGTCCATCTTGTTGCCATGGAAACGTAAAAAACAAAAATTTCTAAAATTTCTCAATAGCAAAAGGCACCAGTTCAGCATGTACCTGACAGACCTGCAAAGTTTGATGAAAAAATATTGAACGGTTTATGAGTTATGCTCCGGAAACGAACCCTACCCTCACCGAACCGAAGTCCACCTTATTGCCATGCGTAAAAAAATAAAAAATTCTAAAATTTCTCAATAGCAAAAGGCACCAGTTCAGCATGTACCTGACAGACCTGCAAAGTATGATGAAAAAATATTGAACGGTTTATGAGTTATGCTCCGGAACGTGACGGACGGACGGAGCCCGTTTCTATATCCCCCGCCAACTTCGTTGGGCAGGGGATAATAAAGTTTCAAAGAGAGGTCCTCAGGTCCTCTAATATCAGCAATCTTTACACCATATTATGACAAAATATGATGAAACTACTGTAGGAAATGTGACCTTGACCTTTGCCAAAATGCAATTGACCTTTGAAGTAGGATTTCCAAAGAAAAACCAAACAAATCTTAAGCCTGTAGACCTCTAACTGACAATAACATAACCCTGTCTCACAATATTGCATTAATACTTTTTTAGAAATTGTAAACGGATGTACTAGAATACATTATTGTCTCTCTCATATTGGTTATCATGCACAGGGGTCAGTCTCTACAATACCCTATGTGCCCTGCAGTCAAATCATGCTGTATCATGTAGCTAAAATATCCACAAACGATCACAAGAACAAGATAACATGGTTGAAGTTAAAACATCATTTTATTTACCACACTATTTTTTTATCGCTTTGTACAAAAAGAAGAGAAATGTTGTGTATGGACAAACCAGGTGGAAGGTGTTCAAACAAATATCAAGTGGAAAATACCTCCTGAGGGGGGTGGTCAGGAAAAATCGAAACAATCAAACAGTTTTCATCAAAGCTAATGCTCACATTTTTAGTCGTCGCTTAAGGGGATATTTTTCACAAATCTTTTTCCACATTTCTCAGTGCTTCATTGTGTGCTGTAACCGAACATTCTGAAACTTGCAGATAAAATACTGTCTCAAATATTCTCACAATCTAAAACACTAAATTACAAAAATGACAAGATGTTGTCAACAGGATCCAGTTGCCGGACAATCAACTTAACTGAAATTAGCGCATATGGTAGTTGTCAGACAGCAATGAGAGAAATGTACATATCCACAATGTTCTTATAGTCCATATCACAGCGCCCACAGCTGCTGCAAGAATGTGAGTCACCACCAAGCATGACTCCAACTTGGAAACCTAGGATCACTTCCCTGTGACGGAAGTCACACAATCTCTACATAAATAGGATTATTCTATAAACGAAACTGTTTCCAATATCAAAATATTGGTCCGGATAGATTTCAAAATCAATGTTACAACACAAGTAACTCCATCTACGTAAGCATGGCAAAATATCCTTGAACACCGTAAAGTGGATTTATTGAAAAGTTGTATGTAATTACTCCTTGCAGGTTTCAAAAAGAAACTGTTCCAATTTGTTTTCGCCATAGCTGATCCTTCCAGAAGTTAACAATTAAGAGCTGGTTACATCCTGCATGACATGATGGCATCAGGGTGATAATGGTGATGATGTTGGTTCCCCCAACAGTGGATGTTGTTATTGATGACGGACAGCTGGCAACCATAAATACCTGTACTGCCAGCCGGGAGGTGTTTGCCACGCCCACGGCTCATTTCTCTTCACACCACTCATTCTCCTTGCGAACCTGAAATATACACACAAAAATTAGAACTGATATCTAAAAGGTCTTGGGCCTTTCAACAAAACAATCTTGGCACTGTGGTGATCGTAACTTCCATCTGTAGAAACTAACATTTTCAGTCCACTAGTCCTTATAATGATAACATAATATTATAGCAAAACCCAAATGGACCCCAAAAAAGTCCTTATGATACCTTAACTATTTGGCAGTTTAGCATGGACTACAGGACTAGTGCCAGTTTCTAACAGACTACCATACTTAAAATAGACTTACGACAGCCGTAGTGCTACGATTGCAATGTGGAACTCAAACTTCATTTCATACTAGCTCATATGAGCATAAGCAGAGGCAACCATTTGCAATAAATTGCAACAGTGATTACACATGGGTGAACAGTAATCATGAAAACAAATATAATGTTCCACTTTCCCATACACACAAGGATGTGTCCAACAATTGTGTCTATTGGCCTGAAAGTGCCTCGTGGCACCATTCACTGTATCCTAGAGGGTATATACATATCACAATACAGATACCTGTATCGCAATATATTGCAACACTAAGTTTTTTTGCAAATACACAGCTATTGATCAATAAGCTGTTTTCCATACTTACCTGAGAAGTTCTTACATGTCCTTACTGATTGTCTGTTTTTTGTTTAACGCCGCACTCAGCAATATTCCAGCTACATGATGGCGGTCTGTAAATAATCAAGCCTGGACCAGACAATCCAGTGATTGATATCATGGGCATCCATCCATTCAATTGGAATATCATGACATGCATCAAGCAAGTCAGCGAACCTGACCACCTGATCCCATTAGTTGCCTCTTACGACAAGCATAGTCACCTATTAAAAATGGGTTGCTGAAGACCTATTCTACCTCGAATGTTCACGTCTCTTACTGATCATTTGTATTAACATTTTTATGAACATGCTTGTAACACATTGTTGTGGTATTCACATTCACTTCATCGGTGTTAGATAGGTGGTCGTGGTTTACACGGATAAGTGCGTAGTCACTGACTAGATCACCAAGATGGCAGTTCACCACAGAAATTTAAGGCCACTTTGACCCTGATGGGGACATCACTGAAAGTTACCTGTTCTTCCTCAGCAGGTGTGAAGTCATTCTTAATGTTAAATGTTTTCCTGATCTCTTCTGGAGATTTGCCTTTGATCATGTTCGCTACAGTCTTGCATGTGACATCCAACAAACCCTTGATGTCTAAGTAGTTGGCAGCCTGCAAACACAGAGGGTCAATTGATAATTATGTACCAGTGAACATATTCCATCAGGGAAATGCAGTCAAACTCTTAACCTAATGCACGCAAAAAAGCTATGTTCAAGATTTGCAAAATGCTCAGAAATAACGCTTCTGTATTTTTTCCTGCTTGGGAAATTTCCCTGAAAATGTGTATGTAGTCTGTCAGTGTTTTCAAGAATACAGTCTTATCAAAAACATATGAACATCAAAATGTGTCATTCAAATACCTAAGCGACTAGACGCTTGTCCAATGCAAAAGCAGTATATCGTTTAAACTTAACATTAAAAAATTCTTGTTCAATGTCTAACACTGTGGAAGATGATGAACTTGTTCAATGCCTAACACTGTGGGAGATGATGAACGTACCAGGATAAGTTCAAAGAGGGTTCCCTGATCGACTTTCAGGAACTCTGCATCCCAGGAGCAGATATCATCCGTTCTCTTCTCCTTGTTCTCGTCGTCTTCTGGTGGTGGGGGGTCATCCTTGTGGTAGGTGCACCACTGTACCACCTTCTTCAAGATGGCTGCATTCACATTAGGAAGAGGGACTGGCTCTTCCTCATCCTCGTCCATTCCCAGATCTGAAAACAACGAAGTTCACTTTGAAAATATAATGAAACCATGGTAACCCATCAACTGTAATTTATCACTCAGCTTGTCTTAATGAGACATAACCTGATAGATTTCCACATGTTCAATGGTCCTGGGATATTTCTGGATGTAAATTACTTGTCCAATTAGTTGTCTATTAAACATAATTGTACATCTTCCGTCTGTGCCTTCATCACTAATCCCCAAAGGCCATGTCTAGCACAATTCTTATCGTCTAGTAAGATCAGCTTGTACAGGTCAATATACCAATATAGTCTGAAAATAATGCCAAAAGAGAAGTTTGGATTAGAAGACTCAAAAGTGCTTGGCACAGATTGCATCTTGATCTGAAAACAGCAGTCTCCAAACCAAAGAATACCAGAATGTCTGTATCAATTTACTAAAACAGTGTTCCAGAAAAATTGCCATACAGAGCACTGCTGACTGCTGAGTCAGCTTACAATTCATTAGACATTATCTTGGCCACATTTATGTCTATCCATTGAATGTGTGCCTTGCTGTATTGTATATTTAGCTGTAAACTCATGTAACTGCTTAATCACATAAATTGATTTGGAGTTTCAAACATATATTTGTCATTGTTAGTGAATGTGGGGATTAACATCGCTTTGAACAGCATTTCAGTTATATCATGGCACATCCGATCGATTTCGGAGGAAAGCCTGAAGTGATGCAGGTTTTAGATGTTTACCACTTTGGTGAAACCACAAGCATGAGAATGGTGCTGACAAACTATAACATAATCAGAGCAAACCAGCATTTGAACCGACAGTGATTATTATTACGCCAAAAGTGTAATGGTTGGCATCTCTGTTCATTGTAGCAGTAAGTTATCTTACACGTTTAAACTTTGTTCAGAATTTGCTCATTTTGTCAATTTGACAACATCTCCCAGCATGGTAGTCTAATAATACATAGAAGCTATTCAAGATTGTTACAGTCAATTTGACAACATCTCCCTGCATGGTAGTCTAATAATACATAGAAGCTATTCAAGATTGTTACAGTCAATTTGACAACATCTCCCTGCATGGTAGTCTAATAATACATAGAAGCTATTCAAGATTGTTACAGTCAATTTGACAACATCTCCCAGCATGGTAGTCTAATAATACATAGAAGCTATTCAAGACTGTTACAGTCGATTTGATTGGTTGATGATGGTTACTCAGGAAACACTCCAGTGCAGTGGTGACTTAGCATTACACCACTGTCACGGGCTAATTTGCATATCATGTGACCAGACTTTTCTCTTGTTTGTAAACAAACAAGGTTATTCTGAAAACAGAATAGACGACCTGATGTAAGCCTTTCAGACGGTGGGCTACCTTCTAAAGTTCTGGGTTACCAGAATAAACTTCTTGATAGCCCAATGGGCTATAACTATAAGCATGATAAGTGATTTGTTTCAATGTCATACACTGGACAAAGTACAATTTACATGATAAAGCATCACACAGACTCATCTAACAGGCTCAGGTTATTGTGACATTTTAACCACTGCCATCTCACCTTCCAACATGGTTTTGATTGTGATGGACTGCTTAGCAATCTCCACATCCACCTCAAATATCTCCCCATCGGAACTCTGTAGCTTGATGCTGGGCATCTGGAATACAATTGACAGACTAAACCAGGAAGCAAAAAAGAGTACAGCTACATTATCAAATGATTATAATTATTAACTACTTATTTATCATCATGATCAAAATTCAACAAAACACCGTCAGCTCATACTCACAACAGACAAAAACACAAAACCAGGGACAACAGCAAGTTAGCGTCAGTCAAGGAAACCTAGCATTGATCATCCATGGTGTACATGGTGTATTAAAAAAAAAGACTATCAATATCATATATCCATTTGTACATTATTGTAGAAAAAGCTCAACAAGTTGACTACCATAGCTTTTTTTTGTAGGCCAACCAAAAAAACAAGTCACTAAAAATAGCCTTCCAATCATAAAAAAATCCTTGATGTGAAGATGAAGGTTGTCATTGTCACAGCAGAGCTAATGATGGGTCACCCATGGGTCGTGTATCCCTAACGTAAGGAGAGGCCATAGTGCTGATCTGTTTCTTGTTTTTCAGAGGTCAGTGACCAAAGGGCAGAGTGGGGTTTGCATCATGCTGCATGGTATGGACAAACGAAAATATTCTAAGGTGAGATGAAATGGTATTTAACTGTGCATTCTAGGTTATTGCACTTATATAGTTACACATATGTGCTTGACCACTGACAACATGGCTCCACTCAGGCTCAGTTTACGGACTCTGAGCCAACCAGTCCTTGCCTTATCCCCTTAATACCAGGCAGGGTAACAACAAGTACCATCTTTTGGTATGCTCCAGCCAGGGTTCGAACCATCAACCTTGTGCTCTCCAGGCAGGCTCTCTATCCACTAGACCACAGAGATAGTCGAAAATATTCTAAGGAGGTAATGTTATCAGTGTGTTTTCAAACAGTATTACTCAATTTACTCAACAATGCTCAAGTATATTAAACATGTTAAACAGAAATGTGTTTTGGTTGCGTGTCTTGACATTCTCCTTGATAATGGAATATTTACAGAATAACCAACAGTTTCAGGTTGGACATTCTCTATATTTAATTTTTTTTTGTTATTTTAAGAAAGAAATTTAAGTAAAATGTAAGACATGTCATTGTCAAGTTCTGTCAACCCTACAGATAATCACTGAAGTACACCTATCAGTCAAACGACTTTTTGGTATCAATTTGTGAGGTCATGAACAATGGAAGACATCATACCACTTCATCTGCAGAACAATCTCATTAAAATCAGATCTTAGTTCTCGCTACCGCTAAACAAAGATCTGAGGACATTGCATTAGGGTTCTCGTCAGAACGACCTTTCATCCGACCAATCAGAGCGTCGCTTACCAGATCATGAAAGTGACAGTCGGAATGTGATTTCTAATCATGCAGCCCCGAAAACCTTAAAACGGGGTATTCCGAACGACAGTTACGGGCTTAATGACTGAATCTATACAATCTAGACCATATATTAGCCATTCAAGAATGTTCTTTTGTTCAGGTTTCAAATTTATAAAATATAAGCGAGAATTTGTCAAAATATGTTTCGAAGCGTAGTCGCCAATTTGAAATTAGTGCCATAAAGCACAATAAAGCTGCCTTATGATTGGCTAATATCAACTTCTTGTCAGTAATTCCATTGGTCGGTCACAAAAGTGGGTCTGACGTGACCCGTAATGGGATATCCTCAGATCTTTGTTTAGCAGCAGCGAGAACTAAGATCTGATTTGAGTGAGATTGTCTGCAGAATAAGCTTTGAGACTCGCCAAAATGATGGAAATTTATCCCACTCGACTATCCAGACCTACAGTTAGTCACATGAAATAATGTTTAATGACAAAAACAATAAAACTCCATGGTTATACTTTAAGTTGTTAATGTTCGCATTTCTTTCAGACCATGTCGCATTCCTTCTGATTTTTACATGATTGAGTAATGACAAAGCTTCAGTCAACTTCAGTGTATGCATGATCAGATCACTTTATATATGTTTTGCCAGAACCCCAGTTTAACAATTCCCAACAGGATATTTTGTACCCAACTTGAGGCCAACAACGGGTAGGGTCGGGTACCAGTAGTAACTTTGGACTCTTAATTGCAGCGTAAGAAACTGGCATTAGTCTTATAGTCCTTACCAAACTGCCAAGTAGCTAAGGTATCATAATGGGTAAAATTTGCCATTTTTAAGTGTTTTGCTATATGTTGTCATTATAAGGACTAGTGGACTAAATATGTTAGTGTCTATCGCTGTGATTGCATTTGACTTCTCTGATAGCCATGATAATTTATATTTGACAATGAACCCTAAGGCATATCACCTCCCATCAAAATTTACAATATACATTTATGTAAGATTCTATAAGAAATATCATCTAATAATAGTGTATGACACTTTCTGAGACACATAGGGCAATTGATTCGACTCTTTACCAGGTGGAATAGGCCCATCAGATCATTAAAATGTCAAGCTGTACTATTTTCCAGACGCCAAAAGTTCATATTAAGATTCTAGTTTCTACATACACAATGTGGCCATCATCATACGACGAAAACTTGGGTTATTGGACCATTTGTGAAAATCCAAACATGACGCCATGTTTGTTGGCAAGGAGGTTCAGACGACACAATAAATGTCTACAACAGAGGTATATGTCACTCAAATACTTCTATTCTTCGACAGCTGACACTAGTGTATTTGCAAGTATATACTACCTTGATGTCGTTAACCTGCAACTCGAGATTCCCAAGTAAATATGATCTGTACGGATAGAAGTTGTCCACTGGTGAAATTCACGCACAACACTATAGCGACCCCTGGATCAGGAACGATAACTCTAAATCTTTCAAGTCATGACAGGTTTTGTCATTTCTTCCACGCTGAGTCGTTTCTATGTATAATTCCAAAGTCTGTTAATAGAAAAAGGAAATGTTTAGTTAAATGCTAACAACAATAAAAAAATATATTTTTAAATAATTAAAAATAACGACCACACAATCATCTAATATGTACAAGAACTTCATAAATATGATAAATATCTGTACCCATTTAATCAAAAGTGAATTATTTTGGTATTCATTAACACAGAATTAACATCTTATTGGAAGTTTCATTGATTTTCTTACTTTGGTTTCTGTGTGATAGTAAAGCTTGTAAGAGCTATTGGCCATTTAAAGGTGTATGGTATCTGAAAATCGATTATGCAATACGTGCCCATATATGGAGAACCGACTAAGCGTCTACCTTGCGACTAAGCGTGTTCGATCAACGAATAGAAGTATGACGTGTTTGTGTGTCATACCTAACGATAGTATACAGCGTCTTACGAGGAGAAATACCACGAGGACGTAATTAACCAAAATTAGCTTGTGTCTTCCATTGTTAGTACGTTCTGCCATATCATTAACGTAACAATCAAAGACCAAAAGATTTTGTATATTCTTTGCAATCTCCACGTTCTTACTGTGAATCTCTGTCATGCATGACGATGTTCACGAGAGACATTGAGTTCTGTTTATATACAGTACGTATCTCTTTTGTAAACATGTACACAAATAAGCTGCCGGACAAAATAAAGTATACATTTGAAAATTGATTTAAAAATATGACAAACGTCAAAAGCCTGGAAACACTCGCCGAAACACTACAAACTTAATATCCAAACACAACTACGATATCCGTTTAAAAAACAAAATAAACCATCACTATCGAATAATCATTTCTTGTTTGTTTTATTTTAGCCACCATTAAACATATGTGTATACTTTATATTGCGCAGACCGCCTCCGTGGTCTAGTGGTAGAGCGTCCGCCCGGAGAGCGGAAGGCCCGGGGTTCGATCCCTGGCCGCGTCATACCAAAAGACGTTAGTAGATTGTACTTGTCTGCCCTCGGCATAAGGGGTTAAAACAAGGACTGGTCGGTTCGGAGTCAGTATACTGTGTCTGAGTGGGGGAGTCAGGACTAGTACAAGCAGCCACACACACACACGTGCATGCACGTCGCTATATAAGTGCAATAATCTTGAACGCGACGTTAAACCCCATTTCACCTCACCCCACCTGTATTTCACGCAGCAGTTTATATACAGAATGAGTGAAGTCTATATACATGAACAGATATCCATGTATAGTGTGCGAGAGGCCAAATACCCTCTGCTATTTATATGTGTTCGCTCGGCTGTATCAGTGAGAATGTGCAATATTTGGGATGTGTATTTTGTACAGCGTGGAGGACAGTTGGGGCAGCAGTGCCCTGTTCTGAAATAATAGAGTACAGTCAATCTTCAGGTTGGGGAATTTGGGGGAAATGATGGACAGTGTGTCTGTGCGTGCGTGCGTGTTCTGCATCTATTTCTGTGTGCGTGCGTAAGTGCGTGCGTGATCGTCATACTTTAAAAGCATTATGTCAATGCACATGCCTTAAGCCGGATGAGCAGGAAGACCGTTTGCGCTATAATAATCCTTTAAAGATGACTCTCGACAAAAATAAAAATATTATTGGCTCCAATACTTTCTTCATAACTATTTCAGCGTGGGGATCTTATATATAAATAGCTGTGTGTCTGTGCATGAGAGTACACGTGTACCGTTCTGTATTTCTCAAATCAATCTTCTGAACACAGTGTCACTCGTTTGTTGCTACTATATATTTACCCTGGGGCTTGAAAACGTTTTAAAAATATATTGAATTAATACAAGGATATTTTATTTTCATTGTTTATTCACTTCAATTAATATAGATTACAGTGGTAACTATATTTATCTATGTAGATATGCTTGCCGTGAAACAGAAAATACTTTATAGTTACGGACAGGTGAGACCCGTGAAGATCTGGGAAACAATTGGTCTTCAGCAACCCATGCTTGCCGTAAGAGGCAATGTTCCAGCTATATGACGGCGGTCTGTATATAATCGAGCCTGGACCAGACAACCCAGTGACTGATGTCACGAGCATCGATCCACGCTTTTGGGATTCGATGACATGCATCAACCAGGTCAGCGAGCCTGACCACCCGATTCCGTTAGTCGCCTTTTACGACAAGCACAGTCGCTGTTTATGGCAAGCAGTGGTTGCTGAAGACCTATTCTACCTCGGATCTTCACGGGTCCAGTGCCCGATTTGGACCCAGGACGACATGGCGCTTCACCTTCCTGCATGAGTGGAACTGCGAAGATCCGGGTTGAGAATAGGTCTTCAGCAACCCATGCTTGCCGTAAGAGGCGTCTAACAGGATCGGCTTGTTCAGGTTCGCTGACTTGGTTGATGCATGTCATCGTTTCCCCAATTGCGATGATCGATGCTCATGACGTCAATCATTGGATTACCTTGTCCATGGTCCAGACTCGATTATTTACAGACCGTCGCCATACAGCTTGGATATTGCTGAGTGCGGCGTTAAACAACAAACCAACAACATATGGGGGACATGCCCATCTGCCTATAGAACAAGGGCGCCTTTAATGCAACTAGAATTGTCAATTTCGAAGTTATATTTTAGAGCTATAGCATTACAATTAGGGATGGGTGGAAGGGAAATGTGGTTCAGGGACTGAGACTATATACATGACTATATACCTAATTCCCCATCAGTTCATATACGGGGGCGGTCGGGTAGCCTAGTGGTTAAAAGGTTCGCTCGTCACGCCGAAGACCCGGGTTCGATACCCGACATGGTCACAATGTGTGAATCCCATTTCTGGTGTCCCCCGTGATGTTGCTGGAATATTGCTAAAAGCGGCGTAAATCAAACTCACTCACTCATGTACGGGGCTATTGATTCTACTTCCGGATTCCACATATTCTCATTATTTCTCCATTACATAACCACTAGAGCTGCTTACATCAGTGATTGAGGGGAGAACGAAACTCTCTCCCTCACACTCAACACAATGTATAGATCTGACGGCTTGACCAGTGGTTCCACTGTCCAGTCTCCACGCCCAATACATATACGTCTACATGCGTCAAGTCGGTATAATTAAAGGGGCCTTGTGGGTTATTGGGGTAATCGGGTATTGATACATGCATGGCTTCACATTGGGTCAGGAAACGGTTAAAGTTTGTGTTAACTACTCATAGACTTGCTGAAAATGCAATATAACTTGAGCCCTCCCCTTAATCTTCAGAGACCCGTGAAGATTCGGGGTGGAATAGGTCTTCAGCAACCCACGCTTGCCGTAAAAGATGACTATGCTTGTTGTAAAAGGCGACTAACGGGATCGGGTGGTCAGGCTCGCTGACTTGGTTGATGCATGTCATATATCCCAATTGCGTGGATCGATGATCATGATTTCAATCACTGGATTGTCTGGTCCAGACTCGATTATTTACAGACCGCCGTCATACAGCTGTAATATTGCTGAGTGCGGCGTTAAACAACAAACCAAAACCAAAACTTAATCTTCAGAGTGAATGTTTTAGTATTTCAGTATATCATTATCAGAGAGCATCCTATCTCCTGCCAGCTAAGGGACGCAACTCTGCGACGCCTCATCGTTCAGACACTTGTGTTTCCTCTAAACTTAAGAGCCCACAGTTTCAGGCCACAAATAAAACAACATTGCACAACATTATATGATAGTATTGTTTTATTCATGTATATATTGTGTATCTCTATAAGAAAGCAGAATTCATTCCCAATTAACAACAACAAACATTCAAGCATTCACCCAGATAAAAATGTTACAAGCTTGTACACAGCCGCATAAATTAGAATAATAATAATAATAAAATTAGTAACAGATAATAACAAGATCTCGTGATTTTGATTTAATAAATTAAACACGAATCTCATTCTATAATTTACTCCATGATTACGAATAACAAAATAAATATCAGATGACAATTACAGATATTCATTCTACCATAACGTTACAACTAATTTGACAATCTGTATCTTTGAGCTATGTAGAGGGAGGGGTGTCTTAAAAATAAAAATTAAATTTCATGGTTAAACACATCAGACACAATACACAGACCCGTAAAGTGCAAACGTTGAGATATATTTTTAAAAATGACAGCAGACGGTTGCAGTGTCAATGTGCATAGTTGTGGGACTATTCATGTGTTCGTGGACACGGGTCCCTACACGTCAATAAAGGACATTTTGCATATATGTGGTAAATATATGCCATGGCAAATATATTAAAGAAGATAAATAAATTAATACTCATACACTAAACACACAAACATAAACACGACCTAGACGCTCTTGACCTATAAATACACTAGGTGATATGTACAATACTTCCCACTGACATGTATTAATACAGTATTGTCACCGTGACCTCACACGTACAACCATGTTATTAACCCAGTCACTAAACCTTATCACATACACACTATCATGGGCCCTAAATCGTTTTAAGTGTCCATGATGCTATGTACCGTCCTCGTTGTCCTGGAACGATATGGACTTGCGAACAATAAATGGCAGCGGTAATGTTTTAACTATTTGGGGAAGGTGTATTCCAAGAGTCATACGTATGCTACATTTGCTGAGGTGTTCTAAGCTGCTCGGCTGAACAGAAGTCGGCACAAATTTGCACACGTCACAAACACCGTCAACATGAACTCGGTCGTGAAGAGTTATTAATAAGGGAAGCAACTCGTTCTGAACCTGTTTTTCACACTTGAGTAGCTCAACACAACACCTTAGGTTGTTCAGCGTTGCTCGGTATTTTCTGCACGATTTCTCCAAAGGTGTCATGCGAGTGGAATCTTTCAAGGTGGGGTTCGCTCCATGTTGTAATAACACCTTCGTACAGTTCACGTATCCCAGCTCGGCGGCAGTGTGTAGCGCTGTCTTCCCGTTCTCCATTAGGTCACAACCTCTTGAATTTACATAATTTATGTTCACCTTGCCACCGATTAACCGGCTTTCCTCGCAAAGTAATTTCAGCATTGCCTCGTCGTTAAGTCTGACAGATAATAATAGAAGCGGGCAACACAGACTCACTCTTAGAACCTCCTCACCAAATGTCCGAAGAATGTGGCGTGCATAATCCAGATGACTGTACATTACTGCAAAGCGAAGCGCTTCCAAGGGAGGATACAATATGTCCCCTCCCCCGTCCAACATATCCGTGTCGCTCTTCACTCGCCATCGCTCGATTTCTTCAACAGCAGATCCATTCCTTATTGCGCTTATGAATCTAAACATTGCGATTCCGCAAAGTTACCCTCCTTATCCAGTGGCGGGGTTATATCCGGAAAAAAAAACTATGCCCCGTTCTCAAAATCTGTCCTGTCTAACAGTAAACACAACACGTCAGGTCATGTGGTTGGCTATAAATAGACTAAGCTGGCCATTTGTGGCCGAGGAAATCGATACCTGACTGTGACGTCACAGAAAGGTTGGCATTGATTGGTTGAGCGTTTCTACGTCGTCTGTCGTAAACCCTTACAACCGATCGACCATTCGGCAAGCTGTTGGATAATATCGTGACTGTTTTGGTGATATATTTCTATTCTGATAATTAATTGACAGGAAATATATTGATGAGAAGTAATGATGTGAAAAGCGGCTGGGGAGAAAACATGATGAAAGTTAGTCTATACCGGGACAAAATAATAATAAGAGTCGACAACCTAGATGGTCATTAGTTAAAATAGATAATAACATAATATACAATGAGTGAATAAACAGAAGGGGCTCACAAAATGTAATGAACAATCGACACCAGAATATTTACTGCCTTGTGTCTGACTCATGTCTCTACACGTGTAAGAGGACAATCTTGTGAACTCAACTGATACCAAATAAGGCAGTTGGATATTCAAATTAGCGGGGTCAATGACGGATTGATTTCCCCCCACAGCCATATGAGCGTGATTGAATAGGTTATATAACCAATATCATTCAGGAAGGACATATCGCTCCCTGTGAATCACTGTTTGATTCAACTGGCTTATTGTATATCTTTGTTTAGTTGTTTGTTGTTTTGTTTTACGCCATACTCAGCAATACTCGAGTCTGGGCCACAGTTGCGTGGGTCGATGCTTACGATGGGTAACAAATGTAACCATTAACTGCAAGTAGATATTTACATTCAACTGTGTGGTGTTTGAATAACTTGAAACAAATTTGCTGGGTCTGTCAATCTGGCAGAGTCAAGTCCCCCTTTAACTAATCACGTGGATGGTATAATCACGTTTGGGCAAAACATTGAAATATAATGTGTTTTTTATCTGGTTTCGTGACGTAATGTTGTTTGTATTAACGCCGTATGTGAGTGGCGTCAATTAAGTGCACGTTGATTAAATAACTAAGACAGTATAAGCAAACGTTTCAATGCATTCATGTATAAGGAATTCCTGTACATTCTACATACAAGTGTACGGTTTTGATCTTTTCACACACGCTATGCGTGTTGGAGCTGCTGTCGTCAATACAATGATGATACAGACCATATACCCCACACGTACTTATAACAATTTGTTTCGGACGAGCATATCTAACACCGTGTAACAGCGATTTAAATGTTTCGTTAAATTCAAATATGTTTAAAATCCTTTTAAATTTCATTTTGCCTCCTGCCCAGTATAATGATCAAGAAAATACGTGAAGCAAATCAATATATTTGTCTGGCCCAAATATTACATTATTAACGTGTGCCACATTCGTAAAGAGTTTTATTTCCTTTGCAACGGGTTCATCCTCCTTAAAGACGAGGGACGAAATCACAGGCCTGTGTTTCCGAGTCGACATAGTTATTTAGGTTACCAAAGCAACATTGTCCACAATCAGATTATTGTGCTAATGCTCATTAATGGTTCTTGTCATCACTGTAATTCAAACAGGTGCATCGATCAAAGCACTCAACATAATGTGTTTAATTGACAACACTAAAGATCGACGCACGTACTTACGTAAGACCATCTATCGAGTGACTTACCAACTTGCATTAATCAGTGAGCATTGAGTCCATATCCCTGGATTTAATCAATTAACGTGTTATTTCCTTATAATCCGATGATAAAATGAAAACAATATAAATTATTTCCGAGGCGTATTAGGGACTGGCCATTTGGTAGTCTGGGAGACCTGGGATTTGGTAAGGTTGGTAACAAACACGCAAACATCAAAATTGTGCACCGTGCATGAACATGCACCTGCAAATTGTGAATCACGACCTTAAAGCCAAGAGTGAGTGAGTGAGTGAGTATGGTTTTACGCCGCTTTTAGCAATATTCCAGCAATATCACGGGGGAACCAGAAATGGGCTTCACACATTGTACCCATGTTGGGAATCGAACCCGGGTCTTCGGTGTGACGAGCGAACGCTTTAATCACTAGGCTACCGACCGCCCCTAAAGCCAAGAGATGTCTTCATGAATATGTTTTGAAAGATGCATTATTTAATTTCCGAATATATTTATTTTTTCTTAAACTGTATATGAAGCACAGTTACTTTATTCTGTTAGTATATTTACTGTGCAATGCTTGCAAGGAGAAGTGTACTGTCCCCTTTAACCATTCTTTGTACCGCATATGTTGCGGTGTACCATATTACTGTACATGGACCGATGGCCCACTCCCATCTGGAATTGAATACATAGTTTGTTGTTTACAGGCACTAGGAAATATTCCAGCTGTACATGACAGCAGTCTGTAAAATAGACTGCCTTCCTGGTCTAGAGGTAGAGCGTTCCCCTGGAGAGCAGAAGGTCCGGGGTTCGATCACCAGCCACGTCATACCAAAAGACGTTAAAAGATGGTACTTGTTGTTACCCTGTCTGGGGCTCGGCACTAAGGGGTTAAATCCAGGACTGGTCAGCTTGGTGTCAGTATACTGTGTGTGAGTGGGGTATTCATGTTAATCCTGCTGCATGGTATCTCAGTGAGCTAGCACTATAAATCAGCATCAGTCTGGACTAGTACAAGCAGCCAGCCAGCCAGCCAGCCAGCCAGCCAACCCCTCTCCCTCTCCCTCTCCTTTACGACTTAGCGCGCATCTCTTTCAAATACAACATTAAAATGACTCATATAAAACAAACTTCAAACATAATGTTGGTCTCTGTAGCCTTACACATACCTACAGTAAGAGCTTCATAAAATACACATTTAACCGCTCAGTTGATCCAGCACAATGCTTTCATAAAACTCATTCATCCAAACACAAACGCAAAACATAAATTGAAAACAAACCAGTACCACCAGTTCATGTCGTTTTATTGCATAGCTAACATATTTACAGCTAAGCTTATTCTAGCTATCTACAACCGAATGCTTGATCATTCCTGTATCAAAACAGAATAATTTATGTCAATACACTGTCTTAGACAAAATAGCCTCTGTACAATAAATCTCTATGTAACATGGCACAGTGGGGGCATCAAACCACAACTCCCCCCAGTTCTAGCAGCAACAACCAATTCAGTATTTCTCATTCTTTCTTCTGAAATAAAGACCTGAAAAGATGCATTCATGTTCTTCCAAATTCTAAATGCCTAACAAAGACCATGTGTATGACATCTGTCCCCAGTGGCAGTAAGAGAAATATACCTACCACAAGTCAAGTAACGTACCTGTTTTTGTATTATACTACTCAAAAGAAGTTAAGGCCCACTGTTTATTTCATATTATAGTGAATATGTCATGGTGGATTAAAAAGTAATCTGAAAGAATCAGGTGGTCCTTAACTTCTTTTGAGTAGTATATGTACCTGTAGCATAAAAACTGACTTAATGAACATTTCTCAGTGAGTTTGGATAACAGTTGTTCAGGCCAGGGAGATGTCTCAACTCACAATACCAACAATAAAATATAATAATTTCTTCTTAGGAAATTACGAGAAACAAGTACTGAGTCTGTTGAGGCAACCACCTGGTGATTGGAGCCACCTCACAAAGTAGACGGACATCTTATTTATACAAAAACTCTCCACAGAAATCTGCACTGCAGCTAGATGAACACCACCAGTCAGCCCCTCCCATGTGTGAGTGGTGAGTTGAGTGGTGAGTTGAGTGGTGAGTTGAGTGGGTGAGTTGATGGGGCTCTAGGTTACAGAGGTTAGCAAGTCCGGAGCAGGCAAACCATTGCAGCATTGTTACAGGCCATCCATACACGGGTGTGATGTCAGTAAGCATGAATGGGCCCATCTGCACAAAGTGACCTTAGCCATAATTACTGAAAACCTAACTTACAGTACAAGGCTCCATTTCACAAAACGAGTGTAGCACTACAACTGCCTTGAGCCCCCTACCTAAAGATTGACATACGACTGTTGTAGTATTAGGATTGTAGTGATTGAGGGCCCTGTTTCACAAAGCAGTCATAGGCCACGACTGTTTTATTCCAAGGCCTGCAGTTGGGCACAAAAAAGTTTAAGAGGTGTGTTTTGTTGGACATGAATTATTACAAACAAATCCTAAAAAAACATTTGCTATCTGTGACCTGTTTCACAAAGTAATCTTTGCACTATGACACAATTCTAATCTTACATTCTAACACCAGTCATACCACCAAGCTCACTTCAATGTCACAAACCTCTCAGCTTTAAGACTAAGGTCAGTCGTATTCGATAGTCAAAACATTCTAATAACAGTCATAGCATCATCAATATTGCATCAACTTCGGAACTTAATCACAAACTTACGTACACGAGTCAGTTTAACTGCTATGCTTAACAGAAACTGATGAACAATGTAGCAATTCAATAGGTCTATCAACTCCGAGCACAAACCACCTTCAGTTGTAACACTAAAAGCAGTCAGTACAAGTCATAATTCCTATACTTACACAAACACAACATACGACAGTCGTAGCGCAAAGATCACTTTGTGAAGCAGGACCAAGACAAGAACTGAAAGATCTTCCTTTGTGGTCACCATTGGTTACCAACACACAGCATCGTGGCCTGGGTCCATATTCACAAAGCAATTCCAGAACTTCAGCAATCGCAATTAAAATATCTTAACAGACATACAACAGTTATAAAACTAAGATCGCTTTGTGAACCTGGTCCTTCATTAACAAGCACTTGCAAATCAGTACCTACAATATGTCAGTGGTGATCGGTGAGGGTAAAATGGCATCATGGGTGGGGCTGACAAGTTGCAGCAGTTCTATGGATCACAGTGGAATCACCATAATGGGAGGAAAACTTCACACAACCGGGCGGTGTCATTACATCGATGAACTGATGGATGATTAAAATATACTACTCAAAAGAAGTTAAGGACCACCCAAGTCTTTCACATGATGAAAAGTAATCTGACGTGCCATGTTAAGGACCATCCAATTTTTTTCATGTTAAATGTACTAAAGATAATCTGTCATGCCAGGACTGATTAACTATAGTAACATGTAGGAATTGATTGGTCCTTAACTTCTTTCGAGAAGTATAACTGAAACTGACTAACGTGATGTGTTTAGACAGGCAGTTGCACAGGGCTACTGATCTCTCTGCATCATGGGACATTTCCTGACCTATGCTTCCACAGTTCTAAGCTGATTAGTAAGAGTAACAAGGGCACTTGTTGTGTCAGCTATCAAATCATAACACTCAGCTCATGAAGTACTGTACATCATAGCATCATACAAGACTTTTAAACAAGTTTAGAGTGAGTGAGTATGGTTTTACGCCGCTGTTAGCAATATTCCAGCAATGTCACGGCGGGGACACCAGAAATGGGCTTCACACATTGTACCCATGTTGGGAATCGAACCCAGGTCTTCGGCGTGATAAGCGAACGCTTTAACAACTAGGCTACCCGAACTCCCCAATATGTTTGGAAAAATAAGAAAAGTTATAGCATTAGCATCTTTGAAATGATAAAAGAGAAGGTTTCTAAAGAAGGGGTGCCCTAATTGTAAGTGTCCTGTGTTTCTGGCAGACGATCTGACCCATCTTTAAACTTAATCCCTGTGTGAAACACTGACTTAATATTAGTAGAGGGACGATACACCAATGCATCGGTGGATTGCGGTTTTTCACTTCTCGATACACAGTATCGAACACGGTCACAAACAAAGTAAAAAGTATCGATTCTTACCATAAGTGTTTTCTTGAATAACACCAAACACTAATTACTAGTGAAAATGAGTACTGAAAACGTAAATAATTTCATTCATTGTGCCATACCTGACACTGCCAACTGTTAATCATTAGTGTGCCAGGTATTTGGCAATCCTGTCTATGAAAAAGATGGCTTACGCACCACAGTGCACATGCAAGTTTCGCGATACATATCGCATCGTGAGCAAGGTATCGTGATGCGTATCAGATTGCACAGCTGGTGTATCGTCCCAGCCCTAGTGAATATGTTGCCATGATGGTCAATTCTCTGTCAGCCTTTACACCACGTCCTCCGCGACCAGCTGTGCCTACTGCTCCAGTCTGTTGGACTACAACAATTAGGCTCACATCACGGCCACTATCCTGACTCTCAGGAGTTGGGTGTAATGTCGTGCTGAACACTAGTTCCGTGTCAGTTTCAGTTCAGTCGCATCTGGCGACATCCACGGCACAGGAATGTGGCTGATAAACTAAGGATTATAATCAGGGCCAACAGGATCTGACCTCTCGACCACAGACCCTGGCATGATTAAGAGTGGCCAAGACCTCTTGGTCAGCCATGAAGCGGTGTTAACAAATCCTAATTACAGAGTACAGTTTCCATAGATCCATGTCTTCTTATCATAATACATTCACAATCAGCCTAAACCATGTAAGACTCTAGTCCTATGGATTATCTATGCTAAAGGTCAATCTATGGCAAGCTTTGCCATGTGAAGTAGGCTTGTAAAATAGCAGATGTGAGTGAGTGAGTATGGTTTTAAGCTGCTTTTAGCAATATTCCAGCAATATCACAGTGGGGGGCCCCAGAAATAGGCTTCACATATTGTACCCATGTGTGGAATTGACTGTGACTTCGCCGTGACAAGTGAAGGCTTTAGTTGTTGGATTCTATAACACTCCACTCAGCAATATTCCAGCTATAAGATGGAGGTCTATAAATAATCAAGTCTGGACCAGGCAATCCAGTGATTCATGGTCATTGATCAATACAAATGGGTTATGCTGACATGCATCAACCAAGGCAGTAAGCCTGACCACCCAATACCAATACAACCACCCTCTTATGACAAGCATGGGCTGCTGCATGTTACGTATTGAAAGTGGAACTATTAATGACGACTAATGTAAAGGTCAGACAGTCACTGTGGTCGTACTCAAATATTTCCCCAAAATGATCATCACGTTATTGAAAGACACAAATGAACAAGGTAAAAGAACATCTAGCACGTCATGTTGGCTCCACAGAGCGATAAACACGAACAGCGTCTAAATGAACCAATAATGGACATGAAGTTGAAAATATTCAATGTTATTTTCCATGAATGTAAAATGATTTCATTACAATAATATCCTTCCCTTTCAAATTAAAAACAAATAGAAAATGAATCTCATCTGTAATAAACAGATAATTGCAAACAATTGTTACATTGTCCATGACAGCAATTAATAATTATGACAATATTAGAAAGGAGTAGGATACATAGCCATGCATACAACAAGAAATGGGTGGTTATAATGAGGGTCGCTCAACATTCTCTTGTTTTTTTGTCTAGTTGTCCCAGGAACACTAAAAGAGTTGTGTCTTAATTTTAGAGTTCATTAAGAGCATATTTAAAGATGTCTAAAAGTAATATATCACCATCAATGCTTCTGTGAGGATCATGTTGTAGATGGGGTATATGTAATAGCACAGACAAAGGGTTTCGACAGGGAGGTTATCGTATGCGAGTGTCGTACCTGTTACAATGACATCAGCTTGTAGTAATTTGATAGTTACTGAATCAAAAACATAAAAAACAGACAAAAGAATTTCTACCAATGTGTGAGGAATCAAGTGTTACTACTTCTGTGCACATATTAGTGTGTCCTGGACTGGTGGATATAGAAGTTATCTACCAGTACATTGTCCAGGGCTGAAACCCACCATATCCATCGAGCCACTCTAACGGGTGGCATATATATAGGGCTACCGACGTTGTTAGCTGTTGAACAGCAGTGTGATGTACAGAGTGAGTGAGTGGCTTGGGTTTGATGCTGCTTTTCACAATAGAAGAAACAGGGTGGAGATAATAAGAGACTACCTCTTGGGAGCCAGCCTAGGCATTGCTCATGGCAAGCTGACACTCTATCCAGTATTCACTACACAATTACAATTGAAACAAAATTGCAAAGAAAGAATTCAAGATTTTTTTACTCCTTTGAATGTAACAAAACAATTCTCATCAACTTTTCACACACATTCTCAAAATCATTACAGCATGTTTTCATGATAATGGCCTGAATCGGCCTGCTCCCAACTATCAGTCTGGATGAATATTCTACAGGTGGATCATGTCAAGCAGGGACCATACAACCAAGGTGATATATAATGTCAAACAAAATCCTCCTAGCTAGTAAATTACAGCAACACAAAAAAGCTTAAATCCAAGGATGCAAGAGGATGAAGGCTTAATGACATGCAGATATAAGTGAAGGAACACCATAAACTAGTTCAGTGAACCCCCATTGTTTCAGTGAGTCCACAGTAGAACCATGTACAGCCAGAACAATAAATGCTTTCATTTTACAGACAAGTGCACTGGAAATTAAATTTAAACAAAATTAACAATGTTCTTTCTTTCTTGTTTGTAATTTCTAAAATAAACTCAGAGCTTTTCAGAAAACAATTCAGGCATGCTGCTATTTTAGTGAGAATGAGACCAGGAAAATCTGTTCCAGAAGAAAACTAAACTTGTCTGGCCTTGCACAGTGATGGTTCTAGACAGAGAAGACTGTGATCTTGCACTGCTTGCTGTTGGTGGGGTGGAAAGACACACTAGGGAGTACAGTTTTACGCCACTTTTAGCAATATTCCAGCATATCACAGCGGGCACCCCAGAAATGGGCTTCACACATTGTACCAGGATTCAAACCCAGAATCTGGTGTCCCCAAGGGATGCAACTCCA
This sequence comes from Haliotis rufescens, assembly GCF_023055435.1. Taxonomy (NCBI): domain Eukaryota; kingdom Metazoa; phylum Mollusca; class Gastropoda; order Lepetellida; family Haliotidae; genus Haliotis; species Haliotis rufescens. The sequence goes on from NW_025964334.1 coordinate 57,870,664, forward strand.
CATAGCGAATAGCAGCGTCTTGGACTGGTCCACCTGTGCCCCTTATAAACCAAGCAAGATGGTACAAGTAGCATACTTCAGACACATAAAAAAACTTGAAGCATTCAAGTATATCCTGAATAAAGTCCTACTTTTCCAGCCAGTGTATCATCTGACACTCTTCTGAATACATTTAAACAGAACTGAATTATAGGCAATAGAAAGAAGATATCATAGGGGTAACGCTATTTTTCGCGACATTATCATTTGCAGAAGCCCGAGGTCTTCCATTAACTGCCTGACGAAGGAGCTACCGTTATTATAGCTAAAATGGATGGAATTTGTTATCAAATAAAAAGAAACAATATCAGTCTTGAAACATTAACTGCAATCAACACGAATGTCACTGACCCACTTTCACAAATATGGAAACGTCATAGAACAAACCAGATGACATCACTATTGAAAGTGATGTCACCTATCCCATCCCTATGACGTCACCTAACAACAGGCGTGATAATGGCCCGTCGTCAAGCAATATGAGGGCATTATCAAGTTACAGTAACCCGCTCATTTATGATAACATGCGGGCGTTTAATTCTATCCATTTTAGCTACAATACTGTACAAAATATATGTATTTCACATTGGTAATTGAATGTATACTAGTCGGCTGGTATTCTCGAGCCTCCAGCTGATATGGAAATGTTATTGACAGATTGACAATTGATATGGTCTGCAGTGTCTGTCTGGTAATAGAAAACAGACAACTTGTGATGAAGAAACATTTTCATGAGCATTACTCTAATTCTTGGACAAAGTAACATTAGTTTACTCAAAGAAGGGGAAGGTTCCTCCTCATGGCCATGCAATCTGCTAGTTCAATGCCTGGAGTAGTGCAAACCTAACCTTTACATAACATCGGTATCATAACTCTCATCAAAACATTTTCAAAATATTTCCTTTTTGAATTGAGTGAATAGAGTTTTACGCCACTTTTAAGAATATCAGTGTCAAATGAATATTTCTAAATATCACGATGAAAATGGTAGTAACTTAGTGATCAAATACAAAATGCAGAGATATCAACTTATTACTCAGGGAACAGCAAACATGATATGAACAATACGTCTGGGATCCCAGGGGAATATGGATCTTCATCGACAAGTTTGGCACTTTACTGGTTGGCTGGTGGGCCAATATCAGAGTGAGTGAGTGAGTGAGTGGTTTAATGCTGTTATATCACAGCATCATACCTTACAGTCCATACATTTTACCAAGGCTGAAATCAAACCCAGGCCTTCAGAAATGACAAGCCAACGCTTCTACCACTACCACCCACCTTAATTCTTTCCAAGTAGTTATTCATTTTTGGTAAGTCCTTTCATCAGTATTTTTCAGTTTGCATCTGTGAAACTGGTAAGAAAGTAAGCTAGTGTCCCTTGTGTTTGTGGGATGACATTCTGACCTGATAGTTATGTGGAGCTCAAGGAAATGGCAGACGTTTGCAGCATCAGCTTTATAAAAATTGTACTTTGTAGCAAATCCTATTTATTTAATGTAAGAATGTAAGACCTAATTACATGATGTTGGTGAATTAGATAAAGTTGTGTTTGATCAACTCTTAACATGATTCAGTTGCGTAGGAGTTCTTCTTACATTTTTCTACACGAGGGCATTAGCAACCACTGACTTATCAGAATATTTCCACTGAAGACAGTGACTATCCATATTTACTCTACAAAACACTATCCTCTGACTCATCACACATGCTACTCAACATCTGATACAGAAACTCAGCTACTCCATACTGTAACAAAGCCAAGAGAAAACATTTGACGAAAGAATAAAGTTAAAAATAAATGCATCAGTTTTATAGAAATATTGAATACTGTTCAAATGACAATGTCTCCAAGAACCTTCAGTCTAACCCTGGAAAGAATGTCCCTATAAAGTGCTGAGTGGTATACACATTAAGGTAGAAATGTAACAAGACTTGAACATGCTTAAACTTTTCATACCTCTCTTTTCCAGCTCACTTCTACAAACCAACTGTTATATTTGTACTGTCCATAAAACACTGGTTCTGGTGAACTGGACATCAGTGCTATTTATGCATCAATCACTTAATCACAGCTAGTATATAGGTCACAGGTCCATGAAGGTAACTGACAACCATCCAAGTTTTAATCAGGAAATATATTAGGAAACCGCAATGCATGCTGGTATAGCCACCTGGTACAGTCATGTAACCAATAGCAACATATGCTTGTCCACAGACAACAGACTTTAATACCTTTTGCAAGATATAATCCCTTAAAAAAATATGTCTCTTTCACCGTCTTAAATTAAAGCATTATACAAAGAGATACTTTTGTATATTTCCATCATTTAAAACACTGCTTAGTTTCCTCATAATTCTACACAGGGAGATGTTGTCGACAGAACACACTGATATTGACTCAGTACCGTCTGTGCTCCATACATTTAGGAATTGCATGACAAAATTAAATATAGTATTTGAACTTACTTTCCAGCCTAAGGCCAGACATGTATGTTTATTTTTTGGGGCTACAGATTTTTGGCCCCAAAATTCAGGATGTAGGCAGAAAAACATATCACCCTTTTCTAATATGTTTCTTATTTCCTCAATGTGTTAAGTAGTTAACAAAAAAGTGGGAGTGGGTGTCATAGGGAAAGAAACAAGTTTAGAGTAACCTCCCTTCCATTCCAGACCCAAATCCGTCACAATATTCGTTGTTTTGAAGGTTAACGATAAATTTTCAACAGATTTTAATTATAGCATTTCAAAGTTTTTAATCATATGGAGGATGAGTTGTAGATGGAATAACCAAAAATGCTTTTCATTTTTTAATTTATTTTCACATTTCAATTTTTTGGGAGTTGGCAGATTTGGAAACCAAGCTTAAAAAAAGTCTGGCCTTTAAAAGATCATGACACCTTCCCACAAAGTAACGTACTGCTAAAGCAAGAGTAATCCTATACTTTAGCACAGACCTACAGCAGTCGTAGCTCCGAGATAATGTGTGGAACGGGGTCAAGATTTGTGTCCATGAAGCTGACAATAACCCCATCTTAAAAACTCAATGCAGATCCAATATAAGATTAAAGCAAGCATGGTGAATATTCCAATTACAGTATGCAACTGGTTTCCCTTCTGGAATAACATGGTCCTAGTTTCTGGGGGTGTAACGATAGGGTGACACATCTCCATACTATGCCGTAGTCAAGACGCTCACTTCAAGGCAGATACAACACAGTGAATGTGTTTAGTTTGTTCAGCCACAACACACAAGGCTATGTCCTCAAACATGAATACATCTCAATAATCATTAATACACCATCATGGTGTATCGTGATATGTATTCTGTTGGAACTCTTATCATGATAAGTACAATCTCATTCCAATCAGCTCCTAGTCCTCGCTACGGATAAGCAAAGATCTGAGGACATCCCTGACATCCATGTCAGAATGAACTTTCATCTGACCAATCAATGCGTCGCTTACCTGATCATGAAATTGACAGTCGGAATGTGATTTCTGATCGTGCATAATCAAAAGATTTAACAAGGGGTATTCCGAACAACAGTTATGACTGAATCCATACAATCTAGGCCATGTATTAACCATTCCAGAATGTTTGTTTGTTCCGTTTTCAAATTTTTAATTTTTTCATTGAGAATTTGTCAAAATATGTTTCAAATCATAGTTGCCAGTTTGAAACTAGTGCCATAAAGCACGAAAAAGCTGCCTTCTGATTGGCTAATGTGGACTTCTTGTCAGTCATTCCATTGGTCGATCAAAATTTGCGCAAGTTGGTCGACGTGACCCGTAATGGGATGTCCTCAGATCTTTGTTTAGCCGTAGCAAGAACTAAGATCTGATTTTAATGAGATTGTGATATGTTACGCATCACAGCCCTGCTCCACCACACTCTTGGTCCTGCAACTGTCCTATCTTTCAGTCTAACTCAAAGTGGCAAATACACAACATACATGTTCCTGGTGGCCTGGTACTGACCTATCAACCTTGCAACCAACAATGGTTTTCCGTGGCTCAGTGTTCGACAAATACGATCTCTACCACACAAATGACAGTAAACATAAAACAGGACTAGCAATGATAAAAGTTCTCGGACAGGCTAGTGGACAAAATGAATTGCAAGCTCCTGATTAAGCTTCCTTTAACTGAATTAGGAGTACCCGGTAGAACCTTTTTCAATTTTGTAGGTATCTAGAGATTCAGGATGGTTTTACGCTGCCCTTAGCAATATTTATTTACATCGAGAAAGGGGACACAAGAAAAGGATTTAATACATTGTACTCAAGTGAGGAAGCAAACCAAGGCCTTTGGCATGATGAGCTAATACTTTAACCACTAGCCTAATCCACCACCCTTAGTTACCTAGTAGCCTAGGTAAGGATAAGATTTATGGACCTGGTCCAGCTGGTAACATGACAAAATTGTGTTTGTCGAAACCCTGAATGAGATTTTTTATTCATGTCTCCCTCCTCAGTCATTAATATCAAGGACATTAATCAGTCCATACCAACAGTTTTCCCAGGGATGTTGCATGTTATTTGGGCCAGGATCTGGTTGTGGAACCGGTCACTTTATCGTTACCCCCACACTCTATTTGTCTCTCCCCTCCCCATGAGAGCCAGGGTTATTTTGAGGTATATGCACCCACCGATAATGTGATCAGCCGGTCAACTGCACCGTCCGTGGACGTCTAGATCAAATGTACAATATAATCTTACAAGTCTATGTACAACGATGATATCAAACAGTAGTGTCTCCAGCAGATCCCTTTATCTTTCACAGACGGATATTGTAACATTAATTCCAAGGTTGCCATGGTCTGCGAACAGTTGTGCGATGTTGGTGTCAAACACCAGGCAGTCACTGCTCATGATTGCTGACTGGATGCCGTCGTGAATGCTTCGTGGAGTTGCCTCCCATGTCAGACGTCTCCGATGACCGTTTAGTTCTAGTCTGCAAAACATTCAAACATATTAGTTTTTTAGATGTTGACCCTAGCACACATATGAAAGAAGTGCGGTTTTCCCGCCTTTAGCGAGTGCAGATGCACTGGGCACTTTTATCTGCACTGAGGTTTGTTTGTTGTTTACTGACGCACTCAACAATATTTCAGCTACGTGTAAATAATGGAGTCTGGACCAGACAAATCAGTGATTGACATGATGAGCAGCAATCTATGCAATTGGGATACGATGACATGCTTCAGCCAAGTCACCAGACAGTGAAGATAACTTCTGTTGCAAATCTAAGGATTTTTATAGTCTGACGACAGCAAAGGTACAGGATTATGGCAATAATTTAATAGAGAAAGGACAGGGTTCATGCGTAATGTGTAATGTGTAATGTGTTATGTGTAAATGTTGAGAATGGACGCAGAAAAAGAATAACGTACAATAATATTCATTTGACCTACAGCGCATCAAGAGCAGTTATGGGAGTCTGTCATTTCAGCGATGAAACATGGCCTTACTCTCCATCACCACTGATTCATTCCAGACTCTAAAGTAATTATCAAAATGTACAGTTCACAACATCATTTCAATAGGACCCTCATATTGCCTGCAAGGACCCTTCAAATTACTTGTTGAGGGTCCCCTGGACCCCCACTGTTACAAGTCAAGGTAAAACTCAGGAACAGTACTCGTAGGAATAATATTACTTCATCATGTTCATGAACAATGTTTCAAACAAGATGAAGAATCTTTGTTATTTTTGTTATTTCAATAACGATAGGCTTGGGGTCCCGACACCAAGAATGTGCTTCACAGAATGCATCCACGAGGTCAAATATACTACTGACAAGAAATAAAGGAACTGTAGTGATGATAAATGTCTGAAAAATTTATTTTTTGCGTGTAAATCGAACTCTGGTGTGTCTACCAAGCTGGGCGATACATGCACTACACCTTAATGGCAAATGTTTGATTAACCTGCGTATGGTTGCCCTTGGTATTGCCTGTCATTCCACCTCAGGAGCAACCACAAGCTGAGCCATATTGGCGGTTGCTGGGTCTCTGGCCTATACACTCTGCCCGAGAACATCCCACAGATGCTCTATTGGGGACATGTCAGGGGATTCCGCCCGAGAACATCCCACAGATGCTCTATTAGGGACATGTCAGGGGATGCAGCCCGAGAACATCCCACAGATGCTCTATTGGGGACATGTCAGGGGACTCCGCCCGAGAACATCCCACAGATGCTCTATTAGGGACATGTCAGGGGATGCAGCCCGAGAACATCCCACAGATGCTCTATTGGGGACATGTCAGGGGACTCCGCCCGAGAACAACCTCCAGATGCTCTATTAGGGACATGTCAGGGGACTCCGCCCGAGAACATCCCACAGAAGCTCTACTGGGGACATGTCAGGGGACTCCGCCCGAGAACATCCCACAGATGCTCTATTAGGGACATGTCAGGGGACTCCGCCCGAGAACATCCCACAGATGCTCTATTAGGGACATGTCAGGGGACTCCGCCCGAGAACATCCCACAGATGCTCTATTGGGGACATGTCAGGGGACTCCGCCCGAGAACATCCCACAGATGCTCTATTAGGGACATGTCAGGGGACTCCGCCCAAGAACATCCCACAGATGCTCTTTTAGGGACATGTCAGGGGATGCAGCCCGAGAACATCCCACAGATGCTCTATTAGGGACATGTCAGGGGATGCAGCCCGAGAACATCCCACAGATGCTCTATTGGGTACATGTCAGGGGATGCAGCCCGAGAACATCCCACAGATGCTCTATTGGGGACATGTCAGGGGACTCTGCCCGAGAACATCCCACAGATGCTCTATTGGGGACATGTCAGGGGACTCCGCCCGAGAACATCCCACAGATGCTCTATTGGGGACATGTCAGGGGATGCAGCCCGAGAACATCCCACAGATGCTCTATTGGGGACATGTCAGGGGATGCAGCTGTCAGGGGATGCAGCTGGCCAGTCTACTTCCATTCACAATAACCAATTCAGTTCGCCTGTCATGTGTGATTTCGCCACACACCATGACACTAACGCCCCCACACCAATCAGGGTCAAGAATTGTTGCCCTGACATACCTCTCACCGCTTTGTCGCCAACAACATTTTCTGCCATCTGTGAATCAGAGGCAAAATGTTGATTCCCCTGTAAACATGGTGTAACGCCACTGGCTTACAGCCCGTCACAGGTTACCCTATGCTAAGCAGTTAGGGTCACACCCTTCACATGATGCCTGGCTTTCAGGCGGAGGACTGCATAGAGCCAGTTATTAATGGCAGATGTTGATATTTGCCTTCCTACAGAATTCTCTATTGATAACAGGAGCAATTTAAATCTACTGCGTAGTACAATTAATGTCATGAGACGATCTTGTCTAGGTGTCGTTTTTAAGCCCTGCCACACCAGGTCTCATTGCAACCCAACCTGTTCTAAAAAAACTTCTTTTTTATTTGCCAAATAATCGGATAATTTGGGAAAGTGATGTCCCCTCCTCAATCGTACTAACAATAAGCCATTTTGTCTGTTCTTTGAGATACTGTCTCAGAGGCATCATAAGCGTGTGCTCAATTCAATTGCAGTATTGATTGTGGGTTCCCTATAGACGCACACACTTTTTTTTCTGTGTGCACGTGCATCACGTGCTGTTCATGAATGACGTGAAATTTCATTGTGGTTAAATGTTGTGTTCAGATGCAATGCCACGCTATTGTAAATGTACACCTCAACGATAGCTACATTCAAATCATTAGTTCCCCTTATTTTTGTCAGTAGCATGTTTTAGGTTTAACAGTTTTGATCAATCTCCCCTCTTTCATCAAGCTACAGAATGCTGGGTACCCATTCTACTAGCGGTGAAACGATACAGCAAGGTCCTGATACGCATATTTACGTCAAATCGCATGGAAACTTCTTGACAATAAATATTTCAGAGCAGGTTCAAAAGGAAAAGCTAGCTGTAGGCATATGTGCGGAAGGGTTATTTTTAGTAGCGAACTTGAAATTCTAATAACTGGTGCTTTATCTGACAAGACAAAAACGTCAGGAGTCATAAAATGAGTAGTAAGTAATTTATTTTAGCAAGTGTACCGTCTTGTATCGATACAAAGAAAAACATATCACCGATGTATCGTTTCACCCTACATTATACCCCATGTCCCAAACTCATCGGTTCAAATTATCGTTCCATTTGAAGTCACTTGGGTTCCTGTTATTATTGGCAAAGTTTACATAAGTGACAAGTTGTAATGAAATTATGAATTTCAGAAATGAGCAACTAATTCTTGTGATAGAAAAGGTTTTGTGACAATAAAGGGGTGGGCCATAGCAACATCGAAAGAACGCATGCACTACATCGAGGTATGGATCGCAATTCATGAATCATTATTGCAATATACCGTGGTATGGATCGCAATTCATGAATCATTATTGCAATATATCGTGGTATGGATCGCAATTCATGAATCATTATTGCAATATATCGTGGTATGGATCGCAATTCATGAATCATTATTGCAATATATCGTGGTATGGATCGCAATTCATGAATCATTATTGCAATGTATCATGGTATGGATCACAATTCATGAATCATTATTGCAATGTATCGTGGTATGGATCGCAATTCATGAATCATTTTTGCAACATGTGGCATGGGTCGCAATTCATGAATCATTATTGCAATATATCGTGGTATGGATCACAATTCATGAATCATTATTGCAATATATCATGGTATGGATCGCAATTCATGAATCATTATTGCAACATGTGGTATGGATCGCAATTCATGAATCATTATTGCACTACATCGTGGTATGGATCACAATTCATGAATCATTATTGCAATATATCGTGGTATGGATCGCAATTCATGAATCATAATGGCAATATATTGTGGTACGGATAGCAATTCATTAATCATTATTACAATATATTGTAGTCCGGATAGCAATTCATGAATCATTATTACAATATATTGTGGTATGGATAGCAAGTCATGAATCATTATTACAATATATTGTAGTCCGGATAGCAATTCATAAATCATTATTGCAATATATTGTAATACGAAATCATTACATACCTGTATGCAAAGTTTTCAGCTTGTTTCCGTGTTCCTATTAACTGTACAATGGCATAAAACATCTGTAATCCATCATATTTTTCTTGTTTTTCCAGCACTAGCATAAAGTTCTGACCAAAGCATGACTGCATCATCACCCAGTCTACTGCCCCGGGCAGGTTGATGTCTGTAGCCAGGAACACAATATCTTCACCTGCAACAAACACAGCATGCGTCAGCTGGTCATATTGGGCTGCCAAAAACTACATCACATGGTTTCGAATTTGAGAAACCTTTAACAATACTTGGCAGTTGTATATATTTAAGTGTGGATATGCAGACTCATCGTGCCCTGTGGTTGCATACTGACTACTGATCGTGTACTGACTCACCCTAAAGTGTTGTGTACTGACTCACCCTGTAGTGTTGTGTAATGCCTACACTGGTGTACTCACTCACCCTATAGTACAGCGTACTGACTCACCCTGTAGTATGGTGCACTGACTGTACTATGGTATACTGACTCACCTTATAGTGTGGTGTACTGACTCACCCTGTAGCGTACTGACTCACCTTATAGTGTGGTGTACTGACTCACCCTGTAGTGTTGTGTGCTGACTCACCCTGTAGTGGGGTGCACTGACTCACCCTGTAGTGGGGTGTACTGACACCATGTAGTGTGGCGCACTGACTCACCCTGTAGTGTGGTGTACTGGCTACAGTGGTGTACTGACTCACCCTGTAGTGTGGCGCACTGACTCACCCTGTAGTGTGGTGTACTGACTCACCCTCTGGTGTGGTGCACTGACTCACCCTCTGGTGTGGTGTACTGACTCACCCTGTAGTGGGGTGCACTGACTCACCCTGTAGTGTGGTGTACTGACTCACCCTCTGGTGTGGTGCACTGACTCACCCTGTAGTGTGGTGTACTGACTCACCTTCTGGTGTGGTGCACTGACTCACCTTCTGGTGTGGTGCACTGACTCACCCTGTAGTGTGGTGTACTGACTCACCCTGTAGTGTGGTGTACTGACTCACCCTCTGGTGTGGTGTACTGACTCACCCTGTAGTGTGGTTATACTCTTGTGAGACTGCATGAGGTGAGGCATCACATTCTCCAGGGATCCCTGCCACTTGCACGATGCTCCAGGACACGGACAGGTGTATGGCCTGCATCAACAACAACATGCTCACTACAACACAGCACTGGCTAACCCTGGTGTTCGCAGTGAAGGCGTCAAGGGGTAATTGAGGTTTGCTCCAGTAGTATTGGAGTCCTGGGACACATTCAGTCTTATCCTTTAACCCGACGGTCTATGACAAGGACCCCATGAATATCATGCGTTATCTCAAACACCGCCAGTAACATTTTGAAACTGCCACAAGGGTTTTTGTTTTTTCATATTGTGCTACTGGACTTGCCAGTATAATCATGATAATCACAGTGACTGTAATCACTAGAACCTGTGGGGTTCTGGGTAAGAATTTAGGTCCCCAGCAACCTATGAATGTCAAAAGTGGATCAGGAGGTCAGGTTTGCTGACTTGGCTGGTGTACGTCATCGTATTGCAATTGCATAGAATGATGTTCGTGATGTCCATCACAGGATTGTGTGGTTCTCATATGATTATTTACAGGCTGCCATAAAATAGCCGGAATATTGCTGAGTGTGGCATGAAACAACAAACAACAAAAACATAAGCACTGTGTGCAGAGTACCTACAATGACCAAGAATCCTTATAGAGATAACCACAGCAGTTGAACATCCCCATTACCTGAATGTTTAGGACAAAAACACTTAAGAACCTAAGGTTTGTGACTGACCTGAATTCACATGTTTCTTCATGGTCTGTCTTTTCTGTATGTAACAACGTCATCAAGCAGCCATTGTTGGAATACTTGCAGGGGAAATTCACTGTAGCTGCAACCTTCTCCATGGCTAGGTTCCTGATGTTTCCTGGGAATACAGAGTGAGTGAGTGACTTGGGTTTAACACCACCTTGACCAGTATGTAAAGTGGCATTGAGTCGCTATATGCTGGTGTTCAGCCCCTAATAATAATAATAATAATAATAATAATAATAATAATAATAATATTATATAAAAATAGAGTTTTTAAAAAATAAAAAATAAAATAATAATAATAATAATAATAATTTGCCATAATCCATGGCCGAGAGCATGCTCAAAGTGCTACATTATTACCCAGGTCAAAGGATCAGTGTGCACTCGATTTTCATTCTCAGCTCCCTGGGGAATATACAACCCAAGCTTCCTGTGAGGCGCTATGAGGGTAACAGCCACATTACCATCTAATCCTACTGGGTACTCTCTCAATGCTGGGTGAACGGAGGCACATTTCGAACAAAGTCACTTGGCTTAGGAGACACTACATGTGCTAGCAATGCAAATTGTAGACAAATACCACTTTGGTGACTTCTACATCCAAGGTTATAGGGCTGACACAGCAAGGACCCTATCTGGTCGAATTCTGGAGTCAAGGTGAGGTGAAAAGCATTTAACGCCACGTTCAAAATTCTTGCACTTGTATAAAGATTTGCACGCACATGTGTGTGTGGCCACTTGTACTAGTCACAACTAAAGCAGGTTTATTAGTGCTAGCCCACTGAGATACCATGCCACAGTTTAACATGAATACCCCACTCAGACACAGTACACTGACTCCGAGCGGACCAGTCCTTGTTTTATCCCTTTAATGCTGAGAGCCAGGCAGGGTAAGAGGTACCATTTTTTACTCGCTTTTGGTATGACGTAGCTGAGGATCGAACCACTGAGCGTCGGCACTCCAGGTGGACACTATCCACTAGACCATGGAGGTGGTCATTTGTGTCTCCAGGTGGACACTCTATCCACTAGACCATGGAGGTGGTCATTCGTGTCTCCAGGTGGACACTCTATCCACTAGACCTTGGAGGTGGTCATTTGTGTCTCCAGGTTGACACTATACTCTAGACCTTGAAGATGGTCTTTTGGGTCTCCAGGTGGACACTCTATCCACTAGACCATGGAGGTGGTCATTTGTGTCTCCAGGTGGACACTCTATCCACTAGACCTTGGAGGTGGTCATTTATGTCTCCAGGTGGACACTCTATCCACTAAACCTTGGAGGTGGTCATTTGTGTCTCCAGGTGGACACTCTATCCACTAGACCATGGAGGTGGTCATTTGTGTCTCCAGGTGGACACTCTATCCACTAGACCTTGGAGGTGGTCATTTGTGTCTCCAGGTTGACACTATACTCTAGACCTTGAAGATGGTCTTTTGGGTCTCCAGGTGGACACTCTATCCACTAGACCATGGAGGTGGTCTTTTGGGTCTCCAGGTGGACACTCTATCCTCTAGACCATGGAGGTGGTCATTTGTGTCTCCAGGTGGACACTCTATCCACTAGACCTTGGAGGTGGTCATTTGTGTCTCCAGGTGGACACTCTATCCACTAGACCATGGAGGTGGTCATTTGTGTCTCCAGGTGGACACTCTATCCACTAGACCATGGAGGTGGTCATTTGTGTCTCCAGGTGGACACTGTATCCACTAGACCATGGAGGTGGTAATTTGTGTCTCCAGGTGGACACTCTGTCCACTAGACCATGGAGGTGGTCATTTGTGTCTCCAGGTTGACACTCTATCCACTAGACCATGGAGGTGGTCATTTGTGTCTCCAGGTGGACACTCTATCCACTAGACCATGGAGGTGGTCATTTTAGATTCAAACCAATGATTAGTACATTCTGTTTGTGTTACATTTGTCTAGGAATGCCAAGTTGCAAACATTTAGACCACTTTGCTTAAAGTACCACCTGGATATGCAGTTAATACATATATCATCCCAGCTATCATGTATCTGCTGTATACACCACCACTGAGTGAGTAGCTAACAGATAAGTCCATGTTTTCCTGGTTAAATATCATAATGTATAACCTCCTCATTCACCTGCCATCTTATCAGTCACACAAAATATAGATAAATGTACAATCAATTAATTTATCAGTTGACTGAACTGACATCATTCCTCTGCAGCAGCAAGGGGGATATATTGTGTACTGCTCATTATTTGAAGCAAAGCACATTCAACAAAACATAATACCCATCTAACAAAGAAAAAGCTATACTATCTGCATAGGTTTATAGTATTTTATAAATATCTAGTTCTAATAAAGCCATATTGATTACTAGACCAAAAGATTCTCAATTGGAACAAAGGATATCCATGACAACGTCATCAAGAGTGTTAACTTCAAAAGTAACTACCATATTCGACGTAATAAGCGCCTCGCTCCAATAAGCGCCCACTGCGATATTTGCTATAATGAACAATCCCAATTAGCACCCCTTCCGATTGATCAATGTACACAAGACGTATTTAATTGTGCATAATACGCACTCATGTGTCATATGCACCCTTAGTTATGGGCAATTAAATTCTGGAAAATATATTTGCTGTACATACTACGGACATACTTTTCTTCTGTATCATTTCAGGCTGTCAGCATAAACCACGAAATTTACGATCTTTCAACTGTTTTTTTCTCTCACCAAAATTATAATCTAATAAGAGCCCCCTATTTCTGATTTTGAGAGCGCCCCAGGTGCTTATTATGTCGAATACGGTAATAGTTTTTCCCTATTTGCCTGGCCTTGCACTTGGTTAAGATCCTAGATAAATCTCTGACCATACATCGGTAGAAGCTAACATTTTCAGTCCCCTAGTCCTCATAATGATAACATATAGCGAAACCTTTAAAAATGGCAAATTTCTCTACTAATCCTTGTGATACCTAAAGTAATGGGCAATTTGGCAAGGACTTTAGGACCCGTGCAAATTTCTACCGCTGACAAACTCACCAAGAGGTCCTCGGCATGTTGGACAAGAAGCCAGTTTCTGACGACACGTCTGGCACACGATATGACCACTTTGACATTGCATGATGGGAGGAAGTGCATAGTCGAAGCAGACGGGGCATTCGAAGTAGCTGGCGAGGTCGTTATTGTTGGCATTTACTGAAAGTAAGAGAGGTTGAAGATAAGCGGAGGAAATAAGAGAGGATATCCACAATGGTACCAAAATGAGCAATGGTTGTACGTTTAACAGCTATGAGACATGGGGGTTTAGTTAACTCAAAGAGAGATATATGTTGATCATCTTGGAAGCCAAGATTTAATCTCAGAGTGCAGGAAAAGGAGTTTCAGGGGTGAGTAGTTCTAAAATTTTCAGAGCCCCGCTAGGTGGTTAGATAAATCTCAGGTACGGACACTTTTCAGCTAACACCATTTAGTTGTATGCCAGTTAGTTTGAAGAAGGGCCAGTAACTTTAAAGGAGCAAGGCCTGCTGGCTACATACAAATTTGTTGTTAAATATACCCTTGTTGTCACAGCAACAGATGTAAGGACTGAAGCATGTGGCATGATCGTTAATTGTTCTCGCTGGTGACCAAAACAAAGCATAGACATTATATATGGCTTTAAGTGTATCAACACACAAGAGATTAAGATGACATTCCTGGCCATATTTCTTTAGGTTAACTTTTTTAAGTAACAGTGGAAGAGTGGGAGGTTCAGGGGACACAGGTTCAGTTATGAGAAGAGTTCTCATGTCCAGTTTGGTTTAATTAAGAGTGAGCAAGCAGTGAATTGTCAACATCCCTTACTTCTGAAAATACAACATGGTCCATCTTCCCGAGGCAAGGGAGTTAACAGACTAAAAAAGTCCAGTTTCCACCCTTGCAGAACTAGGTAGGAATTTCGGAGTTACAATTTGGCTAGACTAACGAGTCTATGCATAATCTAATCGAAATCGCGTGACGAACTTGACATCCAGTGTAAACAACATGGATTTAAATAGGAGGGACATAGAAGGGACTTAACTCATAACTGCCACTGGTGGCACTATGATTGATCCACACAATTCTAGCCAAGTTAATCAAGGAAGTAAACTGGACTTTTATAGTCATTTAATGCCCTTGCCTCAGAAGATGAACACTGTCATACACATAACTAAACTGATTTAAATAAGAGTGAGCTATGTGATGAAGCAAGTGTGTTATGCTTATGCCGCTTGACAAGTTGAACAACATTTTAGTCCACTGAATCATGATCATCAGATCCTGGGACTTGATGCGTCATGATGTCCTAAGACTGGACTCACATGGCGGGGCGAGTCCACGTCCTTTCCCTCCGGACGTAGGCTGCCTGTTCATCATCAGGGTTTCTGCGATCTGCAAACAATCAGTCCTAGGTCAGCACAATAACAAACTTCAAGACATGCATAGCAGGAAATAACAGGCCCAACCCAATTCAAGTAATATAAACAGATTTGTAGATCATGCTTACAGAATGTATTTCCTTATGATCAGGAGGTTCATTTATCTTACAATATTACATTACCAGCAAAACAAACAAAGTAAACTTCAAAGAAATACAACCATAATAAATTCTAACAAACAAATTTCATAAACAACCAGCAATGGTCTCTAAGTTTATACCCTAGAAATGACATGGCCGCTATGGCTTGCATGTGTCAGCCTTGGGACTCCATGCTCTGCATCATATTTGGATAATTTTGTATTGACTGTTACATTTTACATCACATTTACTTTGTGATATTTTGCAAATGCAAAATTACTAATAAAAAGGATACACACTTATTAAACAAATGACAGTATAGATCCATGGTATTGTATTCTTATTGTCTATAGTATATGGTACACTTCACATGCATGATGTCTCATACTAAACTGAATATACCGGTATATCGTCAGTGTGTGACAAACATATTCATCAGCCAAGAGTTTTCTAGTAAGCCTTCAACTGTTCGCAAGTATTTCTTTCACTATTTTGTACAATATAAGAAATCATAATATATCAGAACCAGAATCAACTATACTAATAAATAATCAGAATACCAAAGACAGAGCAGCTCACCCTTGGCGTCAATGTGTTGAAATGATCATGTTCAAGTGAGTGATGAACTTTAACACACAATAAACTGATTGAACAGAAGATGAATAATGATATTAGTGTTATTAGATCATGTAGACTGACTTCTGCACAAATGAAAGTTTTAATATCATAAATACAAGATGCCATTTAGCATGTTTAGAATTTGTTAAAAAGAAAAGCTAAACTAAACATTAACCCACATCTGATTTCATTAAAGGTGAGGTGAGGTGAAATTGGGTTTCATGTCGTATCCAAGATTATTGCACTTATATAGCGATGTGCAAGCACAAGTGTGTGTGTGTGTGTGGCTGCTTGTACTTGTCCGGACTAATGCCAATTAATAGTGCTAGCTCACTGAGATACCATGCCGCACTCGGACACAGTATACTGACTCTGAGCCGTCCAGTCCTTGTTTTAGCCCCTTAATGCAGAGTGCCAGACAGGGTAACAAGTACCATCTTTTAACGTCTTTTGGAATGAGGCGGCTGGGGATCGAACCCTCGACCTGCTGCTCTCCGGGCTGACACTCTACCACTAGACCACGGAGGCCGTCGATTTCATTAAAACAATATGTCAGAAGTAAAATATGTAAGATGTACTGAGACAAAAGTTTAGCATAAAGTAGGTATTCTTTGAAAAATAGAAGTATCTATAAATTAAAAACCCAATTTTGTTGCCATGGTTGTAGGCAGGGACATATTGAACATGGGCTGGTTTGTTTTCAGTGCAGTGCTAATCTTTGCAAACTGACGGCCGATGGATGACGGGCATGAACCCAAGGCAAAACCTCACACTGACGATGTCAAGATGAGCTCAAAACAGAAACCAATTGACATCATGAAGAAGCACTACAAAGCAAAATAGCAAATAATTATGGTACAACTAAATATTGATGGGAAAGAGAAGTGCAGTAATGTACAAATGCTTTCATATTAATCATGATTACTTGATAATCATGACAACAACCACAGCATTCAGCGTAGATAGAGCAACTTTGTAGACAGTTATCACAATGTGCATCACATGATAAACAGTGCAGAAACACCACAAGATTTACTTCCACCTCCAAACGGCATGGCAGACAAAGCCAGCATTTAGAAACTAAGGCCTGATATTCGTTAAACATGGTATCTATTTAAGCCTCATAAAAGAATAATTCTATATTTGCTTAAGTCATGTGTGGACTAATAATGCTAATGACAGCATGAATATATGAAATTCAAATTATTTACGGCTGCTTCAGATTTTCAAACTGTTACTAGTACCCCTTCAACACAAATCGACCAATGATGGTTAACAAACCTGTTAAATATCAAGGTTGGTATTTTGGTATGGTTATACATAGGTGCAGATACAATACAACTTGTGGATACAACTTTATGCATTAAGATACAACTTTTGGATAACTCAAAAGGAGGTAAAATATTACAGAAGTATGTGATATTTACTAGTAAAGGATCATAAGTGTTTGTCATCTATAGATATCAAGCAGTAGTTTGAATACTTTTCGTTCAGATTTTAAGTTACGTTTAAAGCTGCTTTACATAGTTTTTTTAGTTATTTCATGCTTGTTAAATGAGTAATAATCAACTTTACATTACTTTCCATAATTAGTAATGATTAGATTACAGCAGTTCTAATTCTTTAAGTGACATTTCGAAGTTGTAAGGATGAACAAGGGAGAGAGTTCTATGGACATAAAACTTCTTTATTAAACAGTTATAGTATCTACACTGATATGTTGCATCCATGTTTTAATAAATTAGTTGTATATCCATAGAACTATCTCCCTTGTTCAGGAATTTTGTTAAAAGACAGAACCTCCCATTTCACATTCAGCATCAACTTATTATTCTAGCTCCATATCCTGAAGATAATGCCTTAATCATCATAATATGGATCGTGATTTTTTTACTTCTCGATACAAGTATTGATCACACTCACATAATAAGTATAAAATATCCATTCTTACTTTAAACGTGTACTTTTATAACTGTTACACCAAACATGAATTAGTGGGGAAAATGTAAATATTTTCATCCATTGTGCAATACTTGACACACCCAGCAGGAAATTATCAGAGTGCCAGGTTTTTGGCCATCTTGTCTATGAAAAGATGGTTACCCACCAGATATAAGAGCTCATGCTGGTTTCGTGATATGTATCGGATCGCACAGTTGGTTATTAGTCCCAGCCCTATATCTTACCATATCTATGATATCAGAACCTGTCCACACATCTTCCCTAGTAGTCATGTTAGTAGGACTATTCTCTCTTATCACAAGCCAAGAGGCGTGACAGCAAAACATTATTTTGACTTTGTAAAATACGGTCCCCAGAGGTATTATGTGGGATCAAACATCCAAACAACAGAGATGTATGAACTCGGACCATAGAGCAAGAAGTCTGCACTTACAATTTCTCAGACCAGCAGAAGTGTAGAGGTAACATATAATACCTTACCTTCAATTTCCTATCAGGAGACTTCATTACACATGCATGTAGATTGAAAAGGATTAAGAAAATTGTTATGTCATAAAGATTATGACACAGACTAAAATAAGGAACTGAAAAGGTAAGTTATTCTCACGTAGATCATATTGATCTCAAACTACTTTCTGTCGATCACAACACCGATACAACTATCAGCTCCGTTTCTACACCAAACGTATCACTGACAGATATACTATATGTGTGTACAGGAAGATTAAAAAGAAATGTGAAATAATTGATCAGATCTGAATAAAATCATATGCGCTAATCACAAATGAGTCACGAAAACATAGTTCAGGAATAGGATGCTAGGTTTTCCTATTGACACTTTGTTTACCTTTGCTTTACAACGCAATACTATCGCCTGTAAATGTATCAGCTGAGCTGCATATTGGAGAATATCTGTCAATATCATCAGATAAGATGCCAAGTTCGATTGATGTAAACACAATGCTCTCCTAAATATCTGAGCTTGCTCAACGAAAACATTGGAACGGGAACATGGCGGCAGAAATGCTCACTTGTCACGGCCTTTGGCGCAATAACATCGTGATGGCTAGAATATATTTAAGTATTTTCTGATTACAAAATCACTGAATAATATAGCTGCAATACTTGACCCACCGTGGCCTCCACTATGATGGTTTAGGTGGACAATTTTGACAGACGAATAAAGGGTCAGTGTTCCCCTGAATCTGTACAATACGTCATCACAAATTGCGTATCACAATATTTAGGCAGCGCCATCATCGGCAATTTATATCTCAAAGAGAGATAACTCCACGAGCACCTGTCCTAAGGTTCATTGAATTGCTGCGAGTAAAGAACCATAGGTTCGAATACCAGCGAATTTATCTTTAATCAAATAATTTTCACATTGAAATACCCAAGCTTTGTCTTAATTTGAAAATATACAAATATCTTGTAACAACATAATGGCCATAATTTATTTACGGTTCGTCAAAGAACGTGTGAGTGTGTGTAAATATTTATCTTATGTCTATAAATGTATTGAACAAAATCTGCAGACGTAGCATAATTATTTTCTGAAACTTCAGCGTGTAGACATACATGGGCATACCATCATACCATCTTCGGAAACTGACAAAATAGTAATTTATTTTAAATGGAAACAACCAGAAACACCTTCTCACAATTCAATTATTCGTTTATGAATTTGACCCGCGGTGACGCAGAAGGATAGACTAACATGTAGACTCTGAAATGAACATGTTTTACATAAAAATATCCAGTTCTTAAATTATAGTTATGAAATATTATAAAAAGGGGCCCAGAGACTTTCTTCATTCCCGATACTGCAGTAATCTAGACTTGCTAAACATTATAGTCTTGCTTGGGCTCTATTGGATATATTTGTTTCAGGGTCTGTACGAGAGACTAGCGGAAGGACATTTGCACGAGTAAGAAATTATTAGTCATGGTTATGTTTTGCATGATTATGTGAATACAATCTCCATCATATTGTGTTGTTTTGTGACGTTGTTTTGAACAGTATTTCAGCCCGGGGTGAAGCACTTTGGTGAACACGAACACGGGTATGGTGCTGACAAACCTACGAACATTATCAGGACGACTATTGGTTTCCAAATCACGATCATATTTTTTAGCATGCCTAAGGGACGCAACTCTGCACAGAGAATTGCTGAATGGGCCACCCATTCCCCGATTCAACAGGTAGGTTGGAAGATGGGACGGGAGGTGTTTATGCAGGTGAACTGTATCTGGATATCAAAGCCTGGACTTGACCCAACCTTAAAGTAAATACCTTGTTCTCGTGTACCAGTTGTCATCCACATACTTTAGGTGACATCAAGATGACATCCTACCGAGTGGCGACGACGTCATTTTGGTCGCCGATGACAACTTCCGATGACAAGATGTTATTTTCTATTGACAGTGAGCTTCCATCATCCCGAGACACCTTCTCCTACCTAGGCGTTAAGTTTACTCACGCGAGCTGGTCGGTTTTGAACAGCATGTCAGTGGTATCGCGGCGTAGAAGGTTGAACGTCTGAAGTGATGGAAGTCTTTGACATTTATAACTTTATTTTTGTTTTTGTTTTGTTTAACGTCACACTCAGCAATATTCTAGCTATATGACGGTTGTTTAAATGATCGCGTCTGGACAAGACAATCCACTGACATCATGAGCATTTGGGATACGATAACAAGCAAGTCTGACCCCCCGATCCCGTTTGTCGCCTCTTACACAAGCATGGGTTGCTGAAGACCAATTGTAACCCGAATCTTCACGGGTTTATTACTTTAGTGAACGCACGAGCAGGGTATGGCCCTGACAAACCGAGGATCACAATCAAGGTGAATGTGAGAATCGAACCCACCTCATGTGATTCGGGTCGGCTAGGGGCCACAACTCTGCACAACGAAATGCGGCACCTCCGACGTTTGGGACACCGGTGCGTCCCGTACGATAGGGTTGCGACCGGGTACGAAAACTGAACTCGAATACCCGGCAGACAATACCCGAACCGGACTCGAGTACCCGTAGTTCAATGTTGTCCCACTTGTTTGTAATGCTTTTGCGAATAAAAGGTCATCAAACATCTATTAATCTGTTCTAAGGTTTTATGTTTTTTATTAAATGCCTGCACGGCGTACCTAAAACCTCAAGTGACGCAGAATATCAAAGTAATCTGGCGCCAGTCATTGAGCACTGTCACCAAAACAGGCGTGAGCGGGAAACGGCAAGATCACATGACTGCCTGACACGTGAGTCGTGACATGGGTAATAAATCGATATGTGTCTGAGTGATCTAGGCTTGTATTGTAATTTGTAACATTGCACTATTTCAGTATTTCGTAAAATGATTTCGACAATAATGACAAACACAAGTAACATTAGATTTCACATTTTTATTGAACAGATCAGCAAATTATTGAAAACTAGTTTTATGTTGAAATAGTCCAACAGAACAACTTTTCTGTTTTTTTTATCACGCTGAAGCATAAAGAGCAAAACTTGCAACTTTGAACAACCTAATTTGTTTTTTAACCGAACAAAAATAAAAAAATCAGTGATCATGAAAAGTTATCAAACGAATTTTAACTAACACTTGTGGAATGTCATTTGTGAGTTCTTATCACCACAACATGGACTTTCTCATTGTACGCCTGTCTCATGGAAAGTACTAAATCAGATCTGGTAAGTATCAGATCTAGACTACTGAGAACGGACTTAATTCATGATGATTGCATAACTATCTCCCCTAAACGGGTACTCGAGTCCTGAAAATTGGACTCGAGTACCCGTCGCAACCCTACCGTGCGAGGTAACAGTTTCACACAATACACATTCCTATGCAGGCCGAGAGGGGACATCGCTTTCTCGCCTTCAGTTATGACCGCGATAAAGCTGTAAAACGAGACGAGAAAGCGATACGAGACGAGAAAGCGACAGCACGAGACGAGAATCGCTTTCGTAATTGAAGGCGAGAAAGCGATGTCCCCCCTCGGCCACAAAGCATTCGGCAGTTGAAGACTCAGTTCTGTGAAAACATTCCCTCCTCTAACACACGCACGCACGCACGCACGCACGCACGCACGCACGCACGCACGCACACGTACGTTTGTTACATTTTACAAGTACGCACACCCACACACTTTTGGGTAACGGAGTTTTGGACAGGTTGTTCAACTATTTAGTGACGCAACAATGACAAATACAGAAGAAAGAGAATGCTGTGCTGGAAAAGTGTTTCAGTGTGGTTGACTATTGACGCATGATAAATGACAGTTCCAGCACTTCTATCTGAGTCGTCCAAATGTCTTGTCTTGTTTCATGGTGTATAGATCAATTTAGCAGATAAAGGCTTACTCACTTACACAGGAAATGTTGGTGGGTTTGTCGCCTCCATTTGTTTTGTTCATTGTCACGTGGCAGTCGAGATTGTTGTAAGTTTATTTGGAGGGTTTTTCACTGGCAGCAAATGGTTGAAGAGCTGGTAAAATATCGAGTGCTGTAGCAGCCAGTTTTGAACAGGAAGCGTGATTAGAGTCCCCTGGTTGTTTATAAACACGACAGCTTCGATCGTTTGACAAGTTTCGGCCTTTTAGGCCTAGGCGTACATCGCATGCCAAGTACGGACATGATACCTATCTGAAAACAGACTCCAACACTTCTCCGGATTCAGGAACAGAGACAGGCTTGGTTCAAGACATTGGACGGGGAATAATTATGGACATTCGTGAAAGCACTGACATATGTTGAATGTGAGTGAGTGAGTGAGATGGGTTTAACGCCGCTTTTTAACAATATTCCAGTTATATCGCGGCGTGTCAGCTTAATGTGGGAGGAAAGCCCGAAGTGATGCAGGTCTCAGACGTTTACCACTTCGGTGAAACCCACGAGCACGGGTATGGTGCTGACAAACCTAGAAACATAATTGGGGCGAACCGGGATTCGAACCCACAATCATAGGTTTCTGGCGTGCCCAAGGGACGCAGCTCTGCACAGCGAATCGCGGCGCCTTAGACGACTGGGCCACCCGTGCCCCCGGACATATGTTGAAGGGCTGCTGTTACCGGTTTTTATAGTAAATCTACTACTGCGTGGTTCAGTATAATTCACTGGCTATTCAAAAAGAAACGCACAGGTAGTATGTTTTGGTTTGGTTCTTTGTTTTGCGCCGCACTCAGCAATATTCCAGCTATATGACGGCGGTCTGTAAATGACCGAGTCAGGACCAGACAATCCAGTGATTGAGCATCGATCCAAGCAGATGGGATCGATGGCATACTTCAACCAAGGCAGCGAGCCTGACCTCCCGATCCCGCTAGTCGCCTCTTACGGCAAGCATAGTCGCCTTTTACGGCAAGCATGGGTTGCTGAAGACCTATTCTACCCCGGATCTTCACGTGTCAGGTAGTATGTAGTTCATTGAACCTGACTACACACAAAATCCGGTATATAAATTGGATATATGTTATTGAAAAATGTAGGCGGCCTGATATTCGACAAACGGTGCGTCAAAACGCATCCATTGTCGATTTGCAATGTTTTAAACGGCATTGTTTTCACACTTGTTCAAAATCTTTTTTGAAGAGTGTATGTAACAGTTTCTGGGTAAACCTTTGCGTTTCAATTTGGAAATGACCTTTCAGCATCTCCCACGCAACAGAACTACGTGAGTATAATGTTGGACGTATTAATACGTCAGTCTGTGCTTCCCACCTAGATAGATGCGTCCACCGCCAAAAGTTAGGTTGTTGGTTTGTTGTTTAACGCTGCACTCAGCAATATTCCAGCTATATGACGGCTGTCTGTAAATAATCTAGTCTGGACCAAACAATCCAGTGATTAATATCATGAGCATCGATCCACGCAATTGGGATCGATGACATGCATCAACCAAGTCAGCGAGCCTGACCACCCGATCCCGTTAGTCGCCTTTTACGACAAGCATAGTCACCTTTTACGGCAAGCATAGGTTGCTGAAGACCTATTCTACCCCGGAATCTTCACTGGTCCCAAAAGTTAGGTACAGTTATCTCAAAGACAACCAGAACCTTTCCGACAGAGACAGATATCAGGTTCGCAGATCCAAGAATCTGCCCTAACAATTTTCCCAACGGACTAGAGTTTGACACAATCCTCGGACACAGTGTTATCTCGTTCCGCCGAAGGCCTGGGTTCCATTCCATACATAGTACGATGTACAAAGCCCCCATTTCCGGTGTTCTCCGACGTCATATTGCTGGAAAACTGATAAGAGAATTCTCATTCAAATCAGAGTTAGTGAGTGAGTATTGTTTTACGCCGCTTTAAGCAATATTCCAGCAATATCACGGCGGGTGACACCAGAAATGGACTTCACATATTGTACCCATCATTCAAATCAGATCTTAGTTCTTGCTGCCTCTACACAAAGTTCTAAGGACATCCCATTACTGGTCACGTTTACCCGTTGTGTGAAAGTCATGTTGGGAAAGGTCAAGGTCGACTTCCAACGTCGTCGGACGATTAAGGTCGACCAGACTGGCAAGTCCTAGTCCTTATGAGAATTTTCATTTTTGACCTTAAATGCGACCTTGAGCACAACACTTCGGTGTCTTGGCCACATTTCCGACCAAATATCAAAATTGTCTGACGGGTCTCAGACCTTGCCAAACGAAGTTTTAGATTACTTGGACGGCTCTAAGATGCTTGTATACTGGTTTTTGTCGCCCCCAAAACGCCGCGTGAAAAAGGTGGGAAAGATCAAAACTTTATCGGAGGGTCAAGGTCGACACGCTTGGTGAGTTTCAAGTCGTTATGACAATATTCATTTCTTACCTTAAATGCGACCTTGAGCACAACACAACTGGCCCCCTAACCCATCGTGAAAAAGATGGCAAAGGTCAAAGTTCGACTGTTAATGTGGTGGGAGGGTCAAGGCCGACCCGCCTGTCGAGTTCAAGTCTTTTTTTTAATTCATTTTTTTTTATTCACTTCAAGAGTGGTTACATGGCAAGATAAACATCTTTGGTAGACAATAAACATTTGTGGTACAGACGTCAAGTGTTGGCAAAAGATGTACATTCCTGGTATTATTGTTGGTTGGTTGGTTGGTTTGTTGTTTAACGCAGCACTCAGCAATATTCCAGCTATATGACGGCGGTCTGTAAATAATCGAGTCTGGACCAGACAATCCAGTGATTAATATCATGAGCATCGATTCACGCAATTGGGATCGATGACATGCATCAACCAAGTCAGCGAGCCTGACCACCTGATCCCGTTAGTCGCCTTTTACGACAGGCATGGGTTGCTGAAGATCTATTCTACCCCGGATCTTCACAGGTCTGGTATTATTGTAAATGTACATAGGTATTATTGACCTTAAATATATGTATGATGCAAAGGATGTACAAGAAAGTTGTGAGAACAGTATTGATCAATGCAGCAAAGATCACAGGATTTTATAGTTAATGCATTCTTAAGAAGTATCTCCATTTCTTTTCAAACATATTCAGTTTGTTGCTTCTTTTAGCAATTAATTTTTCAATGTGGCACTGAATCATTGTAATTGTTTTTTTATACTGGATAAATAAATATGTCTTTTTGCTAAAGTTATGACATGGTTTAAAAGTTTGTCACCTGATATTGAATCAATAAAAATTATATTTCATCTAGGATTATTGGATGATCATAAATTTGTTCCATATACACTCTTAAGTCTTGTACACAAGTGAAAAATACATGTTGTCAATCTTCTCTACTAGATTGACAAAAGCAACAAATAACATCGTCAACTAATTTCATTTTTAGCAATTCTTTCTTAGTATTAATTGCTCTATGCAAAAATCTATATTGAAAATCTAACAGTTTTACATCTTTGGTACAATGTCCAAATATATAAATAACTTTGTTCCATTGAATAGTCTGTCATGATATATCTTCCCATTTCCTGTAGATTCTTAAATGAGATATGTTACATGAAATAAAAACATCATAAAACATTCTTCCACCTTTGGATGGTTTCCGTAATGTTTTTAAACAGTTACCTAGGTCTTGATTATAAAGATATTTAGTTGGTACATCAGAAATTAGCCTTCTCAAATTATGAGGGATATTAAATATCATTTTTTTTGTGATCTAAAAAGGTACCCTTAATATCATATACATTCTTTAAACACTCTAAAAACATAATTCCATATTAATTACATATATCTTTAATTTTATGGATACCTTTTTTATACCAACTCTTAATAATCAGTTTTTCATTGTTAAATTTAGGGTTAAGCCACAACGGTTGTGACAATATATCATAATATTCATCACTAATGACAAAACATTTATAGTATTTGACCCAAGCTGTCAACACATCTTTCCAAAAAGGATTTTCATGGTTGCTATACTTTTGTTTGTTTATATATTTCTTAAGCAATGAAAGTTTTAAAATGTTATTGAATTTACAAATATCAATCATTCTTAAACCGCCATTCTCATATTTATTTGTCGATGATCTTTTTATCTTGTCCTTTTTATTTTTGCAAATGAAATCATCAAATAGTTTGGTTAAAGCCTTCATAAAATCTTCTACTGTTGACATTGCTAATGATTTAACATCTGTTATTTTACAAATTAAAGTTAAGTTGATTTTTTCTCCAGTTTTCTAATAATCGTTTTATATTTTCTAGTCTCTTACAGGTATTAATTACCCAAAGGTCATTTAATTAATCATTTAGGGCAATACCTAGTACATGAAAATTACCATTGTGCCAATCTAATTTTTTGTGTGAACAAAATGTAATACTACTGCCTGACATGGAACCTAACCATAGGACCTTAGTTTTGTCAATATTGATCTTTAGACCAGACATATTATAAAATGTATCAAGTATATTAAGCGCATAACATTGACTATGTTCAGATCCATCTAAACATAATTCTGTATCATCAGCATATTGATCAATTTTGTATTCATTATCATTTAGTCTGATTCCTTTAATTTTATCATTTGTTCTAATCATTATGCCTAAAATTTCTGCCACAAGAGAGGGGCGGTCGGGTAGCCTAGTGGTTAAAGCGTTCGCTCGTCACGCCGAAGACCCGGGTTCGACATATTTTGTTGGTTTTTCGCCTTCTCATACCAGTTAATTCTGTTTCTTATATTAATTCCTTGAATTTCTTCTTCTTTAATTTTTTCAAATTTATTTTTCAATTGGCTGAATTCATTTAATTTATTTTCATTAATGTTTTGGAAATCTTTTCTAATAATATCCTCTATCTTAGAAATATTATTTTCAAGTTTTTCATGTTCTATATTTATTTATCTTTTTAAATGCAGAGAAAGAAATAGATTTTCCTCTAATTTTCATCAACAATGTTTCTCGGTAGAGAGAATCGTTTATTGATAATTTAAAATCTTTTGTCATCAACAATGTTATCATTAATAAAAGATTTATCCTTGTATTCATTTTTTTGTCTCTGCAATTGTATTTTTGACAAGATCAATACAATCTTTTGGATATAAAGGAGAGGTATTAAATGTCCATTATCCGTTCCCCCTATCTTCATTTCCAGCCTTTGTTAGAGCACGGACCTATACAAGTCCGTGGTTAGAGTGAGGGAAATAACGGAGAGATCCAATGTGCATCCTTGTCTATCCTCATCTAATATATCTTGTGAGGTTAGGATTTTGTTGTTGGCGGGGATTTTTTTTCCACAATGTATATTTATTTTCTTCTTTATTCAGTTGTCTCCAAACATTCAGAAGATCTAGTTCTTCAATTTTATCCATTAATAATTTTCTTGCTTTTGAATTATTTACATGTTTGTAGTTTTCAAGATCTACATTTGGGTTTAACACTACATTCCAGACTGGTGAATATCTGGTGTAGAATAGCTCTTCTGCCGTGAAAGGCGACTATGCTTGTTGTAAGAGGCGACTAACGGGATCGGGTGGCCAGGCTCCCTGACTTGGTTGATGCATGTCATCAATCCCATTTGCGTGGATCAATGCTCATGATATCATTCACTGGATTGTCTGGCCCAGACTCGATTATTTACAGACCGCCGTCATATAGCTGGAATATTGTTGTGCGGCTTTAAACAACAAAACAACAACTAAATTCCAATCCCCACAAATGACCGTCGAGCCATTGTCAAATTCTGCCCTTTTTGGTCATTTGTGGGGAGCGTCCGCGACCCATCTTACTTCAATTGCACTTACCATCCAATTGTTTCCAATTTTAGGGCCCATCATTGCTGAAAATGTGCAGGGGTATCTGGTTTTGCAAAATTGCGCAGCTACATGCATTTGTGTCTGATGTTGGAATTTGATGTTGGAATTTGGACTGACCTTCACCCAGACAAACTTTCACAGGAGTCATTCAAACTGGGTTTTGCAAGAATTTGACTCTGCAAGGAGGTAACACAACAGGAGAAGAAGTACAGACTTATTCACTTCCAGAACCTGATGAGATTCTCTGTTTTACATGGTTTTGGCAGGGCTCGAGATTATCATTACTCTGTCTTACGTGACTTTGAAATAGGGTACTTGAGTCGGGAAGATCAACCTGGCATAGAAGGTATATCATGGACAGCCTTACAGAAGGGTCCCGGTAGTGGGTCAAGATCTGGGTCAAGACATGGCGAGAAGGAAGATGACAGTTTCTTATATTCAGCAAGGATTAAAGTCAAAGATTCCGGAAAATTTGAACAGATGATATACTGGAGATACAACAATGAGATGGCGGATGGTGGAGATTGCCAAACTTTTCCAAAGGGGACATGCTTGTGTTGCTTGTGAGAGTAGAGGGTTCTTCCACAAGCACAAGGCTGAACTTGAGTGTTCCAAGGCCAAACAAGATGCTTGAGTGGTGGCAATTATGATTACTGTATCTTACCTTTCTCTTTATTAATTCCCATAATTTGGTCCAGGTGAGGTGAGGTGAGGTGAAATTGGGTTTAACGTCTCGTCCAAGATTATTGCACTTATATAGCGACGTGCATGCACATGTGTGTGTGTGGCTGCTTGTACTAGTCCGGACTGATGCCGATTTATAGTGCTAGCTCACTGAGATACCATGCCGCAGTTTAACATGAATACCCCACTCAGACACAGTATACTGACTCCGAGCCGACCAGTCCTTGTTTTAGCCCCTTAATGTCGAGCGCCAGACAGGGTAACAACAAGTACCATCTTTTAACGTCTTTTGGTATGACGCGGCCGGGGATCGAACCCCGGACCTTCTGCTCTCTGGGCGGACGCTCTACCACAAGACCACGGAGGCGGCAATTTGGTCCAGGAATGAGGAAGATAATACTGTTGGGGACAGAAAATACCTGTACCTTTAAGACTGAATATTGTGCTGTGGTGTCATTATTGATGTGCACATAAAGTCAGTGTTCTAACCCACTAAGCCACACTTGTCAGAGGGGTAGCCACACTTGTTAGAGGGGTAGCCACACTTGTTAGAGGGGTAGACACACTTGTCAGAGGGGTAGCCATACTTGTTTGAGGGGTAGCCACACTTGTCCGAGGGGTAGCCACACTTGTCCGAGGGGTAGCCACACTGGTCAGAGGGGTAGCCACACTTGTCAGAAGGGTAGCCACACTTGTTAGAGGGGTAGCCACACTTGTCAGAGGGGTAGCCACACTTGTCAGAGGGGTGGCCACACTTGTCAGAGGGGTGGCCACACTTGTCAGAGGGGTAGCCACACTTGTCAGAGGGGTGGCCACACTTGTCAGAGGGGTAGCCACACTTGTCAGAGGGGTAGACACACTTGTCAGAGGGGTAGCCACACTTGTCAGAGGGGTAGACACACTTGTCAGAGGGATAGACACACTTGTCAGAGGGGTAGACACACTTGTCAGAGGGGTAGCCACACTTGTCAGAGGGGTAAACACACTTGTCAGAGGGGTAGCCACACTTGTCAGAGGGGTAAACACACTTGTCAGAGGGGTAGCCACACTTGTCAGAGGGGTAGCCACACTTGTCAGAAGGGTAGACACACTTGTCAGAGGGGTAGCCACACTTGTCAGAGGGGTAAACACACTTGTCAGAGGGGTAGCCACACTTGTCAGAGGGGTAGCCACACTTGTCAGAAGGGTAGACACACTTGTCAGAGGGGTAGACACACTTGTCACAGGGGTAGCCACACTTGTCAGAGGGGTAGCCACACTTGTCAGAAGGGTAGCCACACTTGTCAGAGGGGTAGCCACACTTGTCAGAAGGGTAGCCGCACTTGTCAGAGGGGTAGACACACTTGTCAGAGGGGTAGCCACACTTGTCAGAGGGGTAGTCACACTTGTCAGAGGGGTAGACACACTTGTCAGAGGGGTAGACACACTTGTCAGAGGGGTAGCCACAAAGACGTGATCAAGACTACCAGTTGTTTGACTTCCATTTTTGTCGAAGCCTCGGTGGCTGAGTGGGTTAGAACGCTGACTTTGTGAGCTGGCGATTAGGTGCCTCACTCTGACAGTGTGGGTTGAAATCCCGGATGGGACTCAACCGCACAATGTACGAGAACCTGTACATTACTAAGTAAGTGTTATCCTTTGTTACATTTGACCACTCTCTATATGGCATTGTGTGTTCATCCCTGATGATTGTCTCACATTTGTGTGTGACTGGCAGCATCAGTTACATCAGCTTCAGATGAATGTTACAGGGGCCCAGGAGACTGCGTATTCCACAGGACACTCTACCGATGTTTCTCACTGGAACACATGTTTTGCCTTATGTTTGTACTTTCAGTTGTTACCTGTGCCTGCGTCTCTCAAGGTCATGGTTTTGTTCCTGCAATGTATGAGCTGGACTGTGTCATCGTATAATATGTCAGTAACATTGTGTCTGGTGTAAGACAGTGACGTGCATGGACTGGTTTCACATTTACATGAAGCATCGAAGGTTTTTACTACTCATCTAAGAGGTCTGAGGAGGCAAACAGATTTGGAACTTCTGACTTCAACGGAACACCCTAGAAGATATCTTGGCTACCCGGTAGGATGCGATGATTGTGGTGGTTAACCTTCTAGCGCCTAACAGGCAGTTGGGTTGTATACTCCCCAGGGAGCTGAGAATGATTGTTGAATGCACACTGATCCATTGATCCAAATTTCATACTCTGTCATACAGACCCAGAAACAAATATAAGCAATAAAGCCCCTGTAAGTCTATATTAGTGGGCAAGTCTAGATTACTGCATTATCTGAAAATGAAGAGTCTCTGGGCTCCTTTTTATTATATTTTTATTAAGATAATTTAACTGTTTTTTTCTGTAAGATATGTTCATATCAGAGACTAGATGTTAGTCTACAAATTTCACTACGTTTTGAACATGGTCATATGTAGGTTTTTCAATATGGCTGCCATGGCATCAATACTGAATATCAGATTCAAACCTGTTGGACAAACTGAAGTGTGGTCATTGGAGGGACAACCATGTGAAGTTTCAGTTTGGGTCCTGTTACTGCAGAGGAGATGATTACTGTATGACACACAACGGACTGACAGGTCTAGGCATAAGTCCACTTCACTTTCCGTCAGGTGTTAGCTCGTCACGTAGACCGGGGTTCGATTCCCGACATGGGTACAATGTGTGAAGCCCATTTCTGGTGTCCCCGCTGTGATATTGCTGGAATATGAGCTAAAGAGACATTTTGTTCTGCCAGAACTATTTTATGCCTTTTCACAACGTTAACATTGCAATCATGGACTTATGGAACACATTATCCTTTGATATAGGAGTGAGTGAGTGAGTGAGTGAGTGAGTTGGGTTTTCCACTGCTTTAAACAGTATTCCAGTTACATCACTGTGCGTATAGCAATGCATGTCTTGGAAATTTGTAAAGTCATGAGCTGATGAGCCTAGAAACATAGTCGGAGTGAAAAAGAATTTGAACCCACGATCTAGGTTTCTGGCATGCCCAAGGGACACAACTCTGCACAGCAAATTGCGACACCTTAGACGACTAGGCCACCCGTGCAACCCGTGCCCCCCCTTGATACAGTAACAAAAACAACATCAACTCGTGGATTCAGGTTAAATCTGTTTATTCCCATTGTCCAGAAACAAACCCACACGTCCACCATGCGTGAAGGACTAGCTACAAGCCGAGTACATTTCACCCATCACTCTACAAGCGTTCGGACAGGCACTTGACATACAGATGTCCAACATAGGTCACGGCGCTTTAACAATGTCGTCCCACTCTTTGTGTTACTGATCAACAATCTGTTCAATGAATATATAGTCCCTGTGTTAAAATAATACTGAAGAGAAACAGATTAAAAGAATACACCAATTCAAGATTTGTTTGCTTCTGGTTAAAAAAGAGCATTGGTAAATAAAGTTTGTACGTTGTTTTAAAAAAATCAACTTTTGGGAATAAAAAAAATAATTCACAATAATTATTGTTACCAATGTAAAAACAAGTATCTTAGACATTCAAGAATTTTGAAATCTTATTAAATGAGTAAATCTCTGAGATATCAAGATTTTTTGTCAACACGCAAACATTATAGCCCAAAATTATGGTTATCCAAAGGCTTATGGAAAATATTAGCTCTGTACACTCGAGTTCTTAATATGAAAGTATTTGTAAACGTGCAACATCCTCCATACATATCATAAAACAAAGAGGGAACGATCAACTTCAACAGAACCCTTACTCAGCAAATATCAACAGTTGTGGGTTATCTCCCCTACAACGGCATCGGACATAACAATCACACACTGCTACATGTGGAACAACTAGTCACGAGTCTGTGGCGACACCTACATGAACTATCATACAATGCTAATGAACTGCAAATGACTTCATAAAAATTCATGTACACTTATTCACATATATTTCAAAACTATGAAATGATATCAAAACAATATGTTGAAATAATAAATATTCATTTTCAAGTTTGTTCTACATCAATTCCACAATAGATAGTGTTCAAGTCATATTCCTTAATGCCGTGATGAACTTGCCGACTTTCTAGATAGAATACATATATACACTATTTACATAATCACACACATAACTTTCCAATATTTCATACAAATTGAAATCAAATCTTCCATTATTAAAGCAGAATTTATTAAAGGTAATCAAGCTTACTTTAATAGAATTCAGGTTGAATTTAACAAACTTGATTTCAATTCTTGCTAAAAACTCTTTCAATCTGACTAGTCAACATATAAATGATAACATAAATAATACAATACACAAATATGTACTCGTCTATTATACAAATCAGTGTTGAGGTTAAACATAGGACTGGAAGCACTATTGGGCAAATTAACATGACTAGCACCTGCTCTATCGACCTGTCTGACTGCACCAGAAAAACAATATATGACCACAATTGGTGTCTTTAAGAGTCCCTCGACCCAGATACCAAGGCCCCGACCACCATGGGTGTCTAAAGAGTCCCTCGACCCAGATACCAAGGCCCCGACCACCATGGGTGTCTAAAGAGTTTCCAGACCCAGATACCAAGGCCCCGACCACCATGGGTGTCTTTAAGAGTTTCCAGACCCAGATACCAAGGCCCCGACCACCATGGGTGTCTAAAGAGTCCCTCGACCCAGATATCAAGGCCCTGACCACCATGGGTGTCTAAAGAGTCCCTTGACCCAGATACCAAGGCCCCGACCACCATGGGTGTCTAAAGAGTTTCCAGACCCAGATACCAAGGCCCCGACCACCATGGGTGTCTTTAAGAGTTTCCAGACCCAGATACCAAGGCCCTGACCACCATGGGTGTCTTTAAGAGTTTCCAGACCCAGATACCAAGGCCCTGACCACCATGGGTGTCTTTAAGAGTTTCCAGACCCAGATATCAAGGCCCTGACCACCATGGGTGTCTTTAAGAGTCCCTCGACCTAGATACCAAGGCCCTGACCACCATGGGTGTCTTTAAGAGTTTCCAGACCCAGATATCAAGGCCCTGACGACCATGGGTGTCTTTAAGAGTCCCTCGACCCAGATACCAAGGCCCCGACCACCATGGGTGTCTAAAGAGTTTCCAGACCCAGATACCAAGGCCCCGACCACCATGGGTGTCTAAAGAGTTTCCAGACCCAGATACCAAGGCCCTGACCACCATGGGTGTCTTTAAGAGTCCCTCCACCCAGATACCAAGGCCCTGACCACCATGGGTGTCTAAAGAGTCCCTCGACCCAGATACCAAGGCCCCGACCACCATGGGTGTCTAAAGAGTTTCCAGACCCAGATACCAAGGCCCTGACCACCATGGGTGTCTAAAGAGTCTCCAGACCCAGATACCAAGACTAGTTCACCAGAGTCATTAGAATCAGAAAGCAAGAGCCTGACTACACAGAATGTCTTACAAATTCTCCTGAATTAGAAAATGAGGTGTTGACTATACCGGTAAGTTTCTTAAAGATGTTGTCCCCTTCAGCCTGACCACCACAGTTTATCTTAAGGGGACTTATCTCCATAAAATATGCTGGGTCTGCATTATATAAAACAAGTTCCTTGTGAGGAACTATAGACCTTATGTGAGGTCAATACCTGGTTTTATTGACCTTGTATTGACCTCGTATAACGCCTATCATTGTTTTATTATATAATATAGAGACAAAAGTTACACCCCAGAGACATCTGATTGGCTTAGGTTTGGGAAATACAACTTCTGGGTAATTCCCATTCTATTTTTAGTAACTCAAGTCAAAACCCTAAATTATCAGACCTGACTTCAAGTCAATGTGTGTTTTTGTCAAATGATCACTTCTTGGCCAATGACTATGATGGAAAACTTTGCATTATGTAATGAAATCCATTTTCGCCTTGAGTGGTGACCACATATAAACATGGACGACACCATCACGGTCAGGATGACGGCACGGATGTTGGTTAACCTATGGTGATCATGGCTCGGTAGGTAAATGTGTTATATCACGGGTACTATCATGACGAGTGATGCTATAATGAGAAATATTCAACATCTTTTAAAAGCTGATAACATCAAATATTCTTGGTTGACAGAGAGGACAAATTCTCTTTTTATAAATTAACCTAAAGGCAGACTCTCATTCAAAATGTCTCTGTGTAGACAAACACAGTAGAAACCTCTGCTAAATAAATCAGCATTAAGACATACCAGCTATACCTGCAAACAATATTCCCCCGACTGTGAAACCCAGTCCTCCTGTGACAGTATCAGAAGTCTTACCGGGGAGTCATAAAACATGTGTTAGATATCACCATATAACTTACACAGAGCTTGTGTCATTGACAATAAGTACAATTAAGCCTGGGCCACTACCGAGGAACAATCTCCCTTTTAGGTAAGTAGAGCTTCGACCAGATTGACCACTAGGATTCAACCGTCTGGTTTAAACACTTTAATGAGGCCAGACTGATGTAATTGCTTGTTGACCTGAATATTATATAAAAACCAGACACCCAAACAGCAAAAGCTATAGATCTGTATCTGCAGCCTTTATACACCTGTTCTACGATCTGCATTAAATATGTGGCGGCCTGGTGTAGAAAACGTTCTATTGCCCCCATGGCACGAGGTCACATGGTCAATGCACAATCGTCACCTTAGTGGTGCTGCTTCTTACACATCTAATGCTGGAACGTCTTGTATTCAATGGAAGGGAATATTTGTCACAAAACACTATGCTGCTTTAGCTGAACGTATAAACAGTAATCAGTTATTCACATGTTGGTCATTTTCAAACTATACACAAAATTTCAATGGTTTTCCTTGTGTTGAATGCTTTGTAACACTTTTTAATCTTTGCGTTTAAATTACTAAACTGATATTATGTCATTAAAAGTCTTTGTATTCTTGGCATCTGTTGTTTGTTTGTTGATTAACGCCACACTGCAATATTCCAGCCATACCATATTAACCTGGAAATAATCCAGACAAACAATCCAGTGACTGACACGCCGTGAGCACGATCCATGTCATCGGGGAAAGGGACACAACCACGTGACCGAGCCTGGCCACCCGAACCTATAGTCACAAGGAACAGAGTGGACCAGCCTATTTCAACCAGGATCTCCATTGGGTGCCTGGTCCATAGGAGGATCCAGAGGGTCCGGCCCCATCCTTTGAAAACCAAACGTAGTATGTTGAAGGCAGTAGTGACAGAGAGGATTTTGATATTTTCGACCCCTCCCTTTGGACAATGCTGGACCCGCCCTTGTGGTATCCATGTTTCATAGCCTTACAATGGACATCGGTCATTCTGTTCCCATGTATATCATCAGTAGGGAAGATCCGGGGTAGAATAGGTCTTCAGCAACCCATGCTTACCGTTAAAAGCGACTATGCTTGTCGTAAAAGGCGACTAACAGATCGGGTGGTCAGGCTTGCTGACTTGGTTGATGCATGTCATCAATCTCAATTGTGTGGATCGATGCTCATGATGTCTGTCACTGGATTGTCTGGTCCAGACTCGATTATTTAGTCCGCAATCTCATAACTGGAATATTGCTGAGTGCGGCGTTAAACAACAAACAAACAAAAAATCAGTAGGGATATAAAAAATACAAAATTTGGACGAATTGTCAACACATTGCCAGTAAATACTTCACATAGTAGATAAGAGTAAACAATGTAGGTATATACATATATATGCAAGGTGACATTGTATTGTCAGTGAGTGGCTGTGGAAGAAGCTGCAGAGTATTAGGAATAGTAAAGCTGCATCAAGGGGTGCAGAAGTATTGAGATTCAATATGTCCACATTTCAAAGTTCTGAAAAAAAAACTGAAATGAGACTGATAGTAGTAGATGAGAATGGATTGAAAAATGTTCTCATAACACTGAGATCGTGAAAACAAAGATATTGCACAATTTGGGTAATATCAAATGAAAATGAAGTGATTTTAGTTTCAAAATTTTGTTGGTTCATCCTCATGAGTAATGAGTAATTAAAACTTTAAAGAATGGTCAATGACATCATCAGCGACACATTCTTACCGGGAATAGTAGCGGAGATACAAATGAGATATGAAATGAAAATGTTGCGTTGAGCAATGCCAGAACATATGGTTCGACTCTTCACGTGGGAATTCTTGCTGCGAAACTGTGATGTAATGTTCTCGAAAATAATCACTCTCAGATTTATCTAACAAAAGACAGAATCGGAGATGTGATCATGTGATACACTGAGCACCAACATTGTTGTGTATCACAAGAAATAGCAAGAATGTTTATGCTGCCGGTGACACAACTACTTTTGTATTATGATGAAAGAGTGAGAATCTGGAGTTGGTGGCATGTTTTGAACATGTGATAACAAACTCGTCCATCACCTTCAAAACCAACTTATTCACCTCTGTGGCATACAGTTCTTAATCAATTAAGATTTTGTTACCATTCAAAACTTTTTCATAATTAAATTAACATTAATCTGATAATTCATAATATTAAAATATTTACTTTCAAAAATGTAAAGCAGAACAAATTTTCCTTTTCCTTTTAATACAGAAACAAAAGTAAATGAATAAAATCAAAACAATATTCATAGTTGATTTCAAATACAAGAACATCAACATGTCGGACCTCACACTTACTTGACACAATTGGTATCACAAGTTTATTAAGCAATGTTTATTAAGTTTATTAAGCTATGCAAAGCATTTGCAATAACGCCCACCACCAAGGCTGAGATTTGGAGAGTGAAAGATAAAAACAGTAGCTGTGCACGAAGGACAGGCAACGAAAAAACGTGAAAGTCTTACAAAATACAAATCAACATTTTGAAGAAAGGGAGGCAACTCTTTCTATAAAACACTGCTACAACACAAGAGAAGATATCTATTGGAAGATGCACCCAAGTATTCATGGACCAGAAGTTTGCCATGATCATTTGCTTCAGTGTGCCATTTTGAAAATCTTATTGCATAGTTCAAATCTAATGGGAGAGTTTATCAGGGGATTCCCAAGGGTGAGTTTATCAGAGGATTCCCAAGGGTGAGTTTATCAGAGGATTCCCAAGGGTGAGTTAATCAGAGGATTCCAAAGGGTGAGTTAATCAGGGGATTCAAAAAAGTGAATTTATCAGGGGATTCAAAAAGGTGAGTCTACACATATTGGGATTCAATCCTAACATTTTTATGTGACCAAAAACACCCAAACTAAGGCTAACCATCCCAATCTCAGTAAAATCAGATCTAAGTTCTCGCTGCCGCAAAACAAAGATCTGAGGACATCCCATTACGGGTCACGTCAGAACAACCTTTTGCGAACTTTGACCAACCATTGAAATGACTAACAAGAAGTCGACATCAGCCAATTAGAAAGCAGCCTTCTTGAACTTTACAGCACTCATTTCAACCTGGCGACTTTCATTTCAGACTACGCTTGAAAAATATGTTGACACAGTTCTCAATTAAAATTTTGAAAACTGAACAAACGAACATCCCGGAATGTCTAATATATGGTAGAGATTGTATAACAGCGCTTCCCACGTACTGTGCAATGCCTCCTCTGTTTAAATGTTTATCCCAATGGGAAACGAAATAATTTTGACTTGAATCAGTTGTATCGGCTGCAACTGTTGTTCAGAATACCCTGTATTAATGTTTTCAAGGTTGCATGATTAGAAAACACATTCCGACTGTCACTTTCATGATCTGGTAAGCAACGCTTTGATTGGTCGGATGAAAGGTCGTTCTGACGTTACCCATAATGGGATATCCTCAGATCTTTGTTAAGCGATAGAGAGTACTTAGATCTGATTGTAATGAGATTGCTAACCATCCCATCCTCCCTTAAACTGTTAAACAACTCTTCTCTACCTCGGCTTGGGAGGTATCAGTATTTTCCTTCAGCAAAAGATTCTTCGATAGCCTTGGACCAGTGTTTTTGTTTTGTCATGACCTGCTGGCATTCCTCACTGGTGAGATAACGACTGACGCGACGGATAACTTGACATGTATGGGGTTAATGGGATGACTTGACATGGATGGGGTTAATGGGATGACTTAACATGGATGGGGTTAATGGGATGACTTGACATGGATGGGGTTAATGGGATGATGATGATTGCTAGGACATGAAAGTTGAGCCCATGATACAATAATTATCATATCTAAGAAATTGCACATAGAATCTTTAAGAAATTAACCAAAGACTGAGCAAAGTAAAAAGCCATGTGACTGAAATGTTAGAGCATAAGGTCAGTCTGGACTTGGTTGCCATGGCAATGTGCCATGAAACATTTTTCATTAACAGAATCATCCAGAAAGGGGGAATTCTGGAATGACAGAGGTTCTTTGTATAAAATATTTTTTGACATCACACAGTAAAATGTCTTCTCTGAGTAATCAATGTTCCAGCTGTAATTTCCCCAAATAGCTCAATGCTGTCACAATTCTGGATAGTAGCCTCATTTAAGTGTTTATTTCTTGTCATACATCTAAAACAAACAACACACATTTCTTCAGGACACTTCTGATATTTTGTGTTACAAACATTCAAGATACAGTTTTTTCAACAATATCACAATTTTGTTACAAGTGAATCAACGTAGGTGCGCTAGATGAATCCACATTCTTTAGGTCAAAGATCACAGATAGCTAATGTCAAGGTTATGGTGCAGACCGACAGGGGAGCTAACTCTACAAAGAAAACACAGCTCCAGGTTTGGTCCCGGGGATTATGGGATAGGCACATTATAGTGTCGGTCATCTTCAGCCAACAGGTTGATCGTCGGCCATTTTTCTGGGGAGGTGTCGGGGAATTTGACGAGGAAGTCTTCTTGGGAGACGTTCTGGAGACGTGCCACCTGTATCGACACACCCAACGAGTGACCCAGCAGACACATCTCAACCTGAAACAGTGGGAAGAGGATTTATGGAGGGGAACACAGAACAGCAAAGAGAATATAAGGCAGTCTCCCAAATCAATCTGTCCCATGGTCACTGTGTACTTCAGTGAGTGAGTATGGTGAATATGCTGCTTTTAGCAATATTCCAGCAATATCACGGTGCGGTGGGGGACACCAGAAATGGGCTTCACACATTGTGTCCACATTGGGAATCGAACCCGGGCTTTTGGCGTGACGAGTGAACGCTTTAACCACTGGGCTACCCCAACCACCCCTGTGTCCTATCTTAGATAGTTTGACTGTCCTGATTAAGGCGAGGACTGGAAAAAATATCAAAAGTAATTTTCCCTGCAGATTTTCCCTGTGTCCCCTCCACATCCCCTCTAGATCCGCCTATGACCTAACTGTTTATCCAGAAACCAAATCTTATTATTGTGGATCAGTCTAATAGATCATGATTCCCCTTATTACAATGACAATGTCTCAGATTCACACAGGCCAAAGCTATCAAAGTCCTGAGTGAGACTGAAAGACTGTAATTATTGTTTAAAATGGTTCTTGTCATTTTGTTTTATGTTTGTTGTTAAATGCCACACTCAGCAATATTCCAGCTTTATGACAGAGGCTTGTAAAGAATCAAGTCTGGTACAGACAATCCAGTGATTGATATCGTGAGCAGCGACCCACACTGTTGGGGCGTGAGGACTTGCAATCAACTGAGTCTGACCACCTGATTCATTAAGTCGCATCTTATAACAAGCAAATGTTGCTGGGGGCCAATGTCGACCCGGGACTGCTTCATGTAAAAGAATACGTAAAGCCATGCATAGCTCTAGGAACAATATACTGATAGTCCCTAGGCCTTGCACATTTTGATATAGAAAAATCACAAATTTTGCACATTAAACATGATAAGTACTAACAAAACCAACTCCATGACAAATTAGATAGTAACAATAATTACTGAGTTACACGAATAAATATTCAATTTTATTTTCACCTCATTAATTTCAAGCTTTAATTTCACTTTATGTTTTCGGAGCCACTCCACCTACCTGCTCAAGGCCTGCAGAGTCGCCCACAACATTGAGATGATTCTTGACGAAGTCGGACACATTCTGGCAGGAGTCCCTGGCGAACATAAGCCACACAAACAGAGGAACGTCCTCGCCCTGTTCACTCGCATGTTGGAGTTCAATTGAGTTCAAGGCCATTAGCAGTTTGACCCCTTCCATGAGTTCAAGGTCAGTGACAGGGTCAGAGTTCAGCAGGTCAGATGTGTATTTGGCCCGTTGTTCATAGGATGGAAGTTTGCATATATCCTCAATCTGGAACATGAAGGTGGTTAGTCAGGGATATTCAGCGTGAACATGGAGAATGTCAACTTACATGTAAAAAGACACACACT
Organism: Haliotis rufescens; assembly: GCF_023055435.1. NCBI lineage: Eukaryota > Metazoa > Mollusca > Gastropoda > Lepetellida > Haliotidae > Haliotis > Haliotis rufescens. The sequence goes on from NW_025964334.1 coordinate 57,911,914, forward strand.
GAACTATGTAGAAAAGCATAGATTGAAAAAAACCTCAGGATAGCAGCATCTCAGACCCATGGTGCTCATATCAACGGATACATGTAGCAAAGGGAGGCAACTATGCACAGTGAATTACAGGTCTTTGGTTTAGACCCATGGTTAGCGGATGCTGGTAACAAAGGGAGGCAACTCTGACCAGTGAATTACATGGCTTTGGTTTAGACCCATGGTAAGTAGATACTGGTTCAAAGGGAGGCAACTCTGTATTCTCCTATTTCCTGCAACCCACCGTTGAGTACAGAGAAAGCATACATTCACACATGCGTGTGAGTCTGTTTTCATCCGTAGCAGGAAGACGTCCCGCGAAGGTCCACTGCTGGAGCCCCGAACCAGGATCCTGATACAACTGATGTAGTTTGTTGATAGTATCCACTATGCCTGGCCAGGTCTTTGTCACATGGTGGCCCTCACTCAGGATTTGGTACAAACAGCCTCGCACGGCACAGTAGTTGTCTCCCCTGATTTGTTTTAAGCGCTGGCAGTTGATCAGTCCTGGTATAGAAGCGTAAGCCTGGAAGGCGAGAGGAGTATGTGAAGCACTTAATCTTTGATGATTTGTCCAAAAATATATACATTGCTAGTGATTCCATGGTCTTTGATTGGATAATTAAGCAATTTTTTCTTGCATTTGCAAATAAAAGATCACGCCCACTAACTACTATTTACTGATAATAGTGAAACCCACGAGCATGGGTATGGTGCTGACAAACCTAGGAACATAATCGGGGCGAAGCGGGATTCGAACCCACAATCATAGGTTTCTGGCGTGTCCAAGGAATGCAACTCTGCACAGCAAATCGCGGTGCCTTAGATGACTGGGCCATTCATGCCCCCTTTTAGTATATGTATGAAAGATATTTTGAAATGATCCTACAAAGTAACTATTCAAATTCTTTTTCAAAATCTTTTCATCTTCCTCCTTAACAATTTCATGAATATATTACCTCCTTTGATGACAAACCGCAGACTAAAAAGGTGATGCACAAAGACTGTTCTAAAAATATGTCTCAGCCGAAGATAAAAATTGAAATACAAAACAAGTCATATATCAACTGTAATTCCATTAGTCAATGTCAGAGACCCCTGAAGATCCAGGGTAGAATAGGTCTTCAAGGACCCATGCTTGCTGTAAAAGGCGACTATGCTTGTAAGAGGTGACTTACGGGATCGGGTGGTCAGCCTCACTGAATTGGATGATGTAATCGTATCCCAATTGCATAGATCAATGCTCATGATATCAATCACTAGATTGTCTGGTCCAGACTCGATTATTTACAGAGTGCCGTAATGTTGTTAGAATTATTAGAGTGTGGCATTAAACAACAAACAATAAAGTTTTTTAAGGTCATAATAATAATGTACCATGAGAAACTATCAAGAAGTGTGTTGAACCCGCTATGACTGTGTCCCGATTATCTCCCTTGTTACCTGTCTGATGGCGTTGGCCTTGGGCGTGTCCCCCTGCCACTCTCTCTCTGCATAGTCCTCAATGTTCACTCCGCCACTGATGTTTTTTAATCTCCCCCGAGGTTTGCCTACAAAAAAAGGCAAGAACAGTTAATGCTCTGTACGAGAGAAATATTTCTGAACCTGACAGTGAAATCTACACACATCACTCAATGAAAGCGTGATTGAGTTACTGAGTGAGCTTTCAGCAATGTGCCAGCAATATCGCGGGGGGGGAACACCAAAAATGGGCATCACACATTATACCCATGTAGGGAATCAAACCCAGATCCTCGGCATAATGAGTAACAGCTTTAACCACTTGGCTACCCTACCGCCCCACACTAATGGAGGAAAGTTACTCCAAAAAATTGTTTTATATTTTGCCGTTATTTGATCATTCATAAATATAACTGTGAAACATCCACAAGTAGCATCATATAGAAAATGTTTGTTTTTTTATTACACGCTTTTCTCTAACCAGCCAACAGAAAATTTTCACAAAAATCGAATGCAGCTAACCCGAATCAGTACAATGCGTGAAACCCATATCTGGCGTCAACCATCATGATATTGCTGAAATATTTGCTAAAAGCAGCGTAAAATCATACTCTGACAAATGCAGCTATTTTAAGAAAAGTAATATTATTTCTCATTATGACAAAAACATACAAAATAGGAGGACAAGGTGAGGGAAGTAACCCTTATTAACTTTTGAAATAAAAGAATATTCTCCTCACAATTATATTTTATATTTCACTGGATACTATTACTATTTTCATTACAATTAACTGACAAAATTTGTAAATCAATCATACAGAATCATAACAGCCTTGACCTACTTTGGGTTCGATGTGATGGCTGACTGATGGCTCCCGGCACACTGTCCTCCTCCAAGTCACCATCAGATAGATCTGTTTGTGACTGCCCTACACTAGTATCGGCGGCCATCTTGAACGGGGAGCTGTCACACGAAGACGAGAGACTAAGTTCACTACCATCAGTTTGCTCCTCGGGAATTAGCGTGTTCTGTCGTCTGGCCCGGAACCTTCTTCTGTTCCTCATAGTCCGAGGTAGTTCATCGTCACCAATATCTCCAAGGTCCCAGGCTAGTTCCACGCTACCTTCCCGAGACGATCGCTCCGAGTCGGAATACGAATGACTCGGCGACCTTTCCCATCTTGTACGTGCTCTGTGAACAATTTCCGACGCACGTCTGGCCATTGGGCTCCTCTCTCGATGTTCTTTTGGCTTCTTTTCTGGTTCATCCCCACGATGTATCAAGTCTGAGAGCTGCGACGTGATCATTGAGAACTCATCCTGTATATCCTGAAGCTCATCCTCAATATGCTCTAAGTTTTTGGTAGTATGGACACTAAAATCAATCAACTCATTGTCAAAAAGCTCACTATCAGGAGTACACACATCCGACATAGTCCTATCTAAGCTTCGGCTTCTCCTGAGAGTCCGAGACACTGTCAAACGCTCGGGAGTGGGTGATCGGGATTTGTCGTCTACAGAGAAACTTGACCACTCTCGGAGTCGCTGGAGAAGCGATTGTTTGAACTGATAGTCTGACAAAGATTCCTGGATGATGGGGAGGGGGGACATGGTATCACGCTCCTCCTCGTCACAACTCCAGTCCCCCAGACTCCCCGTCCCTCCACTGTAGCTTTGTAATGATTCAGAAATCTCTAGGGAAGCATCATATTCCGCACTTAACGAATGACTTTTGTCCGATCTATCTACCTGCAAATGTCCAGTAGTACTGTCTGATGGATTTTTCCGATCACCAGAAAGGTGTGAATGTGATGGCGATATTTCGTCCTCTGATGGGGGCGTCAATAAGATGCTACTGTGGTCTAGCGTGTCACCGTTTTGAATGGTGATACCAGACTTTTCGTCTGATCCATATGAAACGTCAGCAGATTGTCTATTTTTATTATTGAGGGACTTAGGACTGAAGTTGACCTGCAAGGACTGGCTCAGAGAGGGATATCGTGATAATGTGTAGCCTTCACCCACACTGCTTGCATCATCAAAGTTATCAGGCATATTTTCAAAGCCACTTTCCGCTGTGCATGTAGAGTAGAAAGAGTCGCGGTTAATACCGCCGTCACTGTAGAAGGACTGACCAAGCTCGGACGCACCGCCAATGGCCGAGTCCTTGTCTGAATTCAGTGACGACTGCCGCCGACCTTTCTTCCGCATCCTGACTGAGTCATAGTCGGGTGTTATGTCACACTTGTCAGACTTCTTGGAAAAGGCAACTCCGTAATTTGAGTCGTCATGACTTGTGGGGGGGCACACTTTCCCGCCCTCAACATTTCCCATGTCTGCGTTGGCAGCACCGTCAGAGGATCCCTGGAGACAAAAAAGTTTATGTTACAACAAGCATCTTCACTTGGACAAACAGTTAGTTTTCAAAGTTGCAGCATTGTTTTCGAAGAGGACTTCCAAATACCGGTTTGCCCACCAACACCAAACAAACGGGCTCTCTCTCATTTTTGTGGATGAGTTAGTCCATACCAACAATGAACACTCCCTGCCACACACACATCATCAATATCATCAATTAACACTCCCTACAACACATATTGTCCATGCCAACAATGAACACTCCCTGCCACACACACATCATCAATATCATCAATGAACACTCCCTACAACACATATTGTCCATGCCAACAATTAACACTCCCTGCCACACACACATCATAAATAGTATCAATTAACACTCCCTACAACACATATTGTCCATGCCAACAATGAACACTCCCTGCCACACACATCATCAATATCATCAATGAACACTCCCTGCATCACACATATTGTCCATGTCAACAATGAACACTCCCTGCCACACACATCATCAATATCATCAATGAACACTCCCTGCAACACACATCATCAATATCATCAATGGACACTCCCTGCCACACACATCATCATTATCATCAATTAACACTCCCTACAACACATATTGTCCATGCCAACAATGAACACTCCCTGCAACACACATCATCATTATCATCAATGAACACTCCCTGCCACACACATCATCATTATCATCAATTAACACTCCCTACAACACATATTGTCCATGCCAACAATGAACACTCCCTGCAACACACATCATCATTATCATCAATTAACACTCCCTACAACACATATTGTCCATGCCAACAATGAACACTCCCTGCAACACACATCATCATTATCATCAATTAACACTCCCTACAACACATATTGTCCATGCCAACAATGAACACTCCCTGCAACACACATCATCAATATCATCAATGAACACTCCCTGCCACACATATTGTCCATGCCAACAATGAATACTCCCTGCAACACACATCATCAATATCATCAATGAACACTCCCTGCCACACATTTTGTCCATGCCAACAATGAACACTCCCTGCCACACACACATCATCAATATCATCAATTAACACTCCCTACAACACATATTGTCCATGCCAACAATGAACACTCCCTGCCACACACATCATCAATATCATCAATGAACACTCCCTGCACCACACATATTGTCCATGTCAACAATGAACACTCCCTGCCACACACATCATCAATATCATCAATGAACACTCCCTGCAACACACATCATCAATATCATCAATGGACACTCCCTGCCACACACATCATCATTATCATCAATTAACACTCCCTACAACACATATTGTCCATGCCAACAATGAACACTCCCTGCAACACACATCATCATTATCATCAATTAACACTCCCTACAACACATATTGTCCATGCCAACAATGAACACTCCCTGCAACACACATCATCATTATCATCAATTAACACTCCCTACAACACATATTGTCCATGCCAACAATGAACACTCCCTGCAACACACATCATCAATATCATCAATGAACACTCCCTGCCACACATATTGTCCATGCCAACAATGAATACTCCCTGCAACACACATCATCAATATCATCAATGAACACTCCCTGCCACACATTTTGTCCATGCCAACAATTAACACTCCCTGCCACACACACATCATCAATATCATCAATTAACACTCCCTACAACACATATTGTCCATGCCAACAATGAACACTCCCTGCAACACACATCATCAATATCATCAATGAACACTCCCTGCCACACATTTTGTCCATGCCAACAATGAACACTCCCTGCCACACACACATCATCAATATCATCAATTAACACTCCCTACAACACATATTGTCCATGCCAACAATGAACACCCCCTGCCACACACACATCATCATTATCATCAATGAACACTCCCTGCCACACATATTGTCCATGCCAACAATGAATACTCCCTGCCACACACACACCATCAATATCATCAATGAACACTCCCTGCCACACATATTGACTAGCCAACAATGAACACTCCCTGCCACACATATTGTCCATCCCAACAATGAACACTCCCTGCCACACATAATGTCCATGCCATGGTAGAGCTGGATGGCAATGAGACAGCAAACCACCTTACAAAATCTTGCTTGTAAAATCCTGAGGTAATGATATCTGAACTCAGATCCCAACCAAAAGATTTTGACTTCATTTTAGCAAAATCTTTCACCACGAGCTGGCAACAATTGTTGAATGCTGGGACTAATGGCCAACATATGAACACAATTTGTCATGACACATTAACTATAGTAATATGAAAGAATCGGGTGTTCCTTAAATTCTTTTGAGTAGTATAAATAACAAAAAGTCATGGAGCAATCTGGATGAAGATTGGCCTACATTTAAGTTTGACCTAAGATGTGTAAATAAACAAGATAAAGACAAGACCTCCTCAGGCTGTATGAACCAAGACTGAAAACAAACCCTACTCACCTCCAGAAACACAGAGTAACAAACGCAGAGTAACAAACGCAGAGTAACAAGCCGAGATCTGCGTCCCTGGCCATTCATGTACCAACTGTGACATCCACTCCACCTCTCCACAGAGGGAAGAGGAGCTTGTCAACAACAGTTTACCACGTAATAGCTGTCACAGGTCAATGGCCTATATTCACACCCATCCTTCCAAACTCAATGGTGTTATCTGTAGGATAGGCTGACCAAGCCATGAGGCCAGACTTGAGCCATCGTCATCAGACAATAACATGTAAACAATGTCTCCTAGTAATTAAATCAACAAGGAAACAAAGTACGAGCAAACAATAGAATGGAAACATTGTTTAAAACAATAACGTCAAGAGAGGTTTCGGGACATTCCAAGGACGAGCAGAAACTCCTATGACATCATTTTTAGCCCTCAAGGTAAATGTTACGCTTCTGGTGTAACCAATAAAAGTAACCATTGTATTCATCCATCGATTCATCTCTAGATGAGCACTTAAGAAGTCTATGCTTTTTGTAACATGTCTCTATTATCTTTTGTACTTTCTTCAATATGAACTTAGCCTTATTATTAAACAAACCATTGTTCTATGTGATCATATATGTTTATGTAAACATGGAAAAAAATAAAAAACAAGGGCAAAAGTGAGCGTGACTCACTAATAACCCCGACCCGCCTAGTGTGTCAGTAGTTTCAAGTGGCTGTAGAACCAGTCCATCACGCTAAACTTGCCCTGTGTGAGATGCCTGACGGAAGTCACTCTGTTTAATTAGAAACTGGATAGGGTTAGGGTTTGAAAAATTCATAAAAAAATGGAAAATTGATAAAAACAATGTTTTTCTTTTGACTGCACCCCTCCATATGACACAGATTATATGTACTAAGTTTGAGATGAATCCAGTGAATAGTTTAAGAGAAATCGCGCGGACAAAGTTTTCGGACGGACGGACGGACAGAACCTTGGTATAACTATATACCCCCAACATAAAAGTTCGGGGGTATAAAAAAAAGTATTTCAAAAACCCATACAAATCCGATTGGACACAGAGACTTGTTCCACCCCTACCATTAGACCAGACTAATGTTTGGTTTTATGAACTTCAAAGATCCCAAAATACAGAAGGCAAAATTAATCCTTCTCTACAGATTGCTTGTAACGTTTTCATCTATCAACAAGCATTTTCAAAATTAATATCCTGAATTTTTATGCATTCTGTTTTGAATGTTTCTATGATCACAGGCCATTTACTTTCTTGTTATCTTGAGACCGCCCCCGTGGCCTCGTGGTGAGCGGAAGGTCCGGGGTTCGATCCCCAGCCGTGTCATACCAAAAGATGTTAAAAGATGGTACTTGTTGTTACCCCGTCTGACGCTCGGCTTTAAGGGGCTAAAACAAGGACTGGTCGGCTCGGAGTCAGTACACTGTGTCTGAGTGGGGTATTCATGTTAAACTGCGGCATGGTATCTCAGTGAGCTAGCACTATAAATCGGCATCAGTCTGGACTAGTACAAGAAGCCACACACACACACGTGCATGCATGTCGCCATACCAGTGCAATAATCTTGGATGCGACGTTAAACCCCATTTCACCTCATCTCACCTGTCGTCTTGAAATGATTTGCCTAGGAACAGAATACACTGCTCTGTTGTTTCTGAATGGCATTACCAGTGAATGGGCACACACGTTTTGCTGCTCTAGTGGGTTAGTCTAGTTGTTAAAGCGTTAGCTCGTCATGCAGAAGACCTGGATTCGATTCCCCTCATGGATACAATGTGTGAAGCTCATTTCTGGTGTCCCCTTTAGTGATATTGCTGGAATATTGCTACAAATGGCGTAAAACAAGATTCACTCACTCATTACCCAACCAAGCAGGCAGGTACTCAGAATCATTCACATACCCTGATGTGTGAGTAGATGAATAGGGCACCTTCAGACATACGATTTTTTTAAGACTAGTCCAGATGACTAATGTCAACCTTATTTCACTGGTCTAGAGCTGGGACGAGTCCAAATTTACTACCCGGGTACCCAACCCCCTATTACCGGCCCTACCCGGGAACCCTCTGTAGGTCTCAAGAGATTGGTACAAAATGTCCACTAGGGAATTGTTTGACCAGAGCCCTGGCAAAAAGTATTCAGGTACACTATTATATGGAATGTGTGAACAGTTCGGAAGAAATGTCAACATTCGTGACCTATAGTGTATTCACGCAGTTCTAGATAATTTTGTCATTAAACTATATATCACATGACTAACCACGGGTCTGGGTAGTCCTGTGGGTGTCCCGGTCCCACTCACTACCCACCCGACTCGAGTACCCGAGTTACCCATCCCAGACCTACACTAGTCCTAAGATTGTGTAGCCAGTCCTGCTTCAAAAAGACCAAAAATGTTTACTATGGTTCCATTATCAGTTTTAATCAGCTCTGATTTGATGCAAACCTGAAACATTGACAACTGGTTCAGAGTTACCGCCCTCCAACTCTACTACCCAGAGGACTACCATCACTAGATTATACTTGTCCTCAGCACATTTTAGTAGTCTCGGGCTAGAGGACTAGCGTGAATTTCTAAGGCTGAAGGGGTTCACACATTGTGCCATGTGGGAATCAAACCTGGATCTTCAGATGACTTGTCCTCGTTTTAGTAGTCTCAGGCTAGAGGACCAGCGTGAATTTCTAAGGCTGAAGGGGTTCACACATTGTGCCATGTGGGAATCAAACCTGAATCTTCAGATGAGTTAACACTTAACCATTCAGCTACCCCGCCACCCTTTACACTGATGATAGAGGACTACTCCTGTATTACTTGTTGATGGGTTAATTTGGCTACACTGTGATATATATCACAAATAACAACATTTAATAAATCAAAACTTGAACTGTACAGAAATAAGCCCAGAAGTTATAGTCTTTCAGAAGGAAGACCTATGTTATTGTGACACTGAACAAGCAACATGCATAGTTATGTTCTACAACTGGGCAGCCCAGGAATATTTTTATAACCATGGGTTGGAATTAATTTCTTGTTGACTCCCTCATTTATTCAAAAACCCACCCACCCACCCACTCACCCACTCACCAACTCAATCACTCACTCACCCACTCACCCACTCACTCACTCACTCACTCACTCACGCAGTTATTAAACATTTGCACTAACCAACACATCTGACAGTATGTGCAAGTTGAGAAGGAGGAACCTGGTACTAGAGCCGCATGTCACATGCTCGTTCATATACACACTCCTACAGCCTGTCCATCCCCAATCCACACACACACACAGCTTGTCAGTCTGAGTACAATGTCCTAGGGTAGCTACTTCTCTCTACAAACTCAGTGTCCCCAGAAGTGGTCCTCCCCAGCTGTACTGACCTGTTGTTTGGTAGCAGTGTTTACAAAGTGTACCTACCTGGTCTCCCGCAGCAGGTGCTAACGAGGCACACCTGATGCATATTATACCTGGACATGACCTACTTATCAACACAGAGGTCACGTTAACATAAAGCTGCTGCACGCCCCTAATGCATCTCCTCTTAAAGCCACCCCCCTCACAGGATATATAAACAGAACTGGGTTAATATATTGATTGTGTAACAACAAATTGAATATTTACTCTAACATATTTAATTAATTTGAACAATGTACACAAACATTGATCACCAGTTTCACAGGACTTACTGAGCTTACTATGTTTACGTTCAGGTTAAAACTGATCTTTTTACTGGCAGATATATAACAAAATGGTTGAATAGCAGCCATAAATTTCAAACATGTCACTCCTATACTTAAATAAAATATACATTAAGCATTAATAAAAATGATCACAATTATGAAATGACTGGGGTTATCCAGGATTTCAACAATGCCCTTTGCAGACAATTTTGGAAAAAATTCATTATTTGCTCCAACTGCTCAGGGAAATACAAGTTGCCTGTACAAAGTATAACATTAGTTATTACTATATAAAATGAAAAGGTAAATTTGTAATTACAATTTGGGATATTTACTGGCATTAGCTGCTGATTTAGGGGCAAATATCGGCCTCTGAGCAGGTCCAGACAAATCACTGAATCAGTCCCATTCTGTCCCCCTGAACGAGTACAGCTGTCTGTCAGTGTCAAAACTCTTAATAAGTCAGACTGTCAGTTTGTGGACAGGAAACCCTGCCTGTTTCAAGCCAGTTGATGTAACCCGCTATATACTCCTTACCTGACAACTTCCTCCAGAGTGTAGAGAAAGCCTGAGCTTGAGAACATATCGAGACATTTTCTGTTCCACTACGGCACAAGTTTACATTTGGTATCGTCGCACAATGATCTCTAATAAATACAACTGTTTCCTTGTGGGGTGGCCCATTACGAGGATGTTACTAAAAATAGCTTCACATAATCATAAGCGTCAGATCGTTCAGCTTCAGTGGACTGTAGATAAGATATGAGAAAGAGTTTAAGATTTTGTAGCAAGATATACCTACTTCCTAATGTCTAAAATCTATTTTAGTCTGTGTACTATTTACATAATGTTGTCCATACAACCCCTAGGAAGGAGATAAAAATAGCAGTAAATACTAAAAAGGAAGTACCATATAAATGACAGCTGTGTATGGTTCAGAATTACTGTATACAGGATCCTCTGGTTTCGGTTTCAGATAGGTTCCTAGTTTTATAACATTTCCATCATGTGACCAGATCATGCTGGTTTCTGGTCTTTATGTCAGCCTGTATAATTAAAGGAAAACTGTTTCTAAATGTACAATGTGTGAGGACTATTCTTGGTATACTCTCAGTGACATGGCTGGAATATTGGTTAGCCTTTAGCCTGCTGATTTGTTTAAGCATAAGGTACTATAAAGAGGGTGGGAGCTTTCAAACAGTCTGAGCTTCATTAAACATTGATATATTGCAAGTATTTATGCATAAAACGCATTACCAGTAATTAAAATGATATGCAAAGCCTACTTGTTAAACAGTTATTGCAAGTTTTATTTGAGGGTGTCCTTTGACTATGTTGAGCGGGTTCGCCTGTGAGAGCTATTAACAGTGTAAACCCACCCACCCACCCACCCACCCTCCCTCCGTGCTTGCCCACTTGACCAGCCAGAGCCAGACAGGAATTTTTAACTTATACCAATTTGATTATTTTTTCGACCTACGAACCTGAATATTTTAGCCAAAAATCCGTAAACCAAAAAACCAGAGTAGAAAAGATCTGGCCTAAAGAATTGTGCACTCCAACACAACATGAGACAGTGCACAGCTTGGCGTGAGTCAGTGAATAAGTGAGTCATGTGTACATGGTGTCTGACATCCGTTGTCTCTCTGATTGTTGATGACAGGGGAACTGACAGATGACAGAAATGCTGTATTCTTTGTGTAGGCCAAATCATGTTATTCCTTGTTAAATTACAGATTTCTAATCCAATTTCTCAGATCAGGAAGCCACAAAATAAATTGTAAAGAAGAATGATGAAGCAATTTCTTTCATAAAGACCTAAATAAAATAAAGTTACTTGATTTAAAAAAAAATGATTGTTACTGTTGTGAACAACATAAGATTTTTCAGTCACTTTTTTCATAAACGCCTGTTTGATTAAATCACGGACGTGATATACGTCTTTGATTAAATGCTGAATATAAACATAATCTTTTCATATGAATTGACTATGGACTACTACCAAGTAGGGGTGGAGCATCACAAACTAGCCAGCCGACAGTCTCAGACTTTGTCTTTATGCATCAGTGGAAAGGAAGATGCCACAAGCTCCCCACATTGCTGGTACAAACAATGCCTACATCAAAAGTAAGTATTTGATGAAGCTCCACACAGCATCAGTGCTATTGATGACAGCCCAACTGATGGCAGAGTGCCTTATCACTCACTGTGCTACTTCTGGAAGAGTCCATACCACCTTCAGGGGAAGCAGGGTGGTGAACATCTGTCTAATGTATTATTGCAAGTCAGCTGAATCAAACTCCCAACTAGGGAATCTGATCGAACTGTACTAGACTTGGAAATGTAAACAAATTGTTACAGATTTTTTTGCAGTTTTCGTATTTAGCATGTATTTTGGTAAAAACTGCTTATTCCATTTCACTTGTGTTTTAAAAACTCTACTAATTATTTCTTAAAAATTTAATTGGGATTTCTGTCCTATATGTGGATATTTTAAATGTAATCAATGATATTATTTAAAACATTAAATAATATCTTGGAATATAGCATACCAAATGGCCTCCATTAATTAAACGATTCTTCTGAGAGTAAATATATTCAATCTTAATTGGGAAACAACCACTACCAATAATAGACTTCACTTCAGTATTTTTATTTCCAACAACAAACCAAGTACGCGACCATGTTTTCACATTCACACATGACACCTGTCAAAATATATCACTAATACAATCATTAGCGTGGTGTTTGGCATTTAACTAATAGTCATTATTTGCCATGTTTTCCATATCTGTGCATTTAGGCATGAAAACACTTCAACATAAATGTTCAGAACAATTATTGGTTTTTATAACAGTGATATCCCAGCTGTTTCTAAATGAACGTCAACGCCATAATATTAGTTTACGTGAAGTTAGGTGAGGTGAAACGGGACTAAGCATCAAGTTAATTTCATTAGTCTCCAGGGTTTTTACCATGATTTTCAAAAGTGGCAGTCCTCTGGAACCCTGATGGGGCAGTCGGGTAGCCTAGTGGTTAAAGCGTTCGCTCGTCACGCCGAAGACCCGCATTCGATTCCCGACATGGGTACAATGTGTGAAGCCCATTTCTGGTGTCCCCCACAGTGATATTGCTGGAATATTGCTAAAAGCGGCGTAAAACCATACTCACTCACTCACTGGAACCCTGATAATAAATTTTGAAGATCCTAGCTCACAATATAAGGGTCCTGTAAAGTAATGAAATGGTGTACTGTACTGTACTGTACATTTTGGTAATAACATCAGAGCCTGGAATGAATCAGTGATCACGTGGACAGTGGTCTTTATTGATGGTTGAAATGACAGACACCTATAAATGCTCTTGATGCGCTGTAGTACAATGAATAATATTGTGCATCCCTTGGGATGCAGTGTATGCCTTTTCTGCATCCAATATCAATACTTGTGTGCACTGGATGCACATTTGTGTGGAGTCAACCCTCGGCCTCCTACAATGAAGTCAGGTGAAATGGGGTTTAGTGCCACATTCAAGTGCACGTGCATGTACGTGCATGTGTGCATGTCTCTCCTGATTGCGATCTGGAGACAATGCTTTCCTCGAGAGTACTGTTTGGTACACCTACGTTAAATTACAAGTAAATTATTGCTGTACATTAATTTAAATAATTACGCTAGAAACGGTACAGTCTGAATTATCAAGGTTTCAATGCACACATTTTGCTTATAAAACAGGCCAAATCTATAGAAAACGATATGGATCCATGAATGTGCGTACCCTCTCATCCTGAATCCTACTCAACACTTATGCATCCCTCGTATCCATCACAACAAGATTAAGCTATAAAACAACTTGCTGTATATTTGAAAGAAATCTGCCTGTTTAGTGTACACAAATATTCTATTGTGATAGTATGACATTAGTCCCACTTGTCCGAGTGCAAAAGCCTTGTCTTATTTCTTCTACTCTTATGACACTTGATAAATTTCATCTTCTAAACATTTAACAACTGGGAACTTCATAGGTGGCCAGATACACTAAAACTTGATGTACAACAACACTTTGACTAACTCATTTACCACAAAATTAGACAATCTATGAATGGATATTAACTTGGGATGCGTGGTATTACCGGTATATCGGCAAATTGAGGTTCATTCTTTCCACGATATTTATCACAATATCATTTTTTCATGCTCAGTATATTAGGTGATATTAAACAGTGAATTTTATCATGTGTTTAATGTTATACAATTGCCGAATACCTTCACTGACCATGAGCGTGCATCTGGCGCCCCAAAATGGTTGCATACGTGTTGAATGAGTAAACATTATGTTCTACCAGCATCTTAATTGTTTTGTTCTGATTATTGACTTCAGGTCATACAGTGAGATTGCTCCTGTATTTAGAATTATACAATATATTGTGATGTGTTTCACAATATGGCCTTGTGCATCGCAAAACATTGTGACACACTTTGAACCTCCAATACCATCCCCTATATTAACAATCCCAGCCGTGGATTTGCAGCAAGCTGTACCAACAATGGCCTTCCCAGCTCCACGTTCCTCTGCTTCAACTGCTGAATGTCAGGGTGGGACCGAGTATCATTGTGATAATGTCAGTGATAATGTTGAGGCAAAGATCACACGTGATGCTCGCAATGTGTGTTATACTGTGAGTGTAAAACACCACCAAGTAATTATCTCCCTTGGAACTACATCGCACAAGCTCCTTCCCAGTGCGTGACACCTTCGTTACACTCTCGGTAACATCGCTGCCACCAGTGTGGGCACGGCCATTACAAGAATCTTGAAATTTGCCCTCTAACCCCATATGTAGTAACGTTTATACTTTTGTTTATGTCTTTGAGAATGCCATCTTATTTCATTTTGAAAAGGTTTACGACTGACCATGTTTTCCAGATGAATTTACTTGTTGTTTTAATAATCAGATTGGTTCGAGATTGCAGACTAACGGAAAATCAACAAAATTTCTCCCTTACATTCTTACTCTATCAATTAAAGATGATACTTTTAATGAAATAGAAATTCAAATTGACAAACAAAGAAAGTAATTTATCAGCGGTAAGTGTATTCGGCGTGACAACAGTCGTCACTTGTTTGTAAACATGACGGTCATTCGGTTGTGAGTTCAACTCCAAGCATGGTTGGGGCCACCTATTCACAGTGGGGAGTTTTGACTGGTGGCAGCGATAGAACAGAGAGCTCCGCGAACGGACTATCGCTGTGAGAAGCTTGTACATCCCATAGTTTCATCTAACAGCTTCAAGAGCTGGGCCTCACTCCACTCACCAACCTGTTCTCACTCAGACTATGGTGGCTTTGTAGAATAAAACAAATATTGTTGCAAACACAGTAATTTGTTGACCACTTTAGCTAAACGCCAAATCCAAATAAAGAAGTTGCTGAAGTGAGTAAAACTTTAGGACATTCATAATCAAAGGGAGATAACTCTGGGACTTGTGAGTAAAAGTAAGTATCACATGTCTATTGTTTCGTCTTCATCCTATGAAACCATACTCTTAAACGATCACAATAAATGTATTTTTACTCTGTTAATTCTATTTTTATTGTTCATATGGTTTTGATAGAAAATACCAGAAAACAGGCACAGTGCTGGTATGATTTTCATTTGTAGACATTATGTTTACAAATGTATCACTTATCAGAAGCTATTCATACAATATCAACAACAGTATATTTACTAGTGAGTACTATTCAGTTCTGTACAATACTATACAGTGTTGTCCTTTACTACAGCATTATACTATACTGTTTTTGTTTTTGTTTGTTGTTTAATGCTGCACTCAGCAATATTCCAGCTGTATGACGAAGGTCTGTAAATAATTGAGTCTGAACCAGACAGTCCAGTGATTGACATCATGAGCATCGATCCACGCAATTGGGATACGATGACATGCATCAACCAAGTCAGCGATCCTGACCACCCGATCCCTTTAGTCGCCTCTTACGACAACTGTACTGTATCATACCATACCATACCATACCATACCATACCATACTGTACCCTATACAGTGTTTTACAATACCATACTGTACTAAACTACACTTTACAGTACAATACAATACAATACAATACAATACAATACAATACTATACTATACTATACTATACAATACAATACAATACAATACAATACAATACTATACTATACTATACTATACTATACTATACTATACATAAAGATTTGCTAACCAATCATAAAAAAACATTAACATGATTAAGTAAACTTTGTGTGAGAATATTCTATTCTAAAATCAGCACCAAATTTTCAAAGAAATTAATCAAACTTTGACCTTGAAGATATTGACAATGTAATAAATATTTCTGTATTAACTAAACACGTCTGTGATGCCTGCTGCCTGAGTGTTGTGAAAGTAGATGCAATTGCCTCCCTAGCTACAACCAGCCTTCATTCAATGAATACTAAACAAAACTCATTTGTATTTCTTCAAAATCACACTTTAAGACCATCAACAAACACCCTCTTATGATAGAGGCTCAGGTAAGAAGATTTGGCTAGTTCAGTCACATCAGCAAGCAATTTATTTGTCTATCTCCAGCGCCCAGGGAACGACCCAATTAAGAAAACTGATGGGAAAATGTTGAAAAGGAATGATTATCACGTTAATTGTCATAAGTGTCTCACACACCCTGTTCATCTCCTAGGCATCCCTTTGCATCACGATGAAAGACTCAGAAATATTGAATTGAATAAATCTCCTCCTTCTTGCTGAACAGTTCCTGCTTGCCCCATGAAGGAAGAATGCACTCTTTGTATAAGTGAACCCGTAACTACCAGTGACTGGGTGATACGGAATACTCATCAACATAAATACAACACACACTGCATGTCATTACACATGGAGAATTATTTGTGTCGGGTTTGACACGGTAGATTTCATTTATGTAACCATGAAAACCACTATTGGTTACAATGATTACATGACCTTGGAAATGTGTTGGTATGTCACCATATGTTGTTGTTAGTACCGTATTTCACCTAAATATCACTCAACATGTATCATGGTATTCCAGTTAAATACTTATAAAAAACCTGGAAACTATAGTGAGTGAGTGAGTCGGTGAGTGAGTGAGTGAGTGAGTGAGTGAGTGAGTGAGTGAGTGAGTGAGTGAGTGAGTGAGTGAGTGAGTGAGTGAGTGAGTGAGTGAGTGATTGATTGATTGATTGATTGATTGATTGGGTTATCAAAGAATAAAACAAGAGAAAAAGGCTAATGACTTTTTTTTATTTAATTCTTTACTTCCATATTTTGATTCCTCACTAACTGAACAAGTCAAAAAGGTCAAAATGACCAAAACTGGAGATCAATAACCAATAACTACTTGTACAAAACTCAAAATATCGTGATGCCATTTCTCTGCGAGACATGAAACAGGAACCTGATGACCTTACAAAATTACACTTACACTTCTAAATCAGGAACAGATCACTCTGACAAGCTGACATGATAAATGGTCCTCGTAGACAGGTAGAAGAGTTTTCAGTAAGCCTATCACCTTGGTACAGCAGTTTCTGCTGAGCGTGTGATACGACACGTATATCCCTCTCCCAGACAGATGGAAACCCAGTGCCTGTGTGGCACTGTCCCTGGAAACACAACCACCAGCGCTGTGTCCACTCAGTACATTGTCATAAACAGGTGCATCAAAATGAAATCATACCAAGGAGATCGACTTTTCTGTCATGCATGCCTTTGTTTGTATTTTTAATAATATTTCCGACCTAATTAATATAGAATTTAATAAAATTGTATTATTTCTGGCCAAATTATATTTAAAGCTAATTTACTCACTTTTTGATATGAATAATGTGAGTGCAGACAAAATGTGACTGACCATTAGATGTTGTCATACAAATAGTATTCAATTCTGCCAAGAAAGTGACAGCTCTACATATTTGTTTTAAATGAAATTTAAACTTCTATAAGCAGTTATCCTGTCATTGATTATGGCATAACTAAATCAGTGTCCCTATCAAAGGTTGAGTAGCATAATTACAAAGAAAAACAAGACAATACAATATGTGTGATATTTCATATGAATCTGACCTCCAGCCAACATCCCCTATGTCTTGCACGTACCCCTACGTGTGAAGGTGTCTGACCAAGTTCACATACACCCCTACGTGTAAAGGTTATTCAATGCAAGCTGTGAATTACCTAACCACAGATAATTCCATCAGAACAGGCCAGTTCTATTTTTACCTCCAGAAACATGAGTGAATGTTCAGGCAGTGTAGCCTTCCCATCATGCACCTGGAGGATTTAGGTTCGGAAGTGGCTCCGACAGACTTGACAGACAGATATCACAGCCAACACCATATGGTCTGTAATTGTCATTATTTCACAAAGATGGAGAGTGGAGGTAAGTCTATGATGGTAGGTAAAAATTGGCTGACATGCGACTGGATTCATCTGTACAAGGAGGTGATCTCCATACCATAACAACACTTGCACAGTAGATTGGAAACTGAAGCCAAGAAAAATTAATATTATGACTATCAATAACACTTGCTGCAATCCCATTATCTGGTAGTACTAGCTGCTTTTGTAGCAGTACACTTGCCATAATCTTATTATCAGTTAGTACTGCCTTCTGATGTAGCAGTACACTTGCCATAATCTTATTATCAGTTAGTACTGCCTTCTGATGTAGCAGTACACTTGCCATAATCTTATTATCAGTTAGTACTGCCTTCTGATGTAGCAGTACACTTGCCATAATCTTATTATCAGTTAGTACTGCCTTCTGATGTAGCAGTAGACTTGCCATAATCTTATTATCAGTGAGTACTGCCTTCTGATGTAGCAGTACACTTGCAGCAATCTTATTGTCAATTAGTACTTCCTTCTGATGTAGTAGTACACTTGCCGCAATCTTATTATAGGTTTGTAATGCCTTCTGATGTAGCAGTACACTTGCAGCAATCTTATTATAGGTTTGTACTTCCTTCTGATGTAGTAGTACACTTGCCATAATCTTATTATCAGTTAGTACTGCCTTCTGATGTAGCAGTACACGTGCCATAATCTTATTATCAGTTAGTACTGCCTTCTGATGTAGCAGTAGACTTGCCATAATCTTATTATCAGTGAGTACTGCCTTCTGATGTAGCAGTACACTTGCAGCAATCTTATTGTCAATTAGTACTTCCTTCTGATGTAGTAGTACACTTGCCGCAATCTTATTATAGGTTTGTAATGCCTTCTGATGTAGCAGTACACTTGCAGCAATCTTATTATAGGTTTGTACTGCCTTCTGATGTAGTAGTACACTTGCAGCAATCTTATTATCGGGTAGTATTACCTGCTGGTGTAGCAGTACACTTGCCGCAATCTATTATCGGGTAGTATTACCTGCTGGTGTAGCAGTACACTTGCAGCAATCTTATTATCGGGTAGTATTACCTGCTGGTGTAGTAGTACACTTGCAGCAATCTATTATCGGGTAGTACAGACTCCTGATGTTGCAGAACACTTGCAGCAATCCTTTTATCGGTTAGTAGTAGTAGTACACTTGCCATTTGTCAAAGCATGTGTTTGCATCATTAAATCTAACAATATTCAACAAAGTATTGAACAGTTCAGGAAAATGAAAGCCTGTCAGTGGGAAATAGTGTGGTGAATTATTGAAATTGCTGTCATTAATGGTTTTATTTTACCTCCGAAATCAATCTCAGATCTTGATGTGTTTAGCATACACAAGAGCACCATCAATATCATTTCTGCCAAACAAGCCGCCAGCTGTCTATATATAAACTCATGAAGTTAGGTACACTTGCACAAGAGTTTATCAATAAAGGACACTCAGCACTTTCCAACGTGTGAGATACAGACTTCAATATAAGATAGTTTGTCAGTGTAACCCTTCTCTATCATGGACTATAGAGGAGGATGAAGGTTTTGGCTTTTAGCTCATGGGTAGAAAATAATTGGTACTCAAAGATTTGGAATTCAGATTATCCGTAGAAGAATAATAGTAGCAGGTGCTGTAAAGAGTTGATAGAAAATGACCTCAGGGGCCGACTATTTGATATTCAGAAGGGGGTGGGGGGGGGGCTGTAATTTTATTATATACATATGAATGAAATACTGGAATTTATCAGTGACTAGTGACTGATATATACAAGGTGCTGACTGTACTCAGTCTCAACCACAGGTGCATAACTTCTCTTCAACTGACCACAGGAACTTTTTGACGAGTCTGATGTCTGGAAATAACATCATGGCAATGTTAATATCACTCTTGCGCCGGACATGCTTGCCAGACATTAGGCACAACTGGCAACAGCAAGACATACCGCCGAGGCGAGAAGCACCCGCTTGAATTTTCCGAGAATTGAACTTTCCTAATTTAATTCATGACAGCAAGCAACAATGTTTCAGTTAAAATGTTCGGGGTTCTATAAATGTGTTTATGTCAACTTTCATACTTATTTGTGAGAAAATTTGATCAAATTTGGCGGATTTTGTAAGCCTGGAGAGCGCTTAGCTGATCGTTCGACATGGTCACCGTACTAACTGTTTATGTATTCCTACGCCAATAAAATAATCGCTGTTCGAAAATGATTTCTGTTTTCATTTTTAAGAGGAATGTTTAATTATGACAAACAAAAATGTCCACGGAACTTAATACTTGATATGAAATAATATATTTTGCATAACATATATTAACAGGGCTAGTTTTATTCAAGAACTATATTCTTTTCGCAAACCCTCTTTATACGGCGGTGGTAAAGGGGCGACAGGGAGAACTTAGTAATTTATCAGACACTGTTTTCGAAAAAATATATAAATTGCAAGTAATAAAAATAAAACATGTATATAATAAATAGAAAATTCAATGTGTTTTCTCAAATACCACTTTTATCTCATCGAGTGAAGTGGGGAGAGTCTAATATTTTCACGAGTGACGCAATTAAATATCCTCTATTTATCGAAAAATAAATTGTCCCTGAAAAGTCTTGAAAAAAATAATTATGCTTCAGACCTTTGAAAAAATATAATTGCCTGCCACAAAAATTACATTTAGGCAAGGGGCTTTTCTTTAAAACAAAGTCAGGCTCATAGTTTTAAGTAAAAAATATCTGTTTTTTGTACCTGAAGCTGAAAAACTACCTAATCCTGATGCAAAATCCCATTTCTCCTTGTCAACAAGATGCATTTTGAGTTATCTCCCTTCATGGGTACACAAGTCCTTGAAAACAGACTTTGGTCTATCTATACCCTACCCATCACAGCCCTAGTCATTGTGATACTCACTGAATAAAAACAGGAAGAGGTACACAGGCCATTGAACACAACACAACATCCCCGTGTTGTGTAAGACGACTGTATATCATTGACAAGTCATTGTGATACTCACTGAATAAGAACAGGAAGAGGTACACAGGCCATTGAACACAACACAACATCCCCGTGTTGTGTAAGATGACTGTATATCATTGACAAGTCATTGTGATACTTACTGAATAAAAACAGGAAGAGGTACACAGGCCATTGAACACAACACAACATCCCCGTGTTGTGTAAGACGACTGTATATCATTGACAAGTCATTGTGATACTCACTGAATAAGAACAGGAAGAGGTACACAGGCCATTGAACACAACACAACATCCCCGTGTTGTGTAAGACGACTGTATATCATTGACAAGTCATTGTGATACTCACTGAATAAAAACAGGAAGAGGTACACAGGCCATTGAACACAACACAACATCCCCGTGTTGTGTAAGACGACTGTATATCATTGACAAGTCATTGTGATACTTACTGAATAAAAACAGGAAGAGGTACACAGGCCATTGAACACAACACAACATCCCCGTGTTGTGTAAGACGACTGTATATCATTGACAAGTCATTGTGATACTGAATAAGAACAGGAAGAGGTACACAGGCCATTGAACACAACACAACATCCCCGTGTTGTGTAAGACGACTGTATATCATTGACAAGTCATTGTGATACTCACTGAATAAAAACAGGAAGAGGTACACAGGCCATTGAACACAACACAACATCCCCGTGTTGTGTAAGACGACTGTATATCATTGACAAGTCATTGTGATACTTACTGAATAGAAACAGCAGTCATCTTCCTGATATATGTCCTTTGTCGTCGCGCTGGTGTCGGACCCCTGTCTGTTGAAGATGGGTCGGATGTAGTTGTAGTACAACTTGTACACCAGCAGTGACCCCAGGCCGACCCCAATGCCAAGGACACATACCACGCCTGCTGCCTTGGCTGAAACACAGGATACAAAGTGATTACCTTGCACACAGAACTTACACATCCATGATACACACAGACACAGACACAGACGGACGGACGGACGGACGGACAGACAGACAGACAGACAGACAGACAGACAGACAGACAGACAGACAGACAGACAGACAGACAGACAGACAGACAGAGTACACAATGTGCATATGGAGCTCACACATGCAAAACACTTGGGTATAAAGCATATCACCTTTTATTATGCTTCAAAGTGTGATTGACCAATCATAAAGAGCAGAATTATTAACCCCATATGAGCCCGCATACCGTCAGTAACTCCCATCTTTGATGTTGATAAACATGAAAACTGGCGGTAAACTGTCCGAACAAATGAATAAACCATGTATTTACCACAACACAAGCAAAGTGTCCCTGTGTCACCCCATGTCATTGTGGTGTGTCGACGTCGATATCCCACTCGGTATGCTGCCACCCTGATATGCCACCCCAGTGAGCAGCGAGATTCTTCCTGGTGATTATCGTGTGACACATGTATGTTGACAGGCCCGAGTTGAGGGAAACAATCATTGTTTAACAATGAACAGTTTATGTACCGTAACTTCCTGAATCTTGTTTGTTTTGTGCTGCATTCTACATAAATCATTCTTACAGCAGCAGTATCAGCAGTAGAAGATGTAGTAGTTTTAGTAGTAGTAGTAGTAGTAGTAGTAGTAGTAGTAGAAGTAGTAGTAGTAGTAGAAGTAGTAGTAGTAGTAGTAGTAGTAGTAGTAGTAGTAGTAGTAGAAGAAGAAGAAGAAGAAGTAGTAGTAGTAGTAGTAGTAGTAGTAGTAGTAGTAGTAGTAGTAGTAGTAGTAGTAGTAGTAGAAGTAGTAGTAGTAGAAGAAGAAGAAGAAGAAGAAGAATCAGAAGAAGAAGAAGTAGTAGTAGTAGTAGTAGTAGTAGTAGTAGCAGCAGCAGTAGCAGGAGTAGTACATGTGAAAGCAGTAGCAACAGTAATAGTAGTAGTAGCAGCAGCAGTAGCAGCAGTAGCAGTAGTACTTGTAGGAGTAGATGTAGTAGTCGTAGTAGCAGGAACAAAAGTAGCTGCAGAAGTGACTATTCTTGAGTATAGTGTGCACCCAAGTATAATGCGCACCACGCCTCTAGGGGATACAGTATTTCAGGGGAACAAGATTTTTCAAGCATGATACACAGAAGACAATTACATCATTTCCCTTCAAGGAATTCAGGTACACTAGCGGGTGATGACAAACTTGGTCAGTACAAATTTGAAATTTGAGATAAAACATCACCAGACATGTTGATTTAACGTTTAAAGTATTTCCTGTTCTGATAGGCATTTTATGTGCAGAGATTAAGATTACCATGTGTATTTTCTCGTAAACTAAGCCAGAAACAGCAATCAGCTGAGCACACGTTTTTTCCCAATTTACCGTAGTAGTAGGAGTAGTAGATGTAGTAGATGTAGTTCACAACACCCTAAACTTGTATAAAACACCCTTAAACGAATACAAAATGAATTCGCATACAACACCCATAAACTTGTATACAACACCCATGAACTGGTATTCAACACCAAAGAACTCATATACAACACCCATAAACTTGTATACAACACCCATGAATGAATACAACACACATGAATTAGTATACAACACCCATAAACTTGTGAACAAAACACCCATGAACTGGTATACAACACCCATGAACTCATATACAATACCCATGAACTCGTATACAATACCCATGAACTGGTATATGAATACAACACCCATGAACTGGTATACATCGTATAAACACCCATGAACTGGTATACAACACCCAATAACAAATACAACACCCATGAACTGGTATACAACACCCATGAACTTATATACAATACCCATGAACAGGTATACAACACCCATGAACTCGTATATAACACCCATGAACTGGTATACATGGTACACAACGCCCATTAACTCGTATACAACACCCATGAACTACAAATACACTACAAAATCTCCCGGTCTGTCTGATCCCACCCACCTTGGTGCTGGGTAAGAGAAAGTTGCTGGGATGTATATAACTTATACCACACCTGTAAGTGTGTCAATCACAAGACTGGTGCCATTAACAAGGTGTAAGAGGCAACCTGTCGTCAGCTGATATTGATATTAATAGCCGTCTCACATCATAGGTAACATGAACTGAATTGATTATCTCCTCAATGGATGGCATCAATGAACAAATACCAATGATTCTAATTTCTAAGTTCATTTAGCAAATATATTCTACTGGTCTACAGTAAAAAAAACAATGGTAAAAGTGGCTGTGATTCCTGTGAATCTCATACACACCTGATCACTTAGTCTGTCTTACAGACCCTGATACAAATATATATCAAATACAGCCCATGCAAGTCTATAATGTTTGGCAAGTCTAGATCACTGCAGTATCTGAAAATGAAGAGAGTCACTGGGCTCCTTTTTATTACATTTTTATTAAGGTAACTGAACAACTGTTTTTTTATGTACGATATGTTCATTTCAGAGACTAGATGTTAGTCTACTGATCACTTTGTTCTGGCCTTAAGACAAAAATAGAACACATGTACTTTCTGATTTTTCTTTTTTTCTACAGTCTACAGAAAGCAACATCTTGACGTCACGGCAACAAGAGATACCCAGGCACTATTGTCTATTATTCATGAAGATGTGGTAGAAATAAACTGCTTACACTGAAGACAGAAGTAAATCTATTTCTTACTGAACTGATGACATACATTTGTCATCTCCTGTAACAGACACTTCTCCTCTCAAACTTATCTCATATCCACAGAAACAGACACATCTATTTCAACTACAGTAAGATATCATTGTTTGATTCATGAGTAGATAATGAAATACGACTATCTGCAGGGTCTTATGCTGCCTTTCACAACACCATAGCACACACCAGCAATGAGTTTCACTCAATTACAATGTGAGAATCAATCTCGGGTTACGGTGTCACAAGCAAACACTGTAACAACTTGCCTAATGCACTCCTGCTTCAAGAACACTGACATTGTCTTAGGACTTCAATAGTATTACAGAAGGGATACTATCTAAAATTTTAAGACATAAGAACTTCCTTCTTGAATCGATCACGCCTTAATGTTGAGGCGATTAAATTTTCCAGTCCACATCAGTGTCGCAAGTAGATTTTGCAAGCTGACCTGAAAGGTTATCTTGCTGTAGGCATCCTCTTTAATCTAGTTATTCCCAAGTCCTCCACTTAATGGCATCAGGCCCTGTGAAGTGCATCAGCTTTCTGACCTCGCGATGAAGGAAACTCAACAGCTACCACCAGCCAGTACCAAACTAATAGACTAACATTAAGGCTCTGAAATCTTATATTACACGGTCATGATGCAGGACTACCAAACTAACAGCAACACTTCAACAGTTTTTTCTTTTGGTGTGCTACATTCAGCTGTATTGATAAAACCAGGATCTTGTGAGTACAAGAGAAAACAGCCCAAGCTGCTTCTTCCAGCATTGTAATCAATACTTACATTGTCTGTGGATTATCAGAAACTATAGCGCCAATGGACAATGGTCCGTATTGACTATCTTATTTCTGCCCCTCATTAACTAAAGGCCACAACAGAGAGTTCACAATTACTGGTGTTTGCAGTGTGGGAGAAGTGGCATCACGACAGATCGGCAGTGTCATCAAATCTGTCTGAGATGAGATCTGACACCACAAGCCTGGACACAACACTTGACAACTTGACACTTGACTGCCGTGTCGATTGCAGAATTTGCAGAACATGTGTACTGTCAAATGGGCATCAACAGATGTTTTCCAAATCTATTCATGTTTTTAATCAAGGTGCTCAAGTGATTTGATGCATTCGTGAGGCAAGATCCATTTTATTATAAAAAAAGATCTTGGATCAGATCATCTTGACTGAGCGCGGCCATTTTGTTTGAATCAAATGCAAGTGATATGAGAGGTAGAATCTGAAAGGTCAATAGGAGGGACATAGAAAGGACGTAACCCGTAATTGCCACTGGTGACAACTTCGCAGTCATCCGCCTCTTTGTTGAATACTGCTGTAGTCACAACATGCGTAAAACACACATTATATACAAGAAGCTGGTCGCAAATAATTTTGCTTTTTTCGATCACAAGAATCAGTTTGCCAATTGCTGCATTTTATAATTTCAGTTCATCTTGTCACTTTTGTTAACTTTCTCAACAAGATTAAAATACGGGGTATGTATGATTTTGAAAATCACAATATACCTGTATTTAAAAAAAAATTTGCAAACATATTTGGATGCATATTATTAATATTTCAAATTGTGGTATACAGCACACCTCTACATGTAACCATGGTAACCACTGTACATATACCCCACCAAGTGGATGTCTTGCTTTGCCGATTTGTTGGCCCTTTGCCAAGATGCCTGAGACACACTGATACATATTGATGTAACAAAACATGTGAATATAATATTACTATCCAACTAATTCTAGACGTTCTAGAATATCAGTCTACTTGTAATTAACTAAACAATGTTCTTGTTGGAGATACAAATACATAATTAAAATCATGTTAAAAATCAACAAAATCTTCAATAACACCAGCTATATTCACAACCACACACAGGATAACGCGATGTGAATTTTAAAAAATTAATCGTTTCTTATATAAAACGGTTAAGGTCAGACTTATCTGTAAAACCAACAAAAATGTTAAGTCTGACCTTACAGAAAGAGATGTTGACAACATGGCTGCCAATGCAGATGCCAGGGACTTACAGCAGTTCTCAGAGGCCAATATTTGGTCATCCATGGATCGTGAAGCTGTTTAACGCGATGCAGATAATGATTGTGATGTTGATTTCCATGATTGTTTGTCAATAGTTGAAACACCAGATTTCCTCTCAAAACAACAAATCAGTAACCTTGGTTACAGACAGTGAAAATATCAATAATCTCCCTTTATCATTATAGCTGAGATTACATTGAAAGCATCAATGTTTAGAATGTATCAAGCATCATCAGACTGGGAACTCAGATCAAAGTTCTCATGATTAATTGACGGAAGTCTGCGAAACAAATCAATGAAAGTTATACAAACTTTTACAATGGAGTCATAGCTGATAAAATACTGGATGTGAATGGTGGTCGTCATCCTGGGATGAGTGTCCAAGGTGGTAACAGGGCTGGTCACAGGGGAACATCGGCAGAGGTTTGTTTGTTTGTTTGATGTTTAATGCTGCACTCAGCAATATTCCAGATGACAGTCTGTAAATAATCAAGTCTGGACCAGACAATCCAGTGATTGACTTCATGAGCATCAATCCACGTAATTGGGATACGATGACATGCATCAACCAAGTCAGCGAGCTTGACGACAGTTAGTCGCCTCGTCACCTCTTACGGCAAGCATGGTGATCAGAAGGCAGCAGGGACCACCAATGACTCTGTCTTCTTGTTAACTTTTTTAATGAAAATGTTGATTTCAGTGATGATCCCCCCCCCCCCCTCCCCCCCCCCCCCCCCCCCCCACACACACACACCTAAGTGTTCATCCTCCTGGCTGACGGCCATGTTATACTGCATATATCTGCATTACGCTAGTTATCTGGGACAGGAAGCCTGCACTAGGATGACGCCGTTGCAATGTGATAATGAGACACATTACACCCAAGAATAAATTGTTGAGTGGTGCTCTTCAATTACATGGCTATCCAGCTTGGCTCTCAGATACCACTTCCTGTTGAGCGAGTGTGTGCTATTTAGTACCTCTTAAGACTTTTAAGGGAGGACACAAACTTATGAAATTGTTCAATAGAACCCAGGTGTGATCAATACTTGGACCACTGAATCATCCAGCACACTAGGACAATTTTGACACTAACAAACCCATCTAATAGTGGAAAAAGCATCACTGGCCACCTCACATACCTAGGCCATTTTGACACCAACAAACCCATCTAATAGTGGAAAAAGCATCACTGACCACCTCACATACTGTGTCAGTTCCGGTACAATCCAACCCATCTGGTACAATCAAACCCACCTAGTAGTGGAAGTAAGCAACAGTCAGCCCACTGGGCCACCTTGCATACCGGTCACTTCTGGTACAAACCCATCTTACAGTGGGAGCCAGCAATACTCAGCCCGCTTGGCTATGAGACGTACTGAGCCAGTTCTTGTACAGCCAATCCAACATATACATGCTGTTCGTGGGAGTCAATCACTGACCACATGTTCTCTCACAGACCAATGAGTTGCGTAAACTCAGGGCAGTGTGTGGCTCATACGTAATATATCTGTGTGGAATAAACAGAATGGAATACAATGATAGAAACTAACTGTTTTCATCCACCAGTCCTAATAATGATACCAAATAGCTACATCTAGACTAACATCTAGTCTCTGAAATGAACATACATGTATCATACAGAAAAAAAACAGTTGTTCAGTTATCTTAATAAAATATAATAAAAAGGAGCCCAGTGACTCTCTTCATTTTCAGATACTGCAGTGATCTAGACTTGCCAAACATTATAGACTTGCATGGGCTGTATTTGATATATATTTGTATCAGGGTCTGTAAGACAGACTAAGCTACACCCTCTACTTGTCCTTATATAACCTTAACTATTCGGCAGTTGGGCAAGGACTACCGGACTGGTGTCAGTTTCTGAGGCTGGAATCTATGGCATGGAACTGAGTTTGATCTATGCTGTTTTTGCAATATTCCAGCAAAACCATGTCAGGGGACACCAGGAGAATCGAACCAGGGTCTCCGGCATGTTGAGGAAACGCTTTCACCCCTGGGCTACACTACCGCCCCTACAGGCATGGAAGACATGGACATTTGAAACAAATCCATGCCTCTCTGTTGGTTTGTTTGTTTGTTTGTTCTTTAACGCCACTTTTAATGTAGAATACAAGCAAGATACAGTAGCATCACTGTAGCACTGATTCCAATGCATAGCAATTCCTATTTCAATCATCACTATGTCACAGGACTCCACACTAATACGAAGCTGTGAATGGACGGATGTTCTATTGTTATGGCGAAGTGCAATGTCTAACACGTCACAGTCACAACAATATGTGATGGCCACCTGCCGTCTGTTTGGTGCGAGGTGTTGACAAACAAATCAGCCCATGTGATTGACACATCTGTATGTCACATCTGTATGTCACAGGTGTGACTGAACTGTTGCTGGATGTCATCAGCGTGTCCGACAGTATTAATGAGATGTTGAGAATTTTCACTAGCCTCTGACCGTGAAGATCCAGGGTAGAATCATCTTCCCGAGGCAAGGGAGTTAACTGACTATAAAAGTCCAGTTTCCACCCTTGCCTAAATAGGCTGGAATTCCTGGGCTCGATCGTAGCGCCACCAGTGGCTATTATGAGTTATGTCCCTTCTAAGCCTCTCCTTTGGACCAATCATATTCCACCTCTCGTATCACTTGCATTTGTTTCAACAAAATAGCCTTGGGAAGATGGGGTAGAGCAACTACGCTTGTTGTAAGAGGCATCTAACGGGATCGGGTAGTCAGGCTCGCTGACTTGGTTGATGCATGTCATCGTATCCCAAATGCGTGGATCACTTCTCATGATATGAAAAATCACTGGATTGTCATGCCCAGACTCGATTATTTACAGACCGCCGTCATATAGCTAGCATATTGATGATAGCGGCGTTAAACAACAAACAAACATAGAATTGTGATAGCTGTAGTTCTCCATTCCCATTGTCATTCTAATAAATGGAGTTGTTTGTTTCTATCAAAATGATATATTTTCAAAGACTAAGCCTCAGTCAATCCATACCTCCGAGGAATCGCAATGACCACAAACAAATAGCAGTTAGTTAAAGTCAGTCAGTCCATTGCTGCTATAACATTAACACGTCTTCATTTCTTCTTAATATCAGTTGCTATTAATGTTGAGGCAAAAATATCCGCTATCAATATGTATTATTTTTATCATGCTAAATCAGCAGATTAAGCCCTGACATGCACAGTTAATCAATTCTTCCCACACAGAATTCTGTATGCAAGTAAAGACCTCCATTACAGACTACATCTACTCGTGATGATGTTAACTCCAATAAATAATCTGATTCATCTGCAGAAACATAATACAGAACACATATGTCCACTCAATCTTTCCTATTTCCCCAGCACACAAATAGAACGTTCTATAATAAAGCAAGCCTTCTAGGACATTGATGAAAGTTTGCAGTACCGTCAGGACTGGAGTCCTCAGCTCTGATCCACAAAAACCTATCATCCTTCCTACGTCTCCAGGTAATACTACTAAGAGAATGAAAGCTTTGAGGAAGATAGTATAATATTCATATAGCCATTTTTATATTCAGAATGCTGTCTGCATTGGGACCTCTTATTAATCTACAGTGAGATTATCATTACAAAGTAAACAAACATCAGAATATACTTAATTGTTTTTTACTGAACTTGTTGCCTGTTAATTTAATCGGTAATTTAATTAAAAGATCAGTTGAAAATAAGAATTGATGTCAGTAATCATCTCCAAACGGATAAACTTGATACAGTAAACTAACAGCACATCGTGACCAAGGCAGACACTTTGAAGAAGGCTGACATTGTTTTTCATCTGCAAGAGTTAAAAGTATATGAATGTTTCATAAATAATAAATGGCCGAAGAAAGGTTGTGCATATGTATACATTTCACTTATCCCAAACACTCCATTAAATTGATGACGACTAAAATGGGTTATATGAATTGGATCCTAAACGAACCTACCGTTCAAAGAGAAACATGGACATCGAGCCAGCAGCACATGGCTACTTATATTTAGTGGGACTCACATGAAATAATTTGAACAAATACAAACTGCGTTCCTTCAGCCATAAACTGTGTATTGGTTGTCTGGGGGTTTTCAGCCTTGATACTGTTTGTAGTTAAAGGTTATTGGGTGGAACAGAATAACAGAGTTCAGTGGAAACCAAATAGATATCTCCCTGATTTGTCCCCAACCCCATCTTTTCCAAACACTCAGCAATATTCCAGGTAAGGAGAGAATCTCACTCGAGTGCTTTTTTATATCAAATATATCGAGTGTTGATATATTTGATATCAAAAGACACTCGGGTGAGATTTTATTAATCATCCAACATCATTTTACCAACTTTTTCAGTTTGTAGACAGTAATAAGCAGTGTCTAAAGTGTAAAAAGTACTGCTAACAGCTTCAGTAGCAGAGCCATTGGTGATGTCATTTGATTGTGACATCATGGTAACCAATGACGTCACAATGGTCTGCAAAGCATTGTGATGCAATTTCATTACAGCAATATCTACAATGTACAATGCTTGATCTCACCCAAGACATATCTCCTGTGGGAGCCAGTTTTGGATGATAATGGTGTTGGTTGTAAATTATCAAATCTGAACCAGACCATCCAGTGATTGACATCATGATCAATAGGGATATGATGACATGCATCAACCAAGTCAACGAATCTCTCCACCCTATATCGCTGTCATATAGCTAGAATATTGAATAGTGTGGCGAACAAACAAACGTAGAGTCCCCTATCCTCACAAGGCTAGTGTGCTGATATACAAAGGGGAAATACACACTTAATTAACACAAGTGCCACCTATAACACAACAAAAGTATTTATTTCTTCATGAGGTGCAAGGCCTCACTATCAAACCCATACACCGGTCATTCATACGACACAAGGGGGATGTTGCTGTCAAGATCACAGTGTATATATTTCTCTTAAGTTGGTTTGATTGTATGTATTAGAGTGTGGTTGGACTGTATGTAAGCTGTGAGCTTTAAAGTTGTACAGTTATGTAAGATTGCTTGGGTCAGGCGTGAACGTCTTTTGTTGTATGGGCTGTGTGATTGAATGGGTATTTAAAAAGACTGTGAACTGAAATTCAGGGCAGTCAACGAGAATTCTAACCTTGGTTAGACGGTTGTGGTTTTGGTGCGTTGTCCCAATCTTGTGGCGTAAGTTTTTTTATTTGAATATTGGTTATGCTTATATTCTTGTAGCTTGATCATGTATGTATTATCTCTATATACCGTATTTGACGTAATAAGCGCCCCGCTCTAATAAGCGCCCACGGCGATATTTGCTAATATACTGGCTAGTGAACAATCCCAATTAGCACCCCTTCTGATTGATAAATGTACACAAGGCTATCTATTCAAGCATAATACGTTTGTTATATGCACCCTTAATTATGGGCAATTAAATTCTGGAAAAATGTATCTGTCGTTTATAAACATTTCAGCATAAACCACAAAATTTACGCTCTTTGAACTCACAAATATATATTCTAATAAGAGCCCCCTATTTCTAATTTTGAGAGCGCCCTAGGCGCTTATTATGTCAAATACGGTATATGTAATGATAGAATTATTGACATGTTTATGACGTAGAGGTGCTCCGCCTGGCCAACATAGGCGCAATACATAGAAGTGTACTCAAACCTACGAGACAGCTTTATAACCACTGTGACCTACATGTCAAAGCCAGCACTCTCTGCGGTCAATAATTATTCCAATCATAAGCAACAAATCTTTATGGAAAAAAGGCCCATGACCTTATGATTTATGGATCAAGTGAGGTCTGCTTTTTTTATCAGAATAAATGTGGCGTGCTTAGGGTGGGTTTTATTATTTATGTTTTATCATTTAAGGAAAAACTTTACGTTTATTAATTATATGATAAACACATTTGGCCTCATTTAAGATTATTTTGTTATAGATATTTAGTATAAGTTGGATAAGATTGACCATATTGGATTTGTTCTATAGCAAAATGGTATATATCTAGTACAGTGGTCCCTCGCTACAACGCTACCAATGGGGTCCAAATAATTGGTGGGCGTTATAGACGATGAGCCGTTTAACCGAGGCCGAGGCGGGGGAGCGCGCTCGGCAAATCTCAAATCATCAATGTGTTTATCTCACGTCACGTCAAAATAGTATATATTTTTTATTGACCTAGATCTACCTGTAATATCATTCATTTATTAAATCTGTCACATTTCACAATGTCTGAAATATGTATTCCATTTCAATTGATCATTTTTTATCGATAAATTAAAAAATTATTCACTATTTCCCGCGATGTTATTGAAAATAAAATTCTCGGACACACATTTCGACAACGGGTCCGCATCGAACATGTCAAAGAGCAAAATAAAGACGTTTTAAGCAAATCTTTGTATGTACACATGAATATGATGGGAGACTAACAATACATGACATTCATCCTCTATATCTGTGCCACAAGTCTACGAGATCTAATGTAGGTCACGCCCATCTTCCCTTCTCTATCATGAGATCGTGGGAGCTCAATCTACAACAGGTCAATGAGATTCCATATTTTTTAATATCAACAAAATTTGATATTTTTTAAATGTTATATTTTCCTATAAAATGTACATAAGTCCATACACCAGTTTTCCATGATAATATCTAAAATTTGCTGCTTAAACATCATTCAAAACAAAATTCTCCACATGTTGAGACAGCCAGACCAAATCCAAATCAACAAAACACATTTGGTAACCAAGTGCCCCAAGTTTCTACCCCCGGGTCACTGAGTGAGTGAGTGAGTTGGGTTTAACGCCGCTTTTAACATTATTCCAGTCATATCACGGCGTGTCAGCTTAATGTGGGAGGAAAGCCCGAAGTGATGCAGGTCTCAGACGTTTACCACTTCGGTGAAACCCACGAGCACGGGTATGGTGCTGACAAACCTAGAAACATAATCGGGGTGAACGGGGATTCGAACCCACAATCATAGGTTTCTGGCGTGCCCAAGGGACGCAACTCTGCACAGCGAATCGCGGCGCCTTAGACGACTGGGCCACCCGTGCCCCCCCCGGGTCACTGAAGGACATTTGTAATAAAGGCTGTAATTACTGTAATTTGTAATCAAGTAAATCATGGGGCAAAATACCTGGGGTTTTGTACTCAGGTGTGGAATTACCTGGGTCTTCATCAACCATGTTGATTTTGAGAGATTAATGAGGATTGGGTGTCTGTTATACGTGACCTGGCTTATTGCATGTTCTCAAACCCGGACAGCATGAATCATTGTTCATGCAGTCAATCACCTCATTCCTTAGTCCAGAATCGACTTTTCACAGACCACGATTGTGGCGTAAAACAATATTAGCTTCTACACTTGATCACTCCTACACACAGGCTGTTTTTGACTTATTTGCCTGCCTCAGATGTGATAACAGGCTGCTGATAGTTATATAGATTATCACATAGATTATAACAATTTGCTGACTTCAGCGCAAAACAACATTCATTCACTCCCTCACTCACACGTTCTATAGTTAATGTTTCCCCTGAATAGGTCATATTCGGGGCACCAGTGAAAAACCGGGGTAGAATAGGTCTTGGGCAAACCCATGCTTGCCGTAAAAGGCGACTATGCTTGTTGTAAGAGGTGACTAACGGGATTGGGTGGTCTGACTCACTGACTTGGTTGATGAATGACTTTGTATCCCAATTGCGTGGATCGATGCTCATGATGTCAATGACTGGATTGTCTGGTCAAGACTTGATTATTTACAGACTGACGTCATATAGCTGGAATATTGCTGAGTGCGGTGTAAAACAACAAACATAGAAACATCATATTCTGGATCACAACAGGCCAGGACCTTTGAGGTACAAAGGTGTCATTGCATCAGGTGATAAGGCTTGGTGACTTGGTTCATTTCTAGTCATCATCATACTACTCAAGAAAGTTAAGGGTCACCTGATTATTTCGTATTACTATGGATCAGTTCCTTGTTGTAATATGAGTGAGTGAGTGAGTTGGGGTCTAAGCTGCTTTTAACAATATTCCAACATTATCAAGGGGGGGAACGAGGGGGGGAAATCAAACACGGGTCCTTAACTTATTTTGGGTAGTATACTTGGATCGTGTGGGAAGTTGTTCAGTATATCAATTGTCTGGTCCAGATTCATTTATTTTCAGGCTGTCGTCATTGCTGGACATGGCTGGGTGCGGTGTTAAACCAACAAACAATTTATATGCTGTTTATCACAACATTAATATCTTTTGAGTTATACACAATAAATATGGAGTTCAATATACTGGACAAAAAAGTTAGAACCTTGGGGATCATAAATATTTTTGGTTTTATTTTTATGAAATTGTATTTCTGTCTTAACTACAAAAAAGTAACCCCAAAAATATTCATGATCCCCAAGGTTTTGCTTCAATGGCAACTACAACAGATCAAGGGTCAGGATCGGTTTGTTTGTTTGTTTGTTTGTCACTACACTCAGCAATATTCCAGATAAATAACGACAGCCTAAAAATAATTGAGTCTCACCAGAAAATCCAGTGAGTGATATTGTGATGGCATGGATTGTGATCACTGGTTTGTCTGGTCCAGAGCCCTGTTCCACAAAGCAATCTCAGTGCTAATACGTTAGTAACTCCCACGTTAAAAATGATTTACACCAATCATAACACTAAGGCATATATGTGGGACACTGGCAGCGGTGTTAGTATTCCAAGATTTCATTTGAAAGCAACATTTACCCACATTTGTTTTACAATATATATGCAATATCCCTCAAAAACATGTTAGATATCAATGTCCATGTTACATTAAGCACTACCAAGACATTATGATAAGAAATATAATAGCCCTGCCATCATAAATCCCAAATGTCACCCACTACCAACTTCTACATCGTCTGAATGTGCATATCATGAGACAAAATTGTCAAATGATCCTACAAAAAGATGTATTGCTACAGAATGTGGCTGATTGTGTTTATCCCCTGTGTATATCAACAAGCACCTGCTTATTGGTGAACTGTGTCAGCATGATCTCCATCACATACAACAATGACATCATCAAAATAACATTTTCTAAAACAATGTTGCATATATAAACATCACATCTTTCACATACAAACATTCACAAAAAGTAAAATTTGGCCATGGTTATTATTTGGATGATAAAATAAACCACTAAGGATAAACAAACAGAATTAATGATCCAAATTCCACTGTCTCTCCAAAGCTTATCACTGAAGAGCAGTTTCATAACACCAACATCTCGCTTCCACAAGGCAAAGGTCATCGCCTGCCGGAGTGACATTCCTTGTAGATCTCCCTGCCTCTGTACCATAATTAATTAACCACCATCTAGGGAATAAATAGTTATGGCTTTATATTCCGTTACCAAAACATGAAAACATCAAAATGTTTTGAAGCCTATTTTCAAAGCATTTAACATTGGAAAGGTCATGAGTTTGGCAAAGGAATTTGTATCCAGTCGTAAGATAACAAGCTTTATATAAAGACTGGCTCAATCTACACTTAATCATAAGAGTTTGAATTAGGTCATTTAACATTCAGAATGTGGATGTTTGCAAATCAGGGATCACATCCTAGACAAGGAAGCAGTATTTTGGGTCTTGGAGCATGTTACTATAAATAGCTTAAATTCCTGTCTGTCTTTGGGTGCTATATGGACCCAAGTGTTTACCAACAAAATATGTGGTATTAATAAAATGACTGGTAGATAACCGTATATATTGATTAAATGTGTTGTTTATTAATATATCACCTGCATAATGATTGAAAACATGGCTCCATAATTATCATGCATATTTGATAACATTACTACAAGATGATCAGCCGGTGTGTGCATGCTGCTAATTTATGTCTAATCACTGTGTTACATTGCTAATCCATCCATCTGCATGATGCTAATCACACCAACACAGGGTTAATTGGGTGTCAGGTTTCCAAAATGACTGCCCCAGAAAATAAAATGTATCACTGCACCTTGAATTCCATGATGTGTCAAACCTTCGATTCATGACATTTACATGACAATTAAACACAGATGTTGTGATGGAGACTGCTTGCTTGCTGTATATCTCATCACAATGACAGACGGGGAGATATAGGTGTTAGAGCCTGTGAAGGATGTATGTAGGTTATACAAGTACTCACCATCTCCCAAGTCAACCTTCACACTGGTTCCACGGAACACAAAATACAGAACCAGGCGTTTTTTGAAGGGAAAATGACTGACAAATTTGACGACTTGTTTGTATAATTCCGATATCGTATCCCAAGTCGGAGGGACGAGAGCGTAGGTCCCTTTATCCGTCCTCTGACCGTGATCCCAACCACAGATCTCCATATTGGAACGAGCCTTTTACCAAACTGCTATTGATCAGCGAGGGACCGGCTTCCCAGCCAGGGAAAGTCCATTGTTGCCGGTGGGGGAGCTAGGAGGCTGGCCCTGCCAATAAAAGAAAACTACCATCACCAAAACAAACAAAAGAAGCTGAGATGAAAGTGGCTGACTTAAAAGGGTCTGTTGCTGTATCAACAGGGCTGTTAATCACTGCCTGAGTCATAAAACTATAATTTCTCATTGTTCAATGAACCATGTTCAACATGAAGGCTGTTCGTGAATACATTCAGTGTTGTTGTAATTTACATAACAAATAATCAGAAATATTATATGGATACATAAATTTCAATGAATATTTTTAATGATTTTACATCATTTAATACATACTGAGTATTTTGTATTTACTTACATAAAGATGTCAGTGATAGGCTGATATTCAATATTCAATTACCATATTTGACATAAGCGCTCTTTACAAATTAGGTGCCCCCTGACGAACTCCTAGAGCAATCTGTATGTAATCTTTACATACAAGGACTGAGAATTTGCATGCCACTCAATATATTATGATCTATATTACTGATCTTGTTTCCAGAAAACAGAAGCGTAGAAGATCTATCATATTTGCCAAATAACTTTAATAACAAACTTCTCGTTCCTTTGACATTTGAAATATTTGTTTCTAAGTGGCGAATACGGTACTACCATGATGAATATGCAGGCTGTTTCCCAAATGTTGCTTAATTAACCAATAATCAGAAATAATGAATGCATACAGTCAATAAATATATTTAATAATTTTACATCATGACATACATTGAGTATTTTGTATTCACATTCATAAACAATTTTTTCCAAAGGTGTGTAATAGACACTAAGCTGTAAAACATTGTCATAAAACAGTTCTTATCACATGACAAGGTCAGAATGACAGCCATCTGTTTCAACAGACTTTATGAAATCATAATCTGCCAGTCTGCACGTACAGAGAGAGACGAGTGCATTGACTTCGTCCTGCTAATTTGGGATTGCTGTTGAATGAAAAACCACCACCTTCCAGTAGGGATTTTCTCAAAAGTAATGTGTCCCTTTTTTCAATGATTAGTTTTTTAAGACTATAATTAACACTGAATTAATATACCACTCAAAAGTTAAAGAACACCACAATCTGAAGCCCATTTTGAAATATCCACCAGCCAGATTAACTATAAATATGAAAGAAACAGGTGTTCTTTAACTTCTTTTGATCAATTACAATAAAACTTCAAAAACAAAATTCTACTCTTTTAAAAAAAATATTAGTTTAAAGTCAAAGTGAAATGGGACTAAACGCTTATGAGACAATCCCTAAACCAACCCCATGTGCAGCCATTGTTGTGTGAGACAGTGATGCAAGAATCGTATTCACCGCAATAACAGGAACGTGTGTAGGTGCATGACATCGTGTCATTTCAAACTGTTGCATCTTCTAAATTCACTTTTAACACATTTTACAGCAAGCCAAATATTTTCACAAGATAAACCTACATTCACATCCAGGTTTCAGATTTAACAAAAAAGCAATAACCACATAAGTATACATAATATACTCAACAACAAAAGTAACACGAATATCATACATGTTGGTTAAAATATGAAGAATTATTCATATTCAAGATATAAGATTGATTTGATGCACAAACGAACATACTGGTATGTTGTGTAAACCGACGCTCATGAGCGCATCACATGTGACGTCATAGATACATGACTCGAGATGCGCCATTTGTCTCGTGCAGGAATAGCGTGTAAAGTATGGAAATCACGTGCAGCATATCGTGATAAGAATAAAGACAATGTGGCAACACTTGACTGATTGTTAGTTTTGTTATTAAGTGGTACACATTGGAAACATCTCTTCTTAGCGTACATAATTCTCTATAATTATGTTTCTGTGGTTTGCGTTTCTTTTGGCAGTGAGTATATTAATGTCATATTCAACGTGGCAGCAAACATTTCAAGAATACAGAAATAAGACCCTTCAACTAGGGATGCAGTGACAATATAGTGATATGTTGATATTCCAACTGAAAAACAAATCATAACGAATCCCTACAACTGTTAATCACTCCAACTCAAGTCGTCTGTCAACTGAAGTTGTGTTACTTGGTAACTTAGGAACAGGCAGGAATGTAAATCATAAAACTATCACATAAAAGATTGATATGTCCTCCAAGGCCAGATATTATTCTTTTACTGGTTCACATACTGATTGTGAATAATCAAGGTTGTTTGGTATCAAAAACCAGTTTCTTTTTGGTCTGCAATATTTATCTGAATAAGTCGTAATGTGTACATGTCAATCAAACATAAACATAACAATCCATGACCTTGACATGTTCAAGGACATTTCAAGTCCACGATGTATGTCTTTATTATTAATGAAAGAACATCCAGTTTTTGAGTGTTTTCTAAACCTGACAACAACAACTTTAGTGAGTGAAGTAAACAACGGCTCCCTGTGTAAAGGGCTGAATCATGAACAGGTAAACACCAGAATATGACCAGGTAGGAAAGACCTGTGTTATTATTTACTGTGTACACACAGAGACATCAGCCTGACATATTAAAAAGGACATCAACAAATGTTTCAGTAATAAATGTAATGAAAAGATAGAGGTGATAATATCAAAATATACAATCAGTTTCAAAATTAAGAATGGGGGACTGAGGCCCCTTTGTTAGGCAGAGTGGCATGTGAGAGTTGGCAGTAATAGAAACTTTGTAAACTCCCGTCCGCAACCCCTGGCTACAAGTATTCAAACATTTGGGTTTGGGTTACGATTAATATCTGGGCAGATCTTTCCAGAAAATTCACTGAAAACACACTGTAAAATCCTCAGACTCATTCCGACCAACCAATTAACAGTTCAATTAACCAATCATCCCAAATTATACAAACTATTTCAGCTTGTCACAGCCAGAACTTCAACTTCTGGACTGAAGATGACTCCAGATCGTGAAAAACATGAAACATGTGCTCAGGTTTTACAAAAAAGAAAAACAAATTGTTCACTAGACATGCTTATTTTTTTTATAAAAACTCAAACTGACCGGTTCCTTTCACAGAAAAACACAGTGCATTTTGAATCAGCGTCTGAAAAAATATTGTGTCTCAAACAAAGATCCACCCCCTCTCCTAATACCAAATGGTAGCGTGGATAACTTACTTCCTACTGTGATTCTGACCTTCACAAGGGCATACTACTTCCCTATCTTCATGTCAGTTTCTGTGTTTACTTCATAACAGTTTCGATAGCGTTGAAGGAAATAATGGTATGAAGATATGGTATGAAAAACAGGAAACTTTATAGTCTCACAAAAATAAAGTTGATACATGAAGTTTCGTTTTACAGCATTATTTTATAATTTGCAAGGAAATCCCCACAATACGGA
Source organism: Haliotis rufescens (assembly GCF_023055435.1). Taxonomy (NCBI): domain Eukaryota; kingdom Metazoa; phylum Mollusca; class Gastropoda; order Lepetellida; family Haliotidae; genus Haliotis; species Haliotis rufescens. The sequence continues at coordinate 57,952,938 of NW_025964334.1, forward strand.
GCATCAAACGACACCTTTCATGTTATGTCATTGGTGCCTTACAGCACTACCTTCCAAACAATAGAACCGCTTATCACCGGGGCACCTGGGATTAGATAACCCATTGGTCGATAGAACAATGACACGCCATCACAGTACCAGATGGAGTGAGTGAGTGAGTTAAGTTTTGGTCACTGTGAGCAGTGTTCAAGTCATACCATGGAGTGGACACTAAGAAATAGTTTCATACACTGTACACATGTGGGGAAATAAACCCAGAGTTTTTGTGTGAATAGTGAACGCTTCCACCACTGGGCTACCACGTGGTTCTATGCTGAGTTTGTCTATCCGATGGCCATCTACTAGGGCTGGCACGAGTCCAAATTTACTACCCGGGTACCCACCCCCTATTACCCGACCCTCCCCGGGGACCCACTGTCGTCTCAAGGGATACAAAATGTCTGATTGGGAATTTTTTTTAACACAACACTTGCAGAACGTATTTAGATACACGTATTAAATGATCTGGTCATGCATACACTGAAGTAGAATTATCTTTATTCATATCTTTATTCAACCATATGAAAAGTCAGAAGGAATGGGTGCATAGTCAGAAAGAAATGCGAACATTAGTGACTTGTAGTGTAGAGTTCTAGATAATTTTAGTCATTAAACAATATATCACATGACAACCCCGGGTCCGGGTAGTCCTGTGGGTACCCGGGTCCAACTCAGTACCCACCTGACCCGGGTACCCGAGTAACCCGTCCAAGCCCAACCATCTACCTATGTACTATTCGTTCTAAATAATCATTGTGACTACCAGATCAACATTGGAGGCAATCTTATAGAGACCATTAAACTGGATCGGGTGGTCAGACTCACAGACTTGGTTCATGCATATCATCTTATCCCAATAGTGTAAATCAATGCTCATGAGGTGAATCATTGGATCGTCTGATCCAGATTTGATTATTTACAGCCCGCCAATACACAGCTGGAACGTTTCCAAGTGCCGCGTTAAACAACAAACAAAAAACTCAGCAGCCATTGAGACTAACACATCGCCATTCAGTCGGCTGTTACGACAAGAAACCATCTTACCCACAATCCCCCACTTGACCTTAAAAGAGGAAACCAAACATGGCGCTCGACTTTGATGTCATGGCAAAGATGGCAACATGTTTGTGAAGAAGTTTTTTGCACGTGGACAGCCTCTGCAACTATGTGTGTCAAGCCAAGTCAAACACATCACCTGCTACTGCGCCAACATCGACGTGGGTACGTGCAGTTTGTCACATCAACGCTGCAGTTTGCACAGGTAAACAGTGTTGCAGGTCACGGCATGACAGACATGGTCACAGAACAGCTGGACCCGCCAGCATTCAAGGTGATGTGCCACTCAACCAGGGTCAAGGTCAAAGAGAGACTGCCATGGACTGCCATTTGTGTTCAGTCCAATGGCTTTAATACTTCTGAAATGATTCTTGCACTCACAGCTGTATTTATAATTCTCACAAGCATAAGAGATTTATCTGGATCTGCCCAGAAGCAGATACACGGCCCCAAGTCTGCACCAATTGTCCATATAAATTCCCACATTGGAATTTCATTTTCCAGGTGTTGCTGTTACAGTTATAACTAATGTTATAGCTTGGTAGAGGAGACTTGTATTTCACTGGTAGCAGGACCAGTGAAGAGGGAGATGCTTTAATGCCTACATTTACATTATTGCATAGAATGTAATATGAAAGTACATAATTAAAATACATGCATTAAAACATAGAAAAAAAAGAAAGCAAAAATTTGAACAAAATATGTGCCTGCCAGCAGCACTTAGTTTAGGATCCCAGATAAAAATCTGTACATCTGAGGTCAACAAATGTGAAGGGACAGAACGGAAATGTGGAGGGACAGAACGGAAATCTGTAGGGATAGAACGGAAATCTGTAGGGACAAAACGGAAATGTGAAGGGACAGAACGGAAATGTGAAGGGACAAAACGGAAATGTGAAGGGACAGAACGGAAACCTGTAGGGACAAAACGGAAATGTGAAGGGACAGAACGGAAATGTGAAGGGACACACCGGAAATGTGAAGGGACAGAACGGAAATGTGAAGGGGATGAAACAAAAATGTGAAGGGACAAACGTGGGGATGAAACCACAACCTTTTCCAGATGGAGACACAGATCTTCTACAATCTGATGCCAGCTGTTAACATGCTGTGGCAATACACTTTAAGTACACCAGATACTGTCATGGCCTTATAAATTAGACAGAGCCAATGTCACTGACACAAAAACCTTGACCTTTCATCGTCATGACAACAAGTCCCCCAACCATGGATATCTAAAGAATTCAATACAATTACAACAATAAGTTGGGTACCATGTCCACATTTTTCAAAAACGTTTCACATATTAAGCGACATTTAGAGAAACGGACAAAATGGAGTACAACAAAGAATGTCAACAATGCACAGTTTGGATGAAAACATTTCCCAGCTTACCTCTCATGACAGATGTTCAATGAAAATTGAAAATATCACAAAAGCACTGCCTTTTCAAAAACATTCATTAGAATGTTTTTGAAATATAATTCTGTTAAACTGCAATGTGATTGGTCCTAGTTGCTGCACCAACAGCTAAACTGACAGAAGTGATGACAGTGTTAAAACAGTCATCTCACGCCTAACGCCAGCTTGGTGTCGTAAATAATACACGCAATGTTGCCATTATTCTATAGAAAGCATGGGAAGTGACATAGTGGCTATTTCAATATAAATCAATAGGACCTATTCAAGAGTTATATGTGAAATATTGCCATTGTGAAAACAGTGACCTTGACTCTTGAACTCTGACCTTACCCCACAATGGAGTCCGTTTTACAATCGTCTACACAAGATTGATCTGTTCGTAGGTTGAAGGTTGTGCATGGTTTGGACAAGATGTTTCTTACATAGATGGTCCTGTGAGAGTTTGAATTGACTGCCCCCTGATATTCCATTGACAGTAGGGGCGGTCGGGTAGCCTAGTGGTTAAAGCGTCACGCCGAAGACCCGGGTTCGATTCCCAACAAGGGTACAATGTGTGAAGCCCATTTCTGGTGTCCCCCGCCGTGATATTGCTGGAATATTGCTAAAAGCGTCGTAAAACCATACTCACTCACTCACCATTGACAGTGATATTGGGGCAATCTTTCAAATCTCCCCTCTGTCGAGTCACAGGCTTAAAGTAGTATCAGATTTGGAAACTATGCATGAAAGTCAAGAGGTTCTTGTCATAAACCAAATGTTAAAAACTTAAGCAGTACCCAGATTCAAATACTATAGGCCTTAGGGACCAGTTCAAAAGTTTGATGTCGGATAAAAAATTTAATTCCTTAAGAGGGGTAGGCGGTTATGGCCCTGCAAGTTTTCCATCCAGCTAAATCAACTTACCTGATTTCTCAACATTTTATATGGTAACAAAACCAAGAAAGTCCATCTAGTGCAGTGCATAATATAGACTGGCAGATTTGATCTATAAAAACCCTATAAATGATTTTCAACACCTAGTAAATAAACTTCAGTCAATAAAACTTCAGAAAAACTAGAGCAAATCATGAAAAGCTTGACACTGAACTTGGGAACAAGGCAATAAATGCCATACTATAAAAAGCAGTAGTTCAAGGGAAGTGATATGGTAGTCCAGGCTGACTGACAGTCAAAATACAATGAAATGTTGGTGAGGATTAACAACGGGGATTAGTGTCTTATAAATAATGACAATTAAGTTATGGATACATATACATGTCATGGCTAAAGGGTAATCCACCTTTGGAATCATATGTTTTTCAGACAATGGTCATGCCCCGCTTATATGGACTTCAGATATCCGGAAACCTCGGTTCCCGGACGATTTTCATTCAAAACGAAATAATAACTATATAAATTTACCCGTATATACGGAAATTCAGTTTCCGGAACCGGATGGTCATTTTCATACACAAAACACTGAAATGCACACAAAATTGTCTCACTTATCCGGACAATACACTTCCACTGGTGGTAATCCTTTGATTCGTGAAAAGTCAATTAACCAAGTGACACTGAGTTATGTTTGAGACGAGTGTGTTTTAAAAGACAAACAGAAGTGGCTAAATCTCCAGTAAGAAGCTGGTTTCAGTTATACGGAAATTCGTTTATACGGACTAATTGTGCAATGACGCAAGTGTCCATATAAACGAGGCACAACTGTATTTGTAAATCAGTCGCTATGACACCTCTCACATCATCAAAACAAGCCTCAACAGGATATATATAAAATAATAGAATTTTTAAAAATGAAACCATGGTGAAAAGTTACTTTAATAAACAATAGGAAACTGGTACAAAGGCTTTTATAGATGGTCATTATCAAGCCGTACCAATTAATTGTCAGGTTTTAGTTTGATTGACAAAATGCCTATATAAGATAGATAATAAATCGCAAAGAACAATGAAGAACGAAGTGTGGTTTATTTCAAGATAAAACAGTGTTCTATCCCAACGTCATTTTTGGAGATTCGAAAATGCGCTCCCAACTTGATTATGTCGTATATTGGACAACAATTTTTGAAAGGGGAGTGTCTTGTGAGTAATTCCCCATAGATGTAAATGTGCAACGCAGACAAACGCAATGGCCGAACGATCGCATCCAAACACAGGAGAACTAGCACAAATGGTATTGGGAGAAAAGGTGCAGGGAATTGACTTGAGGATTGTGAGAATATGCGTGAAATACCTAGCTGCCCATAAAATGGACTTGTCCGACATTGTGGAGGTCAGATTCTATTTAAAGAGTCATCATAACTTAAATATGTGTAAATATTTTGAAAGCTTGTGCATTTTATCATAATTCTTAAAGAGGTTGTACATAATGTTGATATCTGGGAATCAAACCAGGATTTTGGACAAGCACTATAACCAGTGGGCTATCCCACTGCACTTAACATATACGGAACATCGATCGTGGCCATCATGTTCGGGTATCAATATCCTGCATATATATTTCAGTGTTGGCGACAAAAGCGACAGCTGGGAAACAGTATGGAAGATAATTTTGTCTGTTCCATCCATGGGAACGCTGAGTCAACATGTTGGTGTGGGAGTCCTGACAATTACAGTAAGTCTTTTCCTGTCAACATGTCGGTGTGGGAGTCCTGTCAACATGTCGGAGTGTGAGTCCGGTCAACATGTCGGAGTGCGAGTCCTGACAATTACAGTAAGTCTTTTCCTGTCAACATGTCAGAGTGCGAGTCCGGTCAACATGTCGGTGTGGGAGTCCTGACAATTACAGTAAGTCTTTTCCGGTCAACATGTCGGAGTGTGAGTCCGGTCAACTTGTCAGAGTGCGAGTCCTGACAATTACAGTAAGTCTTTTCCTGTCAACATGTCGGAGTGCGAGTCCGGTCAACATGTCGGAGTGGGAGTCCTGTCAACATGTCAGAGTGGGAGTCCTGTCAACATGTCGGTGTGGGAGTCCTGTCAACATGTCGGAGTGGGAGTCCTGTCAACATGTCGGAGTGGGAGTCCTGTCAACATGTCGGAGTGCGAGTCCTGACAATTACAGTAAGTCTTTTCCTGTCAACATGTCGGAGTGCGAGTCCGGTCAACATGTCGGTGTGGGAGTCCTGACAATTACAGTAAGTCTTTTCCGGTCAACATGTCGGAGTGTGAGTCCGGTCAACTTGTCAGTGTGCGAGTCCTGACAATTACAGTAAGTCTTTTCCTGTCAACATGTCGGAGTGCGAGTCCGGTCAACATGTCGGAGTGGGAGTCCTGTCAACATGTCAGAGTGGGAGTCCTGTCAACATGTCGGAGTGGGAGTCCTGTCAACATGTCGGAGTGGGAGTCCTGTCAACATGTCGGAGTGGGAGTCCGGTCAACATGTCGGTGTGGGAGTCCTGTCAACATGTCGGTGTGGGAGTCCTGACAATTACAGTAAGTCTTTTCCTGTCAACATGTCGGAGTGCGAGTCCGGTCAACATGTCGGTGTGGGAGTCCTGACAATTACAGTAAGTCTTTTCCTGTCAACATGTCGGAGTGTGAGTCCGGTCAACTTGTCAGAGTGCGAGTCCTGACAATTACAGTAAGTCTTTTCCTGTCAACATGTCGGAGTGCGAGTCCGGTCAACATGTCGGTGTGGGAGTCCTGACAATTACAGTAAGTCTTTTCCTGTCAACATGTCGGAGTGTGAGTCCGGTCAACTTGTCAGAGTGCGAGTCCTGACAATTACAGTAAGTCTTTTCCTGTCAACATGTCGGAGTGCGAGTCCGGTCAACATGTCGGTGTGGGAGTCCTGACAATTACAGTAAGTCTTTTCCTGTCAACATGTTGGTGTGGGAGTCCTGTCAACATGTCGGAGTGCGAGTCCGGTCAACATGTCAGAGTGCGAGTCCTGACAATTACAGTAAGTCTTTTCCGGTCAACATGTCGGAGTGGGAGTCCGGTCAACATGTCGGTGTGGGAGTCCTGACAATTACAGTAAGTCTTTTCCTGTCAACATGTCGGAGTGTGAGTCCGGTCAACATGTCGGAGTGCGAGTCCTGACAATAACAGTAAGTCTTTTCCGGTCAACATGTCGGAGTGTGAGTCCGGTCAACTTGTCAGAGTGCGAGTCCTGACAATTACAGTAAGTCTTTTCCTGTCAACATGTCGGAGTGCGAGTCCGGTCAACATGTCGGTGTGGGAGTCCTGACAATTACAGTAAGTCTTTTCCTGTCAACATGTCGGTGTGGGAGTCCTGTCAACATGTCGGTGTGGGAGTCTGGTCAACATGTCAGAGTGCGAGTCCTGACAATTACAGTAAGTCTTTTCCGGTCAACATGTCGGAGTGTGAGTCCGGTCAACTTGTCAGAGTGCGAGTCCTGACAATTACAGTAAGTCTTTTCCTGTCAACATGTCGGAGTGCGAGTCCGGTCAACATGTCGGTGTGGGAGTCCTGACAATTACAGTAAGTCTTTTCCGGTCAATATGTCGGAGTGTGAGTCCGGTCAACTTGTCAGAGTGCGAGTCCTGACAATTACAGTAAGTCTTTTCCTGTCAACATGTCGGTGTGGGAGTCCTGTCAACATGTCGGAGTGAGAGTCCGGTCAACATGTCGGTGTGGGAGTCCTGACAATTACAGTAAGTCTTTTCCTGTCAACATGTCGGAGTGTGAGTCCTGACAATTACAGTAAGTCTTTTCCTGTCAACATGTCGGTGTGGGAGTCCTGTCAACATGTCGGAGTGTGAGTCCGGTCAACATGTCGGAGTGCGAGTCTGGTCAACTTGTCAGAGTGCGAGTCCTGACAATTACAGTAAGTCTTTTCCTGTCAACATGTCGGAGTGCGAGTCCGGTCAACATGTCGGTGTGGGAGTCCTGACAATTACAGTAAGTCTTTTCCTGTCAACATGTCGGTGTGGGAGTCCTGACAATTACAGTAAGTCTTTTCCGGTCAACATGTCGGTGTGGGAGTCCTGTCAACATGTCGGTGTGGGAGTCCTGTCAACATGTCGATGTGGGAGTTCTGTCAATTACAGTAATTCTTTTCTGGTCAACATGTCGGAGTGTGAGTCCGGTCAACATGTCGGAGTGGGAGTCCGGTCAACATGTCGGTGTGGGAGTCCTGACAATTACAGTAATTCTTTTCCGGTCAACATGTCGGAGTGTGAGTCCGGTCAACATGTCGGTGTGGGAGTCCGGTCAACATGTCGGTGTGGGAGTCCTGACAATTACAGTAAGTCTTTTCCGGTCAACATGTCGGTGTGGGAGTCCGGTCAACATGTCGGTGTGGGAGTTCTGTCAATTACAGTAAGTCTTTTCCTGTCAACATGTCGGGGTGGTAGTCCTGACAATAAGACCATGCCTTGTGGTCAACACTATCACAAGATGCTTACAGTGTCCCTTGCAGAGTGAGTGAGTGAGTGAGGGAGGCTTAACACCACATTTTACCAACACATTATACCATGTCAGCTTAATGGTCTGTTAAAGGCCTCAAGTGCCACAGCAGACAGTCTTAGAACCTAGGATTCCGTCAGATAGCAACATCCATAGGTTCAGGCCCAAACATTTAGGGGGCACTGGTGGCCCAGTTGTCTAAGGCGAGGCAAGTTACTTCCCTTAGGCACGCCAGAAACCTATTATTGTAGGTTCGAATCCCGGTTTGCCCCAATTATGTTTCTAGGTTTGTCAGCACCATACCCGTGCTCGTGAGTTTCACCAAAATGGTAAATGTCTAAGACCTGCATCACTTCGGGCTTTCCTCCCACATTAAGCTGACACACTGTGATATAACTGGAATACTTTTAAAAACAGTGTTAAACACAACTCATTCAATCACTCACTCACTCACTCACTCACTCAAACATTTACTGTTTTTAGTTGAAATTAAATATCTTAGTGTGAAGGTGTTTCTTTCCATGTCAGCAGCAATTGCCCAGTCATCAGGTAAGCAGTATGTATATCAGGTAAGTCTCAGGTAAGCATTTCACTAATCAGGTGTACTTAAAATTGTATATAAATGTGTACTTATTCATATAACATTACAATTGAAGCTGAAACATGTATTCACATAATCTGATGATTTCATTCCCACACAATGAAAATGTCATCTCCATATTGAAAAGAAAAAATAATATTTCCTCAAAAGTTGTGAAAACCACACTTGAATTCCACAATAGAAATGCATGTGATAAGGAGGCTGAAACATGAATCGACCAACAAGTAGGAAGTTTCTGTGGACAACAAACATCCCCTGTACTTACACGATAACATGGTGGGACATGGTGCTCAGCTTGTCAACACAATCGCTGTCCATTCACCCTCTCTGTCACTTCCTCCACTGAGCCAACTAAACAGGCCTGGACAACTTCCTATTTATACCAAACTTAAATCCTTGTACGTGCAAAATATTCACCAAAAAAGAGCACATGCTATCACTGGGGCAACTCAACCGACACGAGAGGTTAAGTCGGGGCGTATGAGTTGTCTTCGTGACACCGGCACTTCAAGGATATCAAGTATATAATTTTAACATTAGGATGTATGTATTAACGAGTTATTTAATTTGAAATGTTTTAATTTTACAGTTTATTTGTTTCCAAAATTAGCAACAAACAGATAAAAAACCTTTCTTTCCAAAAGATTTCTAGATACCCGGTATATAAAACATTCATGGTGTCAAACTAGATCATAGTTACAAGTACACAAATACAAAATAAGATGATAAATGATTCTGAAGACGATTTTCATCTTAGGATCTAATGTTACTCTCAATCTGGATTTTACTTTCCTTAGAACACATATCTTCTAATAATTGTCATCATAAATATAACGCTGCAATACTATAGCTTCATCGTTCAGTTTCTCAATTACTTGAGTTCATTCTACGAAAAAAAAATGTCAATTAATATCAATGTTTATGACAAGTTGTGACATCCATGTCCAGGTGTACGTGCAGCATGGCACTGATGCATGCTGGGTGCACAGCGAGAACCAGTTATGTTGCGTTAGTGCACAGCTTACAACGCTACAGCGGCATTTACAGGTGGATTAGGCGTGACTGGAAAAATCCCGTCTTGCAGACAGGGCTGGGGCTGTTGGGCCTGCTGAGACAACACGACCTGAGAGGTCAACATCTGGTTCAAACTTCAGTGCCGATTTTAAAAAATTTACAAACACAAAACAGAATTTGAGAAACATTAATTCAAATTTTATAAATGACATATGTTTTGCAAAATAGACAAGTTGTAGTCTGTGTTTAGCTTGTCTTAGAGGGTGCCTGTTCCTGTTTCTGTTAGAGACGGTCTTAAAATTGGACCCTGATCCAGTTCTGTCAAAGATGCTCTTAAAATTGGACCCTGATCTAGTTCTGTCAAAGATGCTCTTAAAATGGGACCTAGATCCAGTTCTGTCAAATATGCTCTTAAAATGGGACCTAGATCCAGTTCTGTCAAAGATGCTCTTAAAATGGGACCTAGATCCAGTTCTGTCAAATATGGTCTTAAAAGGGGACACAGGTCCAGTTCTGTCAAATATGGTCTTAAAAGGGGACACAGGTCCAGTTCTGTCAAAGATGATCTTAAAAGGGGACACAGATCCAGTTCTGTCAAAGATGCTCTTAAGATGGGACCTAGATCCAGTTCTGTCAAATATGGTCTTAAAAGGGGACACAGGTCCAGTTCTGTCAAAGATGATCTTAAAAGTGGACACAGGTCCAGTTCTGTCAAATATGGTCTTAAAAGGGGACACAGGTCCAGTTCTGTCAAAGATGATCTTAAAAGGGGACACAGATCCAGTTCTGTCAAAGATGCTCTTAAAATGGGACCTAGATCCAGTTCTGTCAAATATGGTCTTAAAAGGGGACACAGGTCCAGTTCTGTCAAAGATGATCTTAAAAGTGGACACAGATCCAGTTCTGTCAAATATGGTCTTAAAAGGGGACACAGATCTAGTTTCATCAAAGATGGTCTTAAGAGGGACACAGATCCAAGCCTGTCAAAGATGGTCTTAGAAGGGGATCCTGATCTAATTCTGTCAGAGACGGTCTTAAAATGGACTCTGTTGACAAGGTACGTGGCCTTGTACTGCCCATGTAACTAGGCTGAGTGTTTGGCGTTGTGCCCAGACAGCATGGGATGCCAATCATGCCATCAATCAATGGTTTGTCGGGGCCGGACTCGATTATTTACAGACAGCCGTCATATAAGGGTAAGGTGCCCCGCCGGGGGAGCAGGGGGTAAAGCTACACTGAAGCTACTTTTGTGATTTTCCATAGTTAAGAATCTGGGGCAGGCAAACCAGTGATTGATATCATGAGCAAAATAGTGAGTGAGTGAGTGAGTTGGGTTTAATGCCGCTTTAAACAGTATTCCAGTTATATCGCGGTGTGTCAGCTTAATGTGGGGAAAGCCCGAAGTGATGCAGGTCTCAGACGTTTACCACTTCGGTGAAACCCGCGAGCTCGGGTATGGTGCTGACAAACCTGGAAACATAATTGGGGTGAACCGGGATTCGAACCCAAAATCATAGGTTTCTGGCGTGCCCAAGGGACACAACTCTGCACAGCGAATCGCGGCGCCTTAGACGACTGGGCCACCCGTGCCCCCCATGAGCAAAAGAGGGTACGATGACACACATTTAGCCAAGTCATTAATACTGGGGAAGAATTCAGTGAGACACAAATGGGTTGCAACCGAAATTGACTATATATAAATAAAGATTATTAGCCTTGTGTGTTTCCATATCGTAAATATCATATATTAGGAATATAATTGTATTAAGAGAACCTTTGGTAAGCGTAACAGATATTAATTATTATTTTATTCCTAATATATATACAGATACAGAAAGACATGAGGGTAATCATTTCTTTTATCATCTGTCACACATGAAGATCCGGGGTAGAATAGGTCTTCAGCAGCCCATGCTTGCCGTAAAAGACGACTATGCTTGTCGTAAGAAGTGACAAGCGGGTGGGTGGTCAGGCTCGCTGACTTGGTTGATGCATGTCATTGTATCCCAGTTGCATGGATAGACGCTCATGTTGTTAATCACTGGATTGTCTGGTCCAGACTTGATTATTTACAGAACACCATCATATAGCTGTAACATTGCTGAGTGCGGCGTTAAACAACAAACAAACAAACAATATCATATGTCATTCTTAAAATAATCGAAGCTGAAGACATACTGCTATTTACAATAATAACTTTACAAACTGCATTGGAATACAAAGCCTGACTGACCCACCCCATAAACGATAGGGCCAAATGATCTACAGCCATGTTGTTAACATGAGGAAACACATTGAGAAAGGGTGTCTTCCCTAGGTGCCTACTGCCCCAATGTGCCTACTGCCCCAATGTGCCTACTGCCCCAATGTGCCTACTGTCCCAATGTGCCTACTATCCCCATAAGCCTACCATCCCAATGTGCCTACTGTTCCAATGTGCCTTCTGTTCCCATAAGCCTACCATCCCAATGTGCCTACTGTCCCAATGTGCCTACTATCCCCATAAGCCTACCATCCCAATGTGCCTACTGTTCCAATGTGCCTTCTGTTCCCATAAGCCTACCATACCAATGTGCCTACTGTCCCAATGTGCCTTCTGTTCCCATAAGCCTACCATCCCAAAGTGCCTACTGTCCCAATGTGCCTACTGTCCCAATGTGCCTACTGTCCCAATGTGTCTTCTGTCCCAAGCCCACCATCCTACTGTGCCTACTGGCCCAATGTGCCTTCTGTCCCCATAAGCCTACCATCCCAATGTGCCTTCTGTTCCCATAAGCCTACCATCCCAATGTGCCTACTCTCCCAATGTGCCTACTCTCCCAATGTGCGTTCTGTCCCCATAAGCCTACCATCCCAATGTGCCTACTGCCCCAATGTGCCTACTGCCCCAATGTGCCTACCATCCCAATGTGCCTACCGTCCTAATGTGATTAATGTCCCAATGTGCCTACAGTCCCAATGTGCCTACTGTCCCAAAGTGCCTACTCCCCAATGTGCCTTTTGTCCCCATAAACCTACCATCCCAATGTGCCTACTGCCCCAATGTGCCTACTGTCCTAATGTGATTACTGCCCCAATGTGCCTACCATCCCAATGTGCCTACCATCCCCATGTGCCTGCAGTAAAAACATGAAATGATACAGTCTGATGATCAGAAAGTGATGAACGAGAGTACATGTGAAACTTCTATCTAATCATAAAGTAACCTTATACAACAGTTATTGAGCAAGTTAACACCCCATCATTGCACACAGAGTTTACTCAAAGTAATTCCTACCAGATGACCTCATATACACATTTATCAAATCGTGATACAAAGCTTATCGGACTGATTTATTGCATTGATACAACTATCCATTATAACATGTTATTTCGTCCTCTGACATCCACATCACGTTTTACAAGTACCTCACAAGGATCCAGACACAAATATCTGGCTCCTATAATCCCACCTGACGGAATGTCATGTGACCCACGACAGCATGCACCAGGATTCAGGATACTCGGGTCCTGATATCGAAAAGGATCCTCTGACCAGTCTACAGCTGCCAAGGTGAAGGTTGTACTAATGTAACAGGATGACAAGGGCAAATCAATACTCTCTAACCCGGACACCACGAGAGACGATGCAGGTAGGCTACAACTGCCCGGACGGCAAGACTAATCGATACAAGTGGCTACCTTAATAAAAAATCAAGGTTCGATTTTCTGCCCGAAACAATAAACATTCTGTCATTTGCTGAATATGAGAAGATGGCCATGGGCAGTTTCCATTACCATGGTTACGAGTGTCATATTTTGATGAATATTTGTTGACAAGCAGTGAATTTAATTAAAACTGTCTCAAACAAAAAAAAAGTCTCCCAAACAAAAGATAGTTTTTACTGAGATATTTTGAACCTGCTTCCAGTTTTTCAGTGTGCTGGGAATCTGAGTCTGAATGAATAGAACAGAACAGATCCAAAGTACATGTTTGTCTCCCTCAAGGAATTCTGGGGCAGAAGGGTATCCCAGTACAGTACAGCTATTTCACTGGTATTGCAATAATTCTTCACTAGCATTACAAGAGCACGTCTCCAGTCATACTAACATAGATTTCCATTATTCCCCATCATGACAAGGTCCAACATGCTTGTCAAGTCCGAGATATTGTGCAGATATAATGCAGATGAAAGAACCCATCCAATATATTGTGGTATGTATTGTAATAGATATTTTGTTCCAGCTATACGATGACGGTCTGTAAATAAATGAGTCTGGATCAGATAATCCAGTGATTGACATCATGAGCATCGATGTACATAATTGGAATACTATGACATGCATTACCCATCCCATCCCATCCCATCCCACCCGATCCCGTCAGTCGCCACTTACAAGAAGCCTAGGTGGCTGAAGACTAATCCTATCCTGGATCTTCACCGGGCTATTTTCAAGTATGCACACACATTAAAAAACATGTCATCTAATAGTTCAACACATAGTAAGCAGAACAAAAAACTTGTCTCATACGCGGCGATATACAGTATTAACATATGAATAGACATAAAGTACATCACTGATGACAATGTAACAGGGCATGACAACTGATGGTACAACTAAACATTAAGCACTACCATCCTATATAGACATACTACCAGTGTTTAAAATACCCACCTGCCCAACACTCTGAGATGGTCTATTTTACTAATGGACGGTCAGTGTTGAAAAGTTGTACGCCCGATGGTCGGGCTATTATTGTAGTCCCTAAACTACCTAAGCATTCTAGTTTTAATTCAATGTAAGAGGTAAATTAACTGTGAACGTTAAACCCATTATTCAGTCACTTCCTGGTATGCTGATATCAAGTGTCTGACCTCGTACTATTGATGTTTACCCTTTAGTTTGTTAGTCTAGAAAATTCCGGACTGGCAACATTATCCGGTCTGGTAACTATGCAAAGTTGCCAGTCCGGTTGTCTGAAAGTTGGGGGAATTTTATACACTTAATAATACATAGTTTTATATAACTTGCTATAATAGCAGTCATAATATTGGATGTATAAGCATTACATTTTTCTATTGAATATTCCAAGTTTAATAATTTGATACAGCCCTTCAAACTTGGCTGGTGTCTTTTCATCTCAAACGAGGACATATCAAACTTTGAGTTCATTAATATCATATTAAGTATATTGTCAATATTAACGACACCCCTATGACGCATGTCATATCACTATTTGCACATTTTTGTTTATTACAGCTGATTGATGGTTTCTCAGCAACTCCAGCAATTCCCAGCTACCTCCTCAGTTACAAGCGAAATACATAAAATATTCTGTCAAAACAATAACCTATACAATATGTTACAATGTCAATAGACACAATATCGTGGTTATAAATCAATCAAACTAATTTCCAACAAAACTACCACCAGGAATATTAAAGATGGCCGCCCCACACGTGATAAGCTGAGTGACTTATTCACAACCCAAAATGAACCTCAGCTGCAATTACGCATACAGCATGTAATAAGCAAGACTGCACACTTCTATACTCTGATTCAACCCATGCCACTATTGATTCACCAGTTCAATAAGAACTCCACACAGGTGCGTGTAATACCTAGAGGCAGGTATCATGGACACTCTCCATAGCACACCATTAGCAGTGACACGAGTGTCTTCGATTGGGAGTATAATTAATCACACAGTTCCAACTTTCAGTCAAATATCTCAAATGTGTTGTAATTAGCATCTCAAGTTTATTACTAAAAATAGCCACAACGAACGTGTCTAAATCAAGCTGTTCCTTTTGAAAATGCTCTGAGTATCAACAGTCAAGACGTTTGCACACGATTTGACATAATTATGCGTATCGCGATGCATATTGTACAGTGACCAATGTATCGTAACCTTGCTGTGTCATTTCACCCCTGGATTGGATGCAAAATATCTTACAATTTGACAAGTACGGCTGTTTGAATCCTGTAAAATGATGAGAGTGGTAGACAACATGTTACAGATAGCTGACATTTCTATTCTGGTAGGGAATACACTTGGAGTTCAGAATGTCACATCTGCCCTCTAACATTGAAATCCCCATTCATTTAAGGGCATTTTCTGAGCATGTGCAGTAATATGTCAACAGTAAAATAACTGGGTAGAAGTGAAAAGTGCCAGATATCCAGCCTGGGAGAACCCAAAATAGTAACGGAGACTAACATCAGATAGACCCAGTTAAATTCCTGGATCCCGTTCCACAAAGTTATTGTAGGGCTACCAAAACATAGACTTACGACAGTTGAGCACTACGATCGCTTTGTGGGACATCTCCCTGGCCTAGGTAAATCCCTGGTCTTCTCCCATGACTATTTGTTTGTTTGTTGTTAAACACTGCACTCATATTCCAGCTAAATGTCGCCAGTTAGTAAATAATCGAGTCTAGACGGAAAAAATTCAGTGATTGACACCATGAGCATCGATCTAGTAAATGGGCTCTACATGCATCAACCAACTCAGGGATCCTGATCACCCAATCCTGTCCATTGCTTCTTAGAAAGCATGTGTTGCTGAGGAGCAATTCTAACCTGGATCTTTATGGGGGACAAGCATGGATTGCTGAGGAGCAATTCTAACCTGGATCTTTACGGGGAGAAGCATGGGTTGCTGAGGAGCAATTCTAACCTGGATCTTTACGGGGGACAAGCATGGATTGCTGAGGAGCAATTCTAACCTGGATCTTTACGGGGGACAAGCATGGGTTGCTGAGGAGCAATTCTAACCTGGATCTTTACGGGGGACAAGCATGGGTTGCTGAGGAGCAATTCTAACCTGGATCTTTACGGGGGACAAGCATGGGTTGCTGAGGAGCAATTCTAACCTGGATCTTTACGGGGGACAAGCATGGATTGCTGAGGAGCAATTCTAACCTGGATCTTTACGGGGGACAAGCATGGGTTGCTGAGGAGCAATTCTAACCTGGATCTTTACGGGGGACAAGCATGGATTGCTGAGGAGCAATTCTAACCTGGATCTTTACGGGGGACAAGCATGGATTGCTGAGGAGCAATTTTAACCTGGATCTTCACGGGGGACAAGCATAGGTTGCTGAAGACCATTTCTAATCCAGATCTTCACGGGGGACAAGCATAGGTTGCTGATGACCAATTCTAACCCAGATCGTGACAGGAGCTTCTCACTTGAAGTCTGTATGTTCATGGTTCCAACAATAAACGTGATAAACTGTAACAACCATTGAGATTGATTTATCACATACCCATGTCATTCAACCAATAAGACTCCACAAACCCAGATAACAGCTGCAGTAAAAAGTACAGCTGTCATCTGCATGATTGATGTGCGACAGTGCCACATGGCCCTACGGGATGGGAATCGTGACTTGAGCTAATTGTGCAGGGAAAATCCTGGACATCACTTCTATGCATTACATTACACAGTGCCCACCACACAATACCTGGACACAGCAGGTACACAGTGCCCACCACACAATACCTGGACACAGCAGGTACACAGTGCCCACCACACAATACCTGGACACAGCAGGTACACAGTGCCCCAAACACAATACCACAGACACAGCAGGTACACAGTGCCCCATCAATACCTGGACACAGCAGGTACACAGTGCCCCACACAATACCTGGACACAGCAGGTACACAGTGCCCCATCAATACCTGGACACAGCAGGTACACAGTGCTCCATCAATACCTGGACACAGCAGGTACACAGTGCCCAATACACAATACCTGGACACAGCAGGTACACAGTGCCCCACACAATACCTGGACACAGCAGGTACACAGTGCCCCATCAATACCTGGACACAGCAGGTACACAGTGCCCCATCAATACCTGGATACAGCAGGTACACAGTGCCCCATCAATACCTGGACACAGCAGATACACAGTGCCCCAAACACAATACCTGGACACAGCAGGTACACAGTGCCCCATCAATACCTGGACACAGCAGGTACACAGTGCCCCATTAATACCTGGACACAGCAGGTACACAGTGCCTCATCAATACCTGGACACAGCAGGTACACAGTGCCCCATCAATACCTGGACACAGCAGGTACACAGTGCTCCATCAATACCTGGACACAGCAGGTACACAGTGCCCCATACACAATACCTGGACACAGCAGGTACACAGTGCCCCACACAATACCTGGACACAGCAGGTACACAGTGCCCCATCAATACCTGGACACAGCAGGTACACAGTGCCCCATACACAATACCTGGACACAGCAGGTACACAGTGCCCCATACACAATACCTGGACACAGCAGGTACACAGTGCCCCATCAATACCTGGACACAGCAGGTACACAGTGCCCCATCAATACCTGGACACAGCAGGTACACAGTGCTCCATCAATACCTGGACACAGCAGGTTCACAGTGCCACATTAAGATGGTAGGACTGTGGAAGGGTCAAAGTGCCACATTAAGATGGTAGGACTGTGGAAGGGTTAAAGTGCCACATTAAGATGGTAGGACTGTGGAAGGGTCAAAGTGCCACATTAAGATGGTAGGACTGCCGAAGGGTCAAAGTGCCACATTAAGATGGTAGGACTGTGGAAGGGTCAAAGTGCCACATTAAGATGGTAGGACTGTGGAAGGGTTAAAGTGCCACATTAAGATGGTAGGACTGTGGAAGGGTCAAAGTGCCACATTAAGATGGTAGGACTGTGGAAGGGTTAAAGTGCCACATTAAGATGGTAGGACTGTGGAAGGGTCAAAGTGCCACATTAAGATGGTAGGACTGTGGAAGGGTCAAAGTGCCACATTAAGATGGTAGGACTGTGGAAGGGTCAAAGTGCCACATTAAGATGGTAGGACTGTGGAAGGGTCAAAGTGCCACATTAAGATGGTAGGACTGTGGAAGGGTCAAAGTGCCACATTAAGATGGTAGGACTGTGGAAGGGTCAAAGTGCCACATTAAGATGGTAGGACTGTGGAAGGGTCCAAGTGCCACATTAAGATGGTAGGACTGTGGAAGGGTCAAAGTGCCACATTAAGATGGTAGGACTGTGGAAGGGTCAAAGTGCCACATTAAGATGGTAGGACTGTGGAAGGGTCAAAGTGCCACATTAAGATGGTAGGACTGTGGAAGGGTCAAAGTGCCACATTAAGATGGTAGGACTGTGGAAGGGTCAAAGTGCCACATTAAGATGGTAGGACTGTGGAAGGGTCAAAGTGCCACATTAAGATGGTAGGACTGTGGAAGGGTCAAAGTGCCACATTAAGATGGTAGGACTGTGGAAGGGTCAAAGTGCCACATTAAGATGGTAGGACTGTGGAAGGGTCAAAGTGCCACATTAAGATGGTAGGACTGTGGAAGGGTCAAAGTGCCACATTAAGATGGTAGGACTGTGGAAGGGTCAAAGTAACACATTAAGATGGTAGGACTGTGGAAGGGTCAAAGTAACACATTAAGGTAGGACTGTGGAAGGGTCAGAGACATAGTTCAGTGTCAACACTGGTGATGACCACTTTGAAATAGCTGCCTGACCCTTGACCCTTGTCCAGCAATATTTGGGACAGCCATGGCAAGGTCTGTGACAAGTAAAAGCAGGGTTAAATATGTTGATGGTTAATAATATGTCAAAGAGGTACAGGCCTCTCATAGGGTTAATTGATTTAATTGCAGGAATATCTCAGCTCTGCACACAAATGTGCCATACTATGGTCAATAATATGCAAGACTTAATACTTAAACAATACGAGGGGGACAGGTTCCTTTTTTCCATAAGACATTATACCAGTTACCAAGTTCCATAAGCACCTCTGTGGTAAATCGTTTTTAATGGGATAACTGCACTGTCAAATTTGTAAGGATTATAAGGGACTGGTGCATCACAGGAACTCGATATTGCTCTTTGTAAAAATATACGCCCCCTATACTACATAAAAGTCTTTTAAGTAGTATAGGGGGCGTATATTTTTACAAAGAGCAATATCGAGTTCCTGTGTGGTGCATTTACTCTAAAACTGAAATGCACAATTCAATGTATTCTTCACCAAGAATTTAATTAGAATTATTCATCTAACTATAAAGGGACAAAACCGACAGTAAATCATTTACAATGTCGGGCACATTTAAATAAAAAAGAACTAACGTGACATTCCAAAACCCTAACAGGGCCTCTTGGAACCGCTCTCGGTCCACCGGCCAGAAGGACTCGCTTCTTCACCTCCGTTTTCGACAATATAACGTCCGATCCACAATGCCTTCTTTACCTTGATAACACAAACTATATATATGGAGGAAATCTTAAGTTAATCAAGTCTTATGTCAATCGACTAACAGAGCTGGAAGGTAACATCCCCGCTCACGGGCCAGAGTGACGATCGATTTCAAACATGTGCACGGAGCAATGTCAGAATTCCGTCACTTCGTTAGCACTGAAAATCAAGGTAGTCATTAATTTACATTTTAGACAAGATATACATACCCGCGGCATATGATGTCATCTTTTCGGTTGAATTCATCGACACATTATACACTCAAAAGTCTAACCACAGACGTATTTCACTGTTCGAAAAATTGTCGTTATCAAACAGCGACGACAGCTGTTTGGAGTCTTGAAAGTGTAAATAAATACTCAACAATTGTGATGTTTTTCATTGGTTGATAAATTTAGTAACAAGCACGTGTCGATTAGTGCCACGATACAGGCGGCGTTCAATCTCCCGCCATTTCAGGAAGGGTCCCATGGTGTAATGGTTAGCACTCTGGACTTTGAATCCAGCGATCCGAGTTCAAATCTCGGTGGGACCTCATTTTGCAAAAAAGTACTAAAAGCACTTTTTCCATGTACTAATTTAAAAACGTCAAGCTTTTAACATAATAGTAATTATTTCAGTTTTAATAACATCAAAATGGATATCCTTGCATATTATGCTTGAATGTGAAATTAAATCACAATACGTTCCCTTATGTCATTGAAACTGATATATCAATATTTAAATATGTTCTCCATGTTAAACTATGGGATTTCCAAACATCCCTTTCAGTTGTTTTATTTCTATTATTTTTATTTGTTACCTATATATTCATATGCCTACATTACTGAAGTCTAATTTCACCATCAACAGGAGTAGCTAGAATTAATACTGTTACACAACTGTTATCTTTATGACAAGGAATATTATTTTTCCTTAATATACACACACACTATTTAATGGTTACTTCCTGCATCTGTCACCATGTTCATCACTCCCTCTTAATTGTATAGCAACTTTGGCTTCGCTTTATATCAACTACTCAAATTTTAAAAAGTGTATTCTGAGTGGCCAGTTTGGGGCTGAACAAAACCGATTGTTTGGAAGTGTTGTCATACATCTCATTCAAATTTGGTTTCATTTCAAGTTAACAAAACAAAAGCATGATTCAATATGTTGTCCACTAGTTTTGTAACAGGATAAGACCCGTGAAGATTCCGGGGTAGAATAGGTCTTCAGCAAGCCATGCTTGCCGTAAAAGGTGACTATGATTGTCGTAAAAGGGATTGGGATTGACGGGATTGGGTGGTCAGGCTCGCTGACTTGGTTGATGCATGTCATCGATCCGAAAAGCGTGGGTCGATGCTCATGATACTAATCACTGGATTGTCTGGTCCAGACTCGATTATTAACATACCGCTGTCATATAGCTGAAATATTACTGAGTGCAGCGTTAAACAACACACCAACCAATTGTAACAGGATAAAAAAATGAAGTACCCCTTATATGCTACTTGTTGTTGCCTGCCTGGCGCTGGGCATTAAAAGAAGAAGTGGTTGGCTTAAGAGTCAGTTTCAATGTTAACTGCAGCATGGTATCTCAGTGGGCTAGCACCATAAAACCATCAGTTCCGTTCACACGTCACAATATAAGCGCAATACAAGTAATCTTGTATGTGACGGTAAAGCCCATTTAACCTCACTTATCACTGAACCGTCTGTGTTACTCAAAAGCTTTGTCTTCCAAGTAGTTTTTTGAAATTTAAAAAAATGCCAGGCTGCCATGAGGACCCGCATAATTCAGAACCTGCAGGCCCTGACCAAACTCTTCAGGCACTAACCTAAAACGCTGCAGCTTATTGTGACAAATTGACACATAAATTTACTGCTGGCCAACCATACAAATCTGAAACCACGGGTGAACTCGAGCTCTACTGGCCACGGACCTACGGGCAGGTGCTTGTTTCGAACAGATTCCAGGATGCAATACAATGATCCTGTAATTACACTATGAGAAGTGTGCTCATTTCTAACCTCTCTCGACACCCTCCTGAACACCGTCTCAGAACACTTACCAAATATTGCAGATGGTTGGTTTGTTGTTTAACGCCGCACTCAGCAATATTCCAGCTATATGACCGCGGTCTGTAAATAATTGAGTCTGGACCAGACAATCCAGTGATTGACATCGTGAGCATCGATCCACGCAATTGGGATCGATGAAATGCATCAACCAAGTCAGCGAGCCTGACCACCTGATCCCGTTTTACAAGCATAGTCGCCTTTTACAGCAAGCATGGCAGACTGACAGCAACCTTTCTAATTTTACAACGGTTTGTTTAACACCATACTCAGCAATATTCCAGCTATATCATGGCAGCCTGTCACAACTGGGTGTTCCATGAACACCCCACACCAGATCAAATCAGACTTAGTTGACATAAAGACAAGCAATCAGGTACTGTGTTCCTGTGTACCTATTCTATTTATTATCATCAGTATTCCAGCTATATCAAGGCGGTCTGTAAATAATCAAGTCTGGACCAGACAGTACTGTGATTGACATCATGAGCATCAATCCACGCAATTGGGATCGATGACATGCATCAACCAAGTCATCGAGCCTGACCATCCGATCCCTTTAGTCGGACCTATTCTTACCCTGGTGGGTCCCCATAGGTACATACTGAGAACCCATTTGAAGGAGGTCTATGTTGTTCAAACTGACAAAACATAGCCTGATAGTTTTGGTCATACTTCAAAGTAATACTAGGAGCACATGCGGCCCAGCACTTAGCAGTGCCCTATTTTCCATCCTTGGTTGTCTGTACAATACCTTTGCTTCCAGGCTTCAGCTTTGTCAACTAACAGCAACATAGGTTATTTTCAGTGAGTGAATGGGGTTTTAAGACAGCTTTTAACATTATTTCTGTTGCATCATCGTACGTCGCCAGAAAAGCCCTAAGTAATGCAGGAGTGATTCTTGATTTGTTGTAATTGAGGCCCTATAATCACCATGGCAACAAAGATGAAAACTATTCAGAGAATCTGATTGAACAATGAGAGAGGAAATACAAAATATTCCGCAGAGTTTTTTTATTGTTGACTTTGGGTGACATACAAGCCAATAACAACAAAAAAAATAAAGTAAATCAACGCTTTCTGCGAAGACTGAGTGAATTGTGCTTGATCATGTAAGCACGACGAGAACCACCATTGGTCTTGGTGAACTTGTGTCCCTTTCCAAGACCACGAGAAGAACGGCCAGCAGAGGTGAGTCCTCGCAACTCGCGGTGCTTGTGTACAGCACGGCACAGCCAGTTGCTGTCGGGACTGCGACGGATTGTCTTGTTGGCTGGGTCAACCAAGATCACCTCGAAGAACTTGTATGTGGAGTCTTCAGCAACCCAGTATGAGTTCAACACTCGGAGTCCCCCACACTTGCGACCAACACGCTCCTGCAACAAGACATCATACAGAGTTAGGGAGTGGATGCTACATGTCAAGGAATAATGATTCACTGAAGCACCAGTGCATTGTTGTTCTTAGTTCGGAGATGCACATATTGAAATATTGCAGGACTGAAAACAGACACACAAATCTAGGTTGTTGTTTAACACCACACTCAGCAATATTCCAGTAATATGACGGCGGTCTTCAAATAATCGAGTCGGGAACAGACAATCCAGTGATTGATATTATGAGTATCGATCTACACATCAACCAAGTCAGCAAGCCTGACCACCAGATCCCTTTAGTCACCTTTTATCGCAAGCATTTGATGCTGAAGACTTATTCTAACCCAGGTCTATGGAGGGTAAATCTAACTTGTATGGTTGAAATTATGAGGACACTCCATTTCATGCTGAATTTTGAACACTCATAGCATGTCAAGACGATGTAAACTATCGTGGAGAAATATGTTCATGTCAGTCTTTAATAGCAAAAAGATATTACAAGCAAAGGGAGGTAAGCGAACTTGTCTCTCACCATGTGTTCACAACATTTTATTTAATTTTGGCATCTTCAGAACTTGTCAAGACTGAAAAATGATTAATTTTTGACAAGTACCCCTCTTAACTGGATTTATTATCCTTTTGTATGAATAGGCATTAGACACAATATCATAACATCTTTTCCACATATAACATGTACTAATATCTGAGCAGCAAATCACATTCATATATAATTCTATGAACATTACCCTAGTCTAAGACAAGTGGCGTGTTGGCCATACAACCTTTGGCTAGGTCACTTTATGTTATAAATTAGTGAAGAAACATTTGACATACCTCAGCCACACTTCTGAGTGAACGTGCGAACTTGAGCTGGTTGACTCCGTGGGTGACGGGTTTACCATAGGTACATCCCTTGGGCACTGGGCGCTTGCGGCCACCGCGGCGGACTCGCACACGGTAGACAACATAACCTGAAAAGCAAACGTTTTTCGTTTAGTTGTTTATAAATCTGTAAATTAACTAAACTATGTAAATATAGATCAATTCAATGTCCACCAAGTTGCAATTCAAGATTACTATCTCAGTCTATACATGTTATATTTAATTCAACTTATTCACCTCGTCTTATCCCAAACACTCTTCGACGATTACCACTGAAAGCCATAAGCATGAGTATGGTGCTGACAAACCCAGAACAGACTGCGCCTAAAGCTTTTGTATTTACCAGTCTGAACTTTGACCATGTCATAACATTCAGTACATTTTTGTCTTTGTATTCACATTGATACATGGACTAGTATCAGCTGATGTTACTTGACCAAAAGAATTTTAATTGATTAAGGGTTCAACATGTTCTAAACTAGCAGCCCAAGACAGGTCAAATCAGAAATTCAAACCCACATCCATAGGATTCTAGCATGCCCTTAGGAAGGGACAGAAAATGCCTCTGAAATAAACAAGAAAAGACAAGTAATTATTCTCACCCTGCTTGGCCCTGTACCCAAGCCTTCTCGCCTTGTCGGGTCTGGTGGGGCGAGGAGCACGGTGAATGGCGGAGAGCTGGCGGTACTGCCAACACCTCACACGCAGCAGGAATCGCAGCACATCACTCTGCTTCTTGCGGTACATCTCCTGCATGTACTTGTAGGCCCCCATGATGGCAGATTAATGATCTGGAAGAAAGAAATGTGTCATGATAATGTAAGGAGGAGCCAGTTGGACTTATAAGTAATTTCCACTGCACTGTAGTGGGACATACACCAGTGAAAACATGTATTTGGTATATCGGTTCCTTCCAGATTTTCACTTGGTTGAAGGCTGAATGACTAGTGAGTGTTTTCCTAGTTCTTTATGGCACACTCAGCAATATTACATCTGTATGACGATCAAAGTACATAATTGCAAGACAAACCATGGAAAGATGTATGTCCCACGACAACTGGGAAAGATGTGCACATTTTTTTATGTTGTTCGATGTTAGGAATAATCAGATTAGTTTTAGTCGTCCGACTGGCTATTGGTGTATCATCTTTATATCTTATATATAGTAAACATGTATGTGGCTTAACAGTTGACATATTCAGTGTACAAATACTGTCACAAGTTAACGACTTATGGTGAACGTCGAACCTTCAACTGAATCAGAAATATCACGATAACACTTTTTAACTTGGTCAAATTGAAGTAAAGTTGAAATCATAAGGCAGGACTAACACCGAAATATCAAATTCGATCGTTGTTAGATTCATACGTTGTGTTGATCTATCTCAAGTCACTTTAAAATAAGTATAAATCTAACATGCACCCCCAAAATAGTGAAAATACGAAGTTAGAAACCCCAGGATAGCCCTATGAACATCTGCTGACGTTGAACTCGGGCAACAAATACGACAATGTTTCACAATCGGGAAGATTAGGGTTTAAAATATAGCTAATTCCATCAAATATTAAGTCTGAGCAATCTATTTCGTTCAGAAAAATAAGTTTTTATGTTATTGGGAGGCGTAGATTGAATGGATTCAAAGGGAACTCATATCGTACCACGGGTACTGTGTGCTACTTCCTGTAAAAAGGATTAACGAGAGGACAACGAGAACATGCGTGACTGACATTAGTACTGCTTCCCTCTCAACAGATATTCTTTCTAGCATCCGAAAACCGCGCTTTGGTGTATCTGAATTGAGAAATGAGAGTTGATACATCTTAAATAGTTATACCTCTGCTATTTAACACTAAGCGAATAATGTCAATATGTCGGTATTTAAAATGGTATGAATATTATAGCAGTCCATAGCAAATTACAAAATTGTATACCAGTAATTAATTTAATCCCTAAAATGATTTCCGTTTACAAATTTGACTACAAGCTTATAAGATAATATTAGTTATTTCATTTGGTTTTTATACAATTCGCTGTGCGTTTTAACGCCATGAGAATGTATTGCTGGTTTATAATGTAGTTCAAAGTGAACTTTCTGTACAATGTCTTGTCAACAGTGAGATTTTCGAGTATAATTTCAAAAGAAATGTTCAATATAGTAACCTTGAATTCTACAGCTAACAGATCTGTTGTTCACCATAACAAAATATCTGTCACAAATTCTACAATTATATTTTTTGAAAATATACTAATTGTTGAAATGATTTCATGATTTAATCACATAAAACGCGCAGGCAAAAGATTGCTGTGTGAATACAAATGGTGTATAAAAACAAAATATACATCACTGAATTTATCAATTATAGCCTCGAGCTAGTATAGAGTAAGACCATCAAAAGTATGGAGGTATTGTTTCATTCAGTATTTGTTTTGCAATCAAGCGCGACGGAACTAACACTTGTTTTTATTGCAATTAGTACTCTTGATATTAAACCAACATTTTTACTTCAAGAAAAAGAACATTTTCCCGGAATTTCTATGACAAACCAGGGCTGAGATTTTGTCTCACAGCAAAGGTTTCGACCGAAGACCTTTTGTGTGCTAATTATTTGGAACAAGTCGTTCGCCAAATCGTTTTACAAAACTTCGACGGCGGTCTTTTCAAACAGGTGCGTGATCGAGTGACATGCTATTATTTAGATGGGGTCTGGGAAGGGTCATGCATTTATCTGGAAAAAAATAATGATAAGAAGACACACGAACCACAGTTTAAAAATATGTTGTTTCAGCAGCAGGGAAAAGACCTGTTTGCTTTGAGTGAGTGGAGACTATTTTTCTCTTCTCTCCAAATATGAAATCCTATCTCTAACAAAATTCATGCCCCGCCCACAATTTGATTATACTCTGTGGTTTCACTAGTAGATATATACACCATCAGTCTCTGTTAAAACAATACATCTCATACACCTGAATAAAACATGACTGAAAGAATAAATGTAATAAATCAATCATAAATGTGTCTATTAGCTTATATCATTGTTGATACCTAGCCGTACCTAGGATGCTAAAATACAATGTCAAGATGAAATCACATGCTTATATAATACATGAGGATGACAACGCCTCAATCCCCTGAATCCTGAATACCATCTAATTTTTTATATGAGTCTTATTGCTCAACCCTGAATCCCGAATACTATTTGACACAAATCCCAAAAGCATTGAGAAAATTTGAATTTAAATTACTGAAAAAATATCATGTATAATTTTCTTTTTTAAATGTTGAAACTTTGTCCCAAATACAATTTTATTTGCCTCCCATGTACCACACTAATGAGTCCTGAATATCCTCTAAATAGACCCCTGAATCCTGCGTACCAAAAGGGGGTTGGCAGCCTCATACACATGTGAGAATAGTTGGACTAATTAAATAAAAAAAAAAAATATGATTGTTTATTTGATTCAAATTCTGAGATATTTTATAGGATTAGACCAACTCCATGATGATATGTTACATGCAATGAACAATGCCGTAAAGAAACTACTACCAAGCTGCAGTGGTGTTTATTGATCCAGTAACTTGACACCTCAGCATCTTGTATTTTTTCAATTATGTAATGATCCAAGCTTCACTCACATGTATGTGACCAGTTGAAATGATAGTCTAGCTATGAAGTATATGTCTGTTTCAGGGGTCAATGACCCTGAATCCCAGGGTTTATGATTCCTCCGTCCCAAAAAGTAAAATATTTAAGGGGAAAAAATCAGAATGATAAGGTTGGTTTTTTAACCTCCTACAATAAAGATTTCTTTGATAATAAAAATGACAATAAGCTACAGATTTCAGATTTATTTGTATAAAGACCCAAACCAGGCCAAGATTTTATTTTTGTCATTGCCAGCAGATCGAAATCAAACTTTAAGATGATTAAAATAATCCTGTTCATTGCATTGCATTTTATTTTGACCTACCAACCAAATTTTGCACTGTCTTGTTCATATTTCATCCATCAGTGCTCAAGTTAAATGGAGGACCAAAGGGTTGCCTCATGGTTATATAGCTGGTTTTCAGACCTGGGCTCAATTCTCTACATATTTACAATGTGTGAAGCCTATTCTTTGTTGGAAGCCTATGTCTGGAATGCTGCTAGAAGTGGAGTAAAACCCCACTCACTCACTCACTCACTTTTTAATGGCAGCAAGTAACCAATATGTCCAAGATTGTCCAACTACATGTACCTGAAATTCATTTGCATTGTACTGAGTTAAAACAGATATCAAGATATACTGTAAAGTAATGAAGTGCTATAGAGTGAATGTAGCGTATCAGGTGTCCTGGCTCAGTGACTGGGAAACAATCAGTGGGGTAGACTTGGTCCTCAGTAACCCATGCTTGTCTGTCGTGGATCAACCTCCTCTATGGTGTAGTGGTCACAGGGTGGAATATAGGTGGTTCGGTCCCTGGCCTCGTCATACCAAAACACAATACAAGATGGTACGTGTTGTTACCCAGCATGGAGCTCAGCGTCAAGAGGATAAGACAAGAACTGATCGGCTTTGTTGTTACTTTTTTGACAGCTCTCATTTTAATTTTTTGAGCGTTCTTGATTAATAATTTTCTATTTGAAAAAGAAAATCATGTTTTCATTCCATTTGTGAGCTATGTTTCATTACACATGGGATTTTAATTCTTCCTATTATTTTTTTGGTTCTTTTTTAGTTTTAAAGCCCTGGGCACCGTTGTACAAAACAACCTTAGCGCAACGACTGTCGTAAGTCTATGTTAAGGTATTGGAGTTATGATCACCTTAGCGCTACGAC
Source organism: Haliotis rufescens (assembly GCF_023055435.1). Lineage (NCBI taxonomy): Eukaryota > Metazoa > Mollusca > Gastropoda > Lepetellida > Haliotidae > Haliotis > Haliotis rufescens. Next base: position 57,981,833 of record NW_025964334.1, read on the forward strand.
TGTCTTAAGTCTATGTTAAGGTATGGGAGTTACGATCACCTTAGCGCTACGACTGTCGTAAGTCTATGTTAAGGTATGGGAATTACGATCACCTTAGCGCTACGACTGTCGTAAGTCTATGTTAAGGTATGGGAATTACGATCACCTTAGCGCTACGACTGTCTTAAGTCTATGTTAAGGTATGGGAGTTACGTTCACCTTAGCGCTACGACTGTCGTAAGTCTATGTTAAGGTATGGGAGTTACGATCACCTTAGCGCTATGACTGTCGTAAGTCTATGTTAAGGTATGGGAATTACGATCACCATAGCGCTACGACTGTCGTAAGTCTATGTTAAGGTATGGGAGTTACGATCACCTTAGAGCTACGACTGTCGTAAGTCTATGTTAAGGTATGGGAGTTACGATCACCTTAGCGCTAAGGTTGCTCTGTACAACGGGCTTCAATTGGGCTTCAATTGGGATAGAATGTTACTCAACTAAATCAGGCAATATCCGTACTTAAGCCAGGGGCATAAAAGCATGCAGTACCAGTGACCACAAGGCGGTAGCGGGCAGAAGGTCACTTGACCAACCAGTATTCACATCCTGTTGCCCCACAAAAGTCTTGTGCCTTGGATTTCTGTTTTAAATATAATTTGTTCTGGGAAAAAACACCAAACAATTTACCCTCAGATTTTAGTCCCAAAATCTTGGCATCACTGAACATGCTGGATGTCTGCGAGATTTAAAAAATAAATTGGCACAGAATTTCACAGAAATATGTTTGTGTGTTTTGAAGCAGTGATCGAAAAAATATACAGCCTCTAGCCTAACAAACATATCCCAGAACTAACACTCTTACAGCATTCCCGCTTACCAGTAATTACCAGTTTTTTAACGGTAAAATTAGGCTTGGACTGGTAATACATGTGACTGCCAGTCCCTGTGGACCGGCAAATAAAGTACCTTATAATTCTTTGTTGTCACATCGAACATGATGTTGAAAGAATTAAAACCAAATAATTTTCATACGTTATTTTATTTGTTGAAAGTTGGGACTGGCTAAAGTATGGGGGGACTGGTAATTTTTAGAGTTGCAGGTCCACAAGGACTGGCAGTTTCAAAAGCAAGCGGGAAAACTTGTTTAGTTTTGGTATGATGCAGCCAGGAATTGAACACCAACCTGCCACACCCCGGGCAGGCACTCTATCCACTAGACCATGGAGGAAGTCACAAATGGTGTATTTCATCATGCAAAGAAAGAACGCAATAAATGCACACTGAGTTTCTTCATCTGTCGGTTCTTGAGGACAATAACATGATGTGATGTTTGGTTGTGGGGCCAGCAGGAATGAGAATCTATTGACCATTTGTTATTGCTTTAAAGACCGTATATACATGTTTCAATAAAGACATTCTTGCTATGGCAAACTGATACACTCAGCAGATACTAATAGCCTATGGCTTAGATAACTAAGCTTGGGTAGATAGCATTGTTTCATGTCTTTGTTGTTTATCACTGGTTATGTGGTAGTTAAGGAATACAGTCTCTACAGCAATCCAGGTCTCAGGTAGAGTAAACATTCTTTGATAAGACATTCCTCCACTTGCAGCAGGTTCAAAAGTTCCTGATGATTCTGAATGTGACTTTCATATTCCCAGACTGAAATTTAAGGATTTGTTCCTAGATATCCCAAAGTTTAATTTATTTTGTTTGGATTACATAGATGCAGCACAGAAGAGGAGAATAATGCCATTGGTGAGTCCTAGGAACTTATTTTAAATGTCAGCACAAAATTACCAAATCAGTAATTTACAAAACAGCCTTTTGCTGTGTTACCCAGCGTTAGAAATTGGCAATAGTCCTATAGTCCTTGACAAACTGCCCAATAGTTAAGGTATCCTAAGGACTAGTAGAAATTGGCCCATTTTAAGGGTTTTGCTATATGTTATCATTATAAGGACTAGTGGACAAAAACTGTTGGTTTCTAACCCTGATTACCTTTAATATTGAATAATTTATTGGGAAGTTATAAAAAGTTTTATTTGAAAAAGTTCCAAATGAATGTAGAGGGGACCTTGTCTGGCATGTTTGTCAATGTGTGTAGGTTTCAGCCTTATACCTCAGCTTCATCTGGACATGCTCCTAGGTCGGTATTCGGTCCCAAGTCGGCAGCAAATGTTTGTATAAATTCCCAAATTGGAGTGATAAACTTCCCAATTCATTTTCATATAGTGTCTATGCTTCAATTCACATTTTGCATTGAAAGCACTTTTAAAATACCTCTGAAATTAAGAAAATAACAACTTTAGCAACAAAATTATTTGTGACAAAATAATGATTATTACCCAATGTAATTGCCTAGGGCACTTCCTTTAAAACCCGAGACAAGTCCCTGTGTCTTCACAACGAGTTCCTCTATGTCTGGAAGTAGACAATATATTAAATAATTAAATGAAAACTGGGCTAAGTTTAACAAATTTGTAAAAATATGTATAATTTCAGTCATATTCAAATTGATAGTTCCATTTGTTTGTCTTGATCCCTGTAAAGATCCAGGTTATAACTGGCCTCCAGCAACCCTTGTTTGTTGAAAGAGATGACTAATGGATCCGGTAGTCAGGCTTGCTGACTTGGTTAATGCATGTCATCATATCCCAATACCGATGCTCATGATGTCAATCACTGGATTGTCTGTTCCAGTCTCAATTATTTACAGATCATTGACATTATAATTGGAATATTGCTGACTGCGCCGTTAAATAAAAAATAATCAAATAAAATATGCAGCAGGCTTGACAGTAACAAGAAAATAGATGGGATGTCTTATCATTGTGAATGTATGTTTGTGGGGTTGATCTAAACCTGTGTCATTTATCAAGCTGATACAAATAGACTTGTTCACAATATAAGACTGCCCATGTAAACATGTCTGACAAAGTGTATTAAAGTGGTTTACACTGACGTTGGTAGCATGACAGTTGGGATGTTGGGAGTGAATAAATCACTGTTGTCATGGATCTACCTCCTTATCTATGCAGTACCCATGACAACAAGCTGTAAAGGAATAGTCTGTAACAAGTCGTTATTCTGATTTGACCAATTTAAGAGAAAATACTGGAGTGTGATGTCTTGTATCTGTCTTACAACTCTATCACATCCCGCCTGCCGGGGAAAAATGATGAATCTTCCTGGTTTATGTTTTTTACTTGGGTAACTGTAACATGAAATATACCGTGAGATTAAAGTACAAACTTAGAAACACATATTCTCTACAGATGTATTATAACCAGGATATTTAATATATTAGTGTGTTTGCAAAAGTCAGGCAACACGAACACATCTGAGGGTCTTTTGTGTGTAATACTAAAGAATTCCGTCTCCAAGAAATGGACTTTGAGCAACAAATCTGACTTGCACTTTGAGAGAGCTACATCACCCCCAGAACTAAGGTGTGGTGAGAGTAAGTTGAAGGTAGAAGGGTTTGACATACCCGACACCTACGGTAACAGAATTTATGTGTCCAGGCCTGGTACCCTGGGCTGACTTGAGTGGTGGCGGTGTTATAGTGTAAGGATGAACAGAGGTCAGACAACTTGTCCACATGACAATGATGACTTTGTGAGCTGCTACATGAAGGGGCGGTGGGTTCAAAGGCCCGGGATCGATTCCCCACATGGGTACAATGCGTGAAGCTCATTTTCCGGTATTGACGGAATATTGCTAAAAGCAGCGTAAAACCATACTCACTCACTCATTCACATGAATATAAAAGAACAAAGACTGGACGTAATTGGTCTTCGAGTCTCCATGATCTCATACTTCCGAGTGTAAAAGGGCCCAGGGTAAGGCACAGGAACTTGCCGGATTCAAACTTGATGAAGTCAAAAGTATTTCGAAGCTAATCAGGATGGACTTGTCATATTTCGGCCAACTTCTTTTACCATTTGGTAAAGTGCAACTCTGTGGGAGACAAAACATGATTGCTCTCTCTCCTTGCCTCCCTACACCCTGGACTAGCCTCCCATATTGCCTCTCTAGATCCTGGACTAGCCTCCCATATTGCCTCTCTAGATCCTGGACTCGCCTCCCGTATTGCCTCTCTACACCCTGGACTCGCCTCCCGTATTGCCTCTCTAGACCCTGGACTCGCCTCCCATATTGCCTCTCTAGATCCTGGACTCGCCTCCCGTATTGCCTCTCTACACCCTGGACTCGCCTCCCGTATTGCCTCTCTAGACCCTGGACTCGCCTCCCGTATTGCCTCTCTAGACCCTGGACTCGCCTCCCATATTGCCTCTCTACACCCTGGACTCGCCTCCCGTATTGCCTCTCTAGATCCTGGACTCTCCTCCCATATTAAGCCTCTCTAGATCCTGGACTCTCCTCCCATATTAAGCCTCTCTAGGTCTGAACACTCCTCCTATATTAAGCCTCTCTAGATCCTGAACTCTCCTCCCATATTAAGCCTCTCTAGATCCTGAACTCTCCTCCCATATTAAGCCTCTCAAGGCCCTGAACTCTCCTCCCATACTAAGCCTCTCTAGATCCTGCACTCTCCTCCCATACTAAGCCTCTCTAGATCTTGGACTCTCCTCTCATATTAAGCCTCTCTAGATCGTGGACTCTCCTCCCATATTAAGCCTCTCTAGATCCTGAACTCGCCTCCCATATTAAGCCTCTCAAGGCCCTGAACTCTCCTCCCATATTAAGCCTCTCTAGGTCTGAACACTCCTCCTATATTAAGCCTCTCTAGATCCTGAACTCTCCTCCCATATTAAGCCTCTCTAGATCCTGAACTCTCCTCCTATATTAAGCCTCTCAAGGCCCTGAACTCTCCTCCCATACTAAGCCTCTCTAGATCCTGCACTCTCCTCCCATACTAAGCCTCTCTAGGTCTGAACACTCCTCCTATATTAAGCCTCTCTAGATCCTGAACTCTCCTCCCATATTAAGCCTCTCTAGATCTTGGACTCTCCTCTCATATTAAGCCTCTCTAGATCCTGGACTCTCCTCCCATATTAAGCCTCTCTAGATCTTGGACTCTCCTCTCATATTAAGCCTCTCTAGATCCTGAACTCTCCTCCCATACTAAGCCTCTCTAGATCCTGGACTCTCCTCCCATATTGCCTCTCTAGATCCTGCACTCTCCTCCCATATTAAGCCTCTCTAGATCCTGGACTCTCCTCCCATATTAAGCCTCTCTAGATCCTGGACTCTCCTCCCATATTAAGCCTCTCTAGATCCTGAACTCTCCTCCCCTGTTAAGCCTCTCAAGGCCCTGAACTCTCCTCCCATACTAAGCCTCTCTAGATCCTGCACTCTCCTCCCATATTAAGCCTCTCTAGATCCTGAACTCTCCTCCCCTGTTAAGCCTCTCAAGGCCCTGAACTCTCCTCCCATATTAAGCCTCTCAAGGCCCTGAACTCTCCTCCCATATTAAGCCTCTCTAGATCCTGGACTCTCCTCCCATATTAAGCCTCTCTAGATCCTGGACTCTCCTCCCATATTAAGCCTCTCTAGATCCTGAACTCTCCTCCCCTGTTAAGCCTCTCAAGGCCCTGAACTCTCCTCCCATACTAAGCCTCGCTAGATCCTGCACTCTCCTCCCATACTAAGCCTCTCTAGATCCTGGACTCTCCTCCCATACTAAGCCTCTCTAGATCCTGGACTCTCCTCCCATACTAAGCCTCTCTAGATCCTGCACTCTCCTCCCATACTAAGCCTCTCTAGATCCTTGACTCTCCTCCCATATTAAGCCTCTCTAGATCCTTGACTCTCCTCCCATATTAAGCCTCTCTAGATCCTGGACTCTCCTCCCATACTAAGCCTCTCTAGATCCTGCACTCTCCTCCCATATTGCCTCTCTAGGCCCTGAACTCTCCTCCCATATTAAGCCTCTCTAGGCCTGAACTCGCCTCCCATATTAAGCCTCTCAAGGCCCTGAACTCTCCTCCCATATTGCCTCTCTAGGCCCTGAACTCGCCTCCCATATTAAGCCTCTCTACACCCTGGACTCTCCTCCCATATTAAGCCTCTCTACACCCTGGACTCTACTCCCATATTAAGCCTCTCTAGATCCTGGACTCTCCTCCCATATTAAGCCTCTCTAGATCCTGGACTCTCCTCCCATACTAAGCCTCTCTAGATCCTGGACTCTCCTCCCATACTAAGCCTCTCTAGATCCTGAACTCTCCTCCCATACTAAGCCTCTCTAGATCCTGGACTCTCCTCCCATATTAAGCCTCTCTAGATCCTTGACTCTCCTCCCATATTAAGCCTCTCTAGATCCTGGACTCTCCTCCCATACTAAGCCTCTCTAGATCCTGCACTCTCCTCCCATATTAAGCCTCTCTAGGCCTGAACTCTCCTCCCATACTAAGCCTCTCTAGGCCCTGAACTCTCCTCCCATATTAAGCCTCTCTAGGCCCTGAACTCTCCTCCCATATTAAGCCTCTCTAGGCCTGAACTCACCTCCCATATTAAGCCTCTCTAGGCCCTGAACTCTCCTCCCATATTGCCTCTCTAGGCCCTGAACTCTCCTCCCATATTAAGCCTCTCTAGATCCTGGACTCTCCTCCCATATTAAGCCTCTCTAGATCCTGGACTCTCATCCCATATTAAGCCTCTCAAGGCCTGAACTCTACTCCCATATTAAGCCTCTCAAGGCCCTGAACTCTCCTCCCATATTAAGCCTCTCTAGATCCTGCACTCTCCTCCCATACTAAGCCTCTCTAGATCCTGGACTCTCCTCCCATACTAAGCCTCTCTAGATCATGGACTCTCCTCTCATATTAAGCCTCTCTAGATCATGGACTCTCCTCCCATTTTAAGCCTCTCAAGGCCTGGACACTCCTCCCATACTAAGCCTCTCTAGATCCTGGACTCTCCTCCCATACTAAGCCTCTCAAGGCCCTGAACTCTCCTCCCATACTAAGCCTCTCAAGGCCCTGAACTCTCCTCCCATATTAAGCCTCTCTACACCCTGGACTCTCCTCCCATACTAAGCCTCTCTAGATCCTGGACTCTCCTGCCATACTAAGCCTCTCTAGATCCTGGACTCTCCTCCCATATTGCCTCTCTAGACCCTGGACTCGCCTCCCATATTGCCTCTCTAGACCCTGGACTCGCCTCCCATATTGCCTCTCTACACCCTGGACTCGCCTCCCGTATTGCCTCTCTAGATCCTGAACTCTCCTCCCATATTAAGCCTCTCTAGATCCTGAACTCTCCTCCCATACTAAGCCTCTCTAGATCCTGGACTCTCCTCCCATATTAAGCCTCTCTAGATCCTGGACTCTCCTCCCATATTAAGCCTCTCAAGGCCCTGAACTCTCTTCCCATATTAAGCCTCTTTAGATCCTGGACTCTCCTCCCATATTAAGCCTCTCTAGATCCTGGACTCTCCTCCCATATTAAGCCTCTCAAGGCCCTGAACTCTCTTCCCATATTAAGCCTCTCTAGATCCTGGACTCTCCTCCCATATTAAGCCTCTCAAGGCCCTGAACTCTCCTCCCATATTAAGCCTCTCTAGATCCTGCACTCTCCTCCCATACTAAGCCTCTCTAGATCCTGGACTCTCCTCCCATACTAAGCCTCTCTAGATCATGGACTCTCCTCTCATATTAAGCCTCTCTAGATCATGGACTCTCCTCCCATTTTAAGCCTCTCAAGGCCTGGACACTCCTCCCATACTAAGCCTCTCTAGATCCTGGACTCTCCTCCCATACTAAGCCTCTCAAGGCCCTGAACTCTCCTCCCATACTAAGCCTCTCAAGGCCCTGAACTCTCCTCCCATATTAAGCCTCTCTACACCCTGGACTCTCCTCCCATACTAAGCCTCTCTAGATCCTGGACTCTCCTGCCATACTAAGCCTCTCTAGATCCTGGACTCTCCTCCCATATTGCCTCTCTAGACCCTGGACTCGCCTCCCATATTGCCTCTCTAGACCCTGGACTCGCCTCCCATATTGCCTCTCTACACCCTGGACTCGCCTCCCGTATTGCCTCTCTAGATCCTGAACTCTCCTCCCATATTAAGCCTCTCTAGATCCTGAACTCTCCTCCCATATTAAGCCTCTCTAGATCCTGGACTCTCCTCCCATATTAAGCCTCTCTAGATCCTGGACTCTCCTCCCATATTAAGCCTCTCTAGGCCCTGAACTCTCCTCCCATATTAAGCCTCTCTAGGCCCTGAACTCTCCTCCCATATTAAGCCTCTCTAGGCCCTGAACTCTCCTCCCATATTAAGCCTCTCTAGGCCTGAACTCGCCTCCCATATTAAGCCTCTCAAGGCCCTGAACTCTCCTCCCATATTGCCTCTCTAGGCCCTGAACTCTCCTCCCATATTAAGCCTCTCTAGGCCTGAACTCGCCTCCCATATTAAGCCTCTCAAGGCCCTGAACTCTCCTCCCATATTGCCTCTCTAGTCCCTGAACTCGCCTCCCATATTAAGCCTCTCTACACCCTGGACTCTCCTCCCATATTAAGCCTCTCTACACCCTGGACTCTACTCCCATATTAAGCCTCTCTAGGCCCTGAACTCTCCTCCCATATTCAGCCTCTCTAGGCCCTGAACTCTCCTCCCATATTAAGCCTCTCAAGGCCTGAACCCGCCTCCCATATTAAGCCTCTCTAGATCGTGGACTCTCCTCCCATATTAAGCCTCTCAAGGCCCTGAACTCTCCTCCCATATTAAGCCTCTCTAGATCCTGGACTCTCCTCCCATATTAAGCCTCTCTAGATCCTGGACTCTCCTCCCATATTAAGCCTCTCTAGATCCTGAACTCTCCTCCCCTGTTAAGCCTCTCAAGGCCCTGAACTCTCCTCCCATACTAAGCCTCGCTAGATCCTGCACTCTCCTCCCATACTAAGCCTCTCTAGATCCTGGACTCTCCTCCCATATTAAGCCTCTCTAGATCCTGAACTCTCCTCCCATATTAAGCCTCTCAAGGCCCTGAACTCTCCTCCCATACTAAGCCTCTCTAGATCCTGCACTCTCCTCCCATACTAAGCCTCTCTAGATCCTGGACTCTCCTCCCATATTGCCTCTCTAGACCCTGAACTCTCCTCCCATATTGCCTCTCTAGATCCTGGACTCTCCTCCCATATTAAGCCTCTCTAGATCCTGGACTCTCCTCCCATACTAAGCCTCTCTAGATCCTGCACTCTCCTCCCATACTAAGCCTCTCTAGATCCTTGACTCTCCTCCCATATTAAGCCTCTCTAGATCCTTGACTCTCCTCCCATATTAAGCCTCTCTAGATCCTGGACTCTCCTCCCATACTAAGCCTCTCTAGATCCTGCACTCTCCTCCCATACTAAGCCTCTCTAGATCCTGAACTCTCCTCCCATACTAAGCCTCTCTAGATCCTGGACTCTCCTCCCATACTAAGCCTCTCTAGATCCTGCACTCTCCTCCCATACTAAGCCTCTCTAGATCCTGAACTCTCCTCCAATACTAAGCCTCTCTAGATCCTGGACTCTCCTCCCATACTAAGCCTCTCTAGGCCTGAACTCTCCTCCCATACTAAGCCTCTCTAGGCCCTGAACTCTCCTCCCATATTGCCTCTCTAGATCCTGGACTCTCCTCCCATATTAAGCCTCTCTAGATCCTGAACTCTCCTCCCATATTAAGCCTCTCTAGATCCTGGACTCTCCTCCCATATTAAGCCTCTCTAGATCCTGAACTCTCCTCCCATACTAAGCCTCTCTAGATCCTGGACTCTCCTCCCATACTAAGCCTCTCTAGATCCTGAACTCTCCTCCCATACTAAGCCTCTCTAGATCCTGGACTCTCCTCCCATATTAAGCCTCTCTAGATCCTTGACTCTCCTCCCATATTAAGCCTCTCTAGATCCTGGACTCTCCTCCCATACTAAGCCTCTCTAGATCCTGCACTCTCCTCCCATATTAAGCCTCTCTAGGCCTGAACTCTCCTCCCATACTAAGCCTCTCTAGGCCCTGAACTCTCCTCCCATATTAAGCCTCTCTAGGCCCTGAACTCTCCTCCCATATTAAGCCTCTCTAGGCCTGAACTCGCCTCCCATATTAAGCCTCTCTAGGCCCTGAACTCTCCTCCCATATTGCCTCTCTAGGCCCTGAACTCTCCTCCCATATTAAGCCTCTCTAGATCCTGGACTCTCCTCCCATATTAAGCCTCTCTAGATCCTGGACTCTCATCCCATATTAAGCCTCTCAAGGCCTGAACTCTACTCCCATATTAAGCCTCTCTAGATCCTGGACTCTCCTCCCATATTAAGCCTCTCAAGGCCCTGAACTCTCTTCCCATATTAAGCCTCTTTAGATCCTGGACTCTCCTCCCATATTAAGCCTCTCTAGATCCTGGACTCTCCTCCCATATTAAGCCTCTCAAGGCCCTGAACTCTCTTCCCATATTAAGCCTCTCTAGATCCTGGACTCTCCTCCCATATTAAGCCTCTCAAGGCCCTGAACTCTCCTCCCATATTAAGCCTCTCTAGATCCTGCACTCTCCTCCCATACTAAGCCTCTCTAGATCCTGGACTCTCCTCCCATACTAAGCCTCTCTAGATCATGGACTCTCCTCTCATATTAAGCCTCTCTAGATCATGGACTCTCCTCCCATTTTAAGCCTCTCAAGGCCTGGACACTCCTCCCATACTAAGCCTCTCTAGATCCTGGACTCTCCTCCCATACTAAGCCTCTCAAGGCCCTGAACTCTCCTCCCATACTAAGCCTCTCAAGGCCCTGAACTCTCCTCCCATATTAAGCCTCTCTACACCCTGGACTCTCCTCCCATACTAAGCCTCTCTAGATCCTGGACTCTCCTGCCATACTAAGCCTCTCTAGATCCTGGACTCTCCTCCCATATTGCCTCTCTAGACCCTGGACTCGCCTCCCATATTGCCTCTCTAGACCCTGGACTCGCCTCCCATATTGCCTCTCTACACCCTGGACTCGCCTCCCGTATTGCCTCTCTAGATCCTGAACTCTCCTCCCATATTAAGCCTCTCTAGATCCTGAACTCTCCTCCCATACTAAGCCTCTCTAGATCCTGGACTCTCTTCCCATACTAAGCCTCTCTAGATCCTGGACTCTCCTCCCATATTAAGCCTCTCTAGATCCTGGACTCTCCTCCCATATTAAGCCTCTCTAGATCCTGGACTCTCCTCCCATATTAAGCCTCTCTAGATCCTGGACTCTCCTCCCATACTAAGCCTCTCTAGATCCTGGACTCTCATCCCAGATTAAACTGTGAGCCTGGGTATTTTTTTAAAGAAATATATAAAAAAAACTTTGTGATAATGTAGTTTCTGTGGCAGGCAATTTCTATTTTTTCAACAGTCTAGCATAAATAATTTTTTTTAAAAAGAAAGAAAAGAATTTCACACAAAAACAGACAAATGTAATTGTGAGGCGTTGTATTGTATTTGTATCTCAGTATTTATATGTACTGTTTCAGCAGCCTCAACAGGTGCTTGCTGTGGTCAGATAGAACTGAAGCAGCTGTAAAATCATCAGCTTCCCCAACCTTGGCCTGGGTTTATTTTTACTTGTTGTAGCCCACTTGCCCATGCTGTGTCAGTTTGCTGGAATAGCTGCAATGTTTGACCATGTGGAGAGTAGAACTCGGCCTGTACCAGCTGGCCATATTGTCCCTCAGTCATGGATGAATTTATGCTTGGAATGTATCAGTCACATGTCCGTAGTAATCTTTTTCATCTGTCAAACTGAAAATTTGAAGGTATTTATGATTTAATTTTGCCAAAATGTGCCAAAGTGTCTTTTATGCAAAGATACTAAAGAAGTCTAAGAAAATTTCTTTCATGAAAATATACATGTTTCTCTCATTGTTAAAACAATATAAGACCTGTGAAGATTCCGGGTTAGAATTGGTCTTCAGCAACCCATGCTTGTCGTAAGAGGCGACTAAGGGGATTGGGTTGACTTGGTTGAATCTTTCATCGTATCCCAATTGTGTAGATCGATGCTCATGATGTCAATCACTGGATTGTCTGGTCCAAATTCGATTATTTACAGACTGCCATCAAATCGCTGGAATATTGCTGAGTATGGTGTTAAACAACAAATAAATAAAAGAATATAATTGATTTTATGTCCCTTTTACCAATTTGACTGACCACACATTAGGAAAAAGTCTTTGTGTTCATAACTTGATAAATTGATAAAAATATCAAGATCACATTCGAACTGTATTTGATATGCTCCCATGTGCATTCACTTTTGCACAGAAGCTGTGAAAATAAAAATCAGGTACCTGAAATCAGAAAAAAGGTCATAAACAAAATGCATTGAGAATAAAATGAAGATAATTTTGTTTTGGATTTTTGGATTTTTTAAAACTGACTGTCTCTTCATAATAGGAACATGTACATTGTGCGCGGGGAAAAACATTTGTAAAGAGCTGAGCATTGTCTTATATTTCTGAAAAACATGTCCTGAGAAGCAAGTGTAATGAGATGATATTCAGTTCTTTAAATCATGTACACAGTAAACACATCACATGAAAGACTTTGTTTGAGAAAACTATGATAAGGTTTCCATGGAAACACTGAACACTGGAAACAAAGGTTCCTGGATATGAAACTAAAGATCCTGCATCACCTAGCAACATGTAGCTGTTTACAGCAGCAGGCACACTTCCTATCACACGGGAGGAATCAAATTGTGATTAAATGGACTATAACCCGTCAGGCATTCCAAGAAACCAATTGCACTGTTTCCGTAGGACGGTGGAGATCTCAAGAGTTTTGTCAACATCAGATGCTACTGTTCTGTAATATTTATTACGTCCAGTGACACGCAATGGCCGTTACCCTGCCTGATTTCCCCATCTGTCAGGTATGGGATTGATTAAGCTTGTTGGCTGATCAGATGGTTAAGTGCTGAGTCATCAGTTCGAGTAGGTCACCGTGACCCAGGGTGGGAAGTCATCGGTTCCAGTGGGTCACTGCGACCCAGGGTGGGCGAGGTCATCAGATAGAGCCCCTCTATTAAAGTGATGATTAAGTCCCACTGGGTACAGGGCTCTCTGGGATGAACATGTGGATATTGGGATACTGCATGATCTTCATCCAGACAGGGGAACTGCAACATTAAACTAAATTATATGCTCTATTCTGTATTGATATACTGTAAATCTTGTAATTAACGCGGGCGTGAATTTAATGCGAACAATGCGAGTGGTCTTTGTTCACATTAATGAAACTTTGCATTTATGTCTCCAAAATGACAATGAACAATAAGACGGCTCCACTGCACATCTTGAATATACATGTAAACACAAACATATATACCGTGTGTTTTTGTTAGGAAACCACTGTTTATTGTTATTACGGAGTACTTTACTCAGTGCTAATAAGCGGTGCTATTTGGTGTTTGATTGTATTAAGGTAAGGATATATATCATTCCACTGGGGATGGGGTGGAGGGACTGGCATTGATTTTGGGTCGCATTTTTGACTCGTCGGCAGCAGTCGTACTAATTGGGAGACTCATTAATTTCAAGATTTACAGTAGTCATTGCATATATTATTGTAATAATCTACACAGGTTTCCAAACTGAATGTGATCAACATTTTAGCTTTTATCATTTTGTCATATTTTATTATTAGGGACAAGTTATTTATGAAAAGCAGCGTTAGAAATTGGCACTAGTCCTGTAGTCCCTACCAAACTGCCAATAGTAAAGGTATCCTAAGGACTAGTAGAAATTGGCCCATTTTAAGGGTTTGGCTATATGTTATCATTATAAGGACTAGTGGACAAAAACTGTTAGTTTCTCACCCTGAAAAGTCATGAAAAAATGACAGTGAAAGTGGAGGGTGGAGGGTGGGGGGTGGGGGGGGGAGGAGGGTGGAGGGTGTCACCAAAATGTATCACAACTATTCTGGGGCATGGGTAAGACATGAAAAATGGAGAGTTCTATTTTTCAAATATTTTTGGTTTAAGTTTGAAATTTATTTAGGGACTGGTCATTTGGGGAGGGGGCATGAAACAAAGTGTTTCAGCTTTCAAAAAGTTTTATGTAGACATGTGGAGGACATTTCAAAATTTGATGCATCTGAGTAAAGAATGATATCCGATGCAATTCCCCGTTTTGACTTATACCATATGTTCCTGTGTTTTTGCAGGTGGACAATTGACTTGCATTTGCATGTGTTTGTGATGGGTGCCTTCGGTGGGGCAGGATACGCTCACAATTTCACGAACACCTGGTATCATTACTATCTGATAGTGATATAAACACATTCTCATGATACAGTGGAATCGTAAAATCGGCTTTACTTTTAGTAGTTCTTGTGGCCATAGAAAGAGTTTTATTGCTTTTATTCAACTACAGGATTTTTTAGTGAGGTGAAAGGTGGTTTGGACAATGAATATTTATGATTTTCACTAAAAAGACCTGTGGTTGGACACCTACTGTAAAGTTCTGTATTTTCATAAGTGCTCTCATTTAAGGTCATGGTTAAAAAAAGTTAGGGTCAGCGCCTTAAATATGGTATGTCAATGGGAATCACGTCACTCTTTCAGGCCTCATGACAGCTCGACACTGAGTATAATAAACACATGTTTATCATGCTTTGTGCTGCACATGGTGACGTATCTGTATGAATAAGGTTTAGTCACACAAACATGAGGCCACACTGTTTCAGGGGTAGGTCAGTGTTAGTCATAGATGTGTCACTGGACCCCCTGAGAAGTGTGCACAAGGGTGGTGAGTGTCCCATGGTTCCGGTGTTGGAGAGGTGGCCCTGGTTCCGGTGTTGGAGAGGTGGCCCTGGTCCCCCTGAGAAGTGTGCACTAGGGTGGTGAGTGTCCCATGGTTCCGGTGTTGGAGAGGTGGCCCTGGTTCCGGTGTTGGAGAGGTGGCCCTGGTCCCCCTGAGAAGTGTGCACAAGGGTGGTGAGTGTCCCATGGTTCCGGTGTTGGAGAGGTGGCCCTGGTCCCCCTGAGAAGTGTGCACTAGGGTGGTGAGTGTCCCATGGTTCCAGTGTTGGAGAGGTGTCACTGGACCCCCTGAGAAGTGTGCACAAGGGTGGTGAGTGTCCCATGGTTCCAGTGTTGGAGAGGTAGTCCTGGACCCCCTGAGAAGTGTGCACTAGGGTGGTGAGTGTCCCATGGTTCCGGTGTTGGAGAGGTGGCCCTGGTTCCGGTGTTGGAGAGGTGGCCCTGGACCCCCTGAGAAGTGTGCACTAGGGTGGTGAGTGTCCCATGGTTCCAGTGTTGGAGAGGTGGCCCTGGTTCCGGTGTTGGAGAGGTGGCCCTGGACCCCCTGAGAAGTGTGCACTAGGGTGGTGAGTGTCCCATGGTTCCGGTGTTGGAGAGGTGGCCCTGGTTCCGGTGTTGGAGAGGTGGCCCTGGACCCCCTGAGAAGTGTGCACTAGGGTGGTGAGTGTCCCATGGTTCCAGTGTTGGAGAGGTGGCCCTGGTTCCGGTGTTGGAGAGGTGGCCCTGGACCCCCTGAGAAGTGTGCACTAGGGTGGTGAGTGTCCCATGGTTCCGGTGTTGGAGAGGTGGCCCTGGTTCCGGTGTTGGAGAGGTGGCCCTGGACCCCCTGAGAAGTGTGCACTAGGGTGGTGAGTGTCCCATGGTTCCGGTGTTGGAGAGGTGGCCCTGGTCCCCCTGAGAAGTGTGCACAAGGGTGGTGAGTGTCCCATGGTTCCGGTGTTGGAGAGGTGGCCCTGGTCCCCCTGAGAAGTGTGCACTAGGGTGGTGAGTGTCCCATGGTTCCGGTGTTGGAGAGGTGGCCCTGGTCCCCCTGAGAAGTGTGCACAAGGGTGGTGAGTGTCCCATGGTTCCGGTGTTGGAGAGGTGGCCCTGGTCCCCCTGAGAAGTGTGCACAAGGGTGGTGAGTGTCCCGTGGTTCCAGTGTTGGAGAGGTGGCCCTGGTTCCGGTGTTGGAGAGGTGGCTCTGGACCCCCTGAGAAGTGTGCACTAGGGTGGTGAGTGTCCCATGGTTCCGGTGTTGGAGAGGTGGCCCTGTGGGTGAAGTGTTGCCTTGTCATGCTGGAGACCAATGGTTTGAATCCCGATTGGGTACAATGTGGTGCAATCACTCTTGCTGTCTTAAACAACACACTAATGAAAAAACATACTTGATTTAACTTAAAAACATACTTGATCTAACTATAAGATATATTTGAATTTTTTAACTATAAAACATAATTTTTAACATATCAAATATATCTAATGGTTTCATATTGTAAACAAATAAAAAATACTTCCTTTTGTGAGTATGTAGGAGGTACATGCAATTGTGCCCCGAACATTCTGCCCTTCTGCATTGAGTGAGTGAGTGAGTGAGTGAGTGAGTGAGTGGGTGGGTGGGTGGGTGGGTGGGTGGGTGGGTGAGTGAGTGAGTGGGTGGGTGGGTGGGTGGGTGAGTGAGTGGGTGGGTGGGTGGGTGAGTGAGTGAGTGGGTGGGTGAGTGAGTGAGTGAGTGAGTGAGTATGGATTTAAGCTGGTTTCAGCAATATTCCAGCCACATCATGACATGGGGATGGTAGAGATGGGCTTCACACACATGGGGAATCAAACTCAGATCTGCAGCATGACGAGCCAGCGCTTTAACCACTAGGCCACTCAACTGCCCCTCTCTGTGTGAGTTGACATGTCTATTTAAGGTGCATGTGTACCAGTCTTTATAACTTAGGCTGAAAAATTAGTCATTTTCCCTGTTACCCGCCATTCTTAACTGTGAATGGTTTTCTGACTCGAGGAACAGGGGGACAAGGCAGCAGTTGAGCTGTCCCAACAAGTTGATTAAAGTTAAGAAACAGTTTTGTCTCTCAACTCCTACTTTATGACATGAATGAATCCAACGGTTACTGGTAACCCTAGTTATACAGAGGCAATGTCTTAGTTTCACACACGGTATAAGCCACAAGGTCCAGATTGTTGCTGAATATAGCGACTGCCTCTGTTGTCTAGGAGTGGTGAGGTAGTCTAGTGGTTCAAGCATTCACTCATCAAGCTGAAGACACGAGGTTCAATTCTCCAAATGGGTACAAAGTGTGAAGCCTATTTCTGGTGTCCCCCTGCTGTGATATTGCTGGAGTATTGCTAAAAGCGGAGTAAAACCATACTCTCACTCACTCACTCACTCAGGTCTAGTGAGGAGCATCTGCCCAGAGATCAGAAGGTTGGTGGTTCAATCCCTGGCCACGTCATACCAAAAGATGGTGAAAGATGGTACTTGTTGTTTCCCTGCCTGGTGCTCGACATAAGGAGATGGCAAGGACTGGTCAGCTTGGAGTCAGTATACTGTGTCTGAGTGGGATACCTATTCATGTTAAACTGCAGTATGGTATCTCAGTTGGCACTTTTAAACCATCATTAATGTGGACTAGCACAAGCAGCCGAACACGATGCACATGCGCACACACACACACGTATATATGTAAGCGCGGTAATCTTGAATGCAACATTAAACCCCATTTTTACTGAAAATTGAGCAGACTGTTACGATTACAGTAAGGAAGACATACATCTTATCCCTGATCACTGCTTCCTGGTACGCCTTCTTCACATGGGAGTGCATCCCACACTTAAACCATTTAAGATTCAATTAAACTTCAAATTTATAAGCTTTGCTAATAATCAAACCACTTAACTTAATTAACTTACTTAATCTAGCGGAAGTCTCCGTTTCACAGACATGCCATCTCGCTTACATTCAAACATAACATTTTTGCATGGATACAAACTTTAAGCCCTTCACATTTCATTTAAGCCCTCAAAAGTGAGGTTCCCACAAGTGAACATGCGGCGATATTGATGCTTCAGATTTATTTTTAAAGCATCTGTATGTTAAAAGGATTTTACATCTAGTTAAATACTGACATATGTGAAAGAGGTTTATGGAGGTTTAGGAAATTGGGGGAAGAGTTTACGACATTGCGGCATTAAGGATGCAGCTACTGTCCATAACTCGGTTTCTAGGCATGAAGATTTTCACTGCAACCGCCCATAACTGTCTGTTTATCGTCAAATCACCCCAACACAGCACATGCTCTGGACTTTATTTATTTTTAGCCTCACTTTCAGACATTATAAGGAGACAATTATTTTAATTATATGAATGTTCAATTTGAGCAAAGCTAACAGAGTCACGTGGACTGGTGTGGTGGATTAATTAGTTGTCCTGCTGTTTGTGACATATTTGATGCTGATGTTGAGTTAGTAATGTTGGATATGATGTGATTATAATGATGTCAAGTTGAGGGTGTCCTGAATGTTATAATATGTTGTTATTAACATTAGGTTGCTATGGAAACATGTTATTTACTGAGTCGATTATTCACAATTTAGGGCCACACTTACCTTGGTTATGTGTACAGATTTTTGCTTACCAATTTGATGGGTCAATTGATGTAAAAATTTGCGTGTGCAGCTCTCTAGTTTATTTGGCGTGAGGTTGTTTGGGTTGGTTAGTTTGGTGGCAATAATAATAATAATAATAATAATAATAATAAACAAAATATTAAAATGAGGATGATGATGATGATGATGAATTATTGAAGGGAGGAGGATAATGATAATCCATTCATAGGGCTTTTTTCCATCCTGGATATCATACTCAAAGAGCACAAAGAATTGTTAATTACTTATTTATATTATATTATTTATATTATTTATATTATACTTTACTTTAATATGCTGGATTTCAAATATTTTTGTTAACATACCTCAAACAATGCATTTGATCAATTATTAGTCAAAAGGTTAATTGTTACTCAAACTTAGTATGTACATTAAAGTTGGTCAAATAAAAAAAAAATATATACATTATTTTACTTTCTAATTGTGTTTTTTCAGAGCTAAAAATGTAAAAGTGTTGCCAAAGATAGATCTCTGCACTGGTAACTATTAACAGTAATATACAACACAAATACTGGTTAGAAAGCTTGAACCCATATGCATGAGGTTCGACTTTAAAATATAAATAGTTGAAGTATGAGGGTTATGTTTATTTGTGTTTAATATTTATAAAATGTTCAATTGTTTATATTGCATGCTTTTTACATTTAAAGACAGATCTGATTTCTAGTAAATATTGAACTTTTGTTAATTTTATTTATATATATAATAGAGTAAATACTCAGTTACTTCAGGATGAATGAATTTTCAAATCTGATATTAAATTCCTTTTTTTTATTTTACTGATTTTCTTCAAAACATTTGCCTCAAACATGACATGGAATAGTATGTGTTAAATATTGATACAATCTTAATCCCAGTAAATCAAATATTGATACCACCTTTACCCATATGAATCAATAAAGCAGTTGTTTCATGATTCACCTTTACGTGTCCTGTGACACATGTGGACTTCCCACTAGTAACCCTCCCATTTCTCTGCTGACTCGGACAAAACAGTCTATGCCAGACCATGCCATACAGAAGTTTACCAATCACATCAATAAAATCTTAATAATTTATTCCCCCATCTGACCATACCATATCTACCAGGGCGATATAGCCTCATAATGCCCCTTTAACCAATACAACAGGAGCTTGAGTTGTCCCTTGGTAGTCTGTTGTGCTGCTGCTGCTGCTTGGCAGACATGTCTGAAACTCTAGGCAGTGCCGGCTGCTTATATATGCAGAGAGCCCTGAACAAGCATACCGCCTGTGTATTACCCAGCTGCTATTCTGCACTGTAGATGGTGTTGTAGGGTAGAATGTTATGGTTGAGCCTGTTGTGAGACCCTCTCTCTGTCTCTCTCTCTCTCTGTCCTTAAGATAGGATTTCAAGCTGAATACACGACAATACCGCCATCCTCTTCAAGGTTGGTGTTTGCATGTGGAATTTCTCCAAGTATTGATTCATGCTCGATTCACATATAAGTATAGGTGATTCATTGATTATTTTATACTATTGCTCCAAGCTCTCTGCCTGTGTAGTTATGTCGTAGTATTTGCTATTTTCATCCACGGCATTCCTTGCTCCACGTGCTTCTTGTGCTCTACATAAGCATTCTAATCCAACACCTTGATACAGTGGGTCTTGTGATTTCAGTTGGTAAAATTGTTCAATTCCGTTTACATTTTCTCAGGTGAAGCAATCTGAGATTGGCCACTTAAGCTGTGACAGAGACTGTGATTAATCAGTTTGGACAGGTAGAATATGGCAGAAGAGCCAGATTTTTTTAAACCTCATCCCAACCCTAAACCTAGGGTAAAGAATTCATTCTTTGACGTTGTACCTGACGCATATTCAAGTAAGTCGCTAGAATTTACTGGCGATCAGAAGAAGAAGAAGGAACCAGAGGCGGAACCAGACAAGGCGGAAGAGGAACTGGAAAAGATGGAAGAGGAACCAGTTCCGGTGGAGGAGATAATAGCTCCACAACAATATGTCGTGGTGGAAGCCAAACCGTGGGAGCGTGGGGATGAGGTAACTACTGCATGACATGTGTTGATATACGGTACCAATATACACTGTGGTGATACTGTGGTGATATACGGTACCAATATACACTGTGGTGACATACGGTACCAATATACACTGTGGTGATATACGGTACCAATATACACTGTGGTGACATACGGTACCAATATACACTGTGGTGACATACGGTACCAATATACACTGTGGTGATACTGTGGTGATATACGGTACCAATATACACTGTGGTGACATACGGTACCAATATACACTGTGGTGACATACGGTACCAATATACACTGTGGTGACATACGGTACCAATATACACTGTGTTGATATACGGTACCAATATACACTGTGGTGATACTGTGGTGATATACGGTACCAATATACACTGTGGTGATACTGTGGTGATATACGGTACCAATATACACTGTGGTGATACTGTGGTGATATACGGTACCAATATACACTGTGGTGATACTGTGGTGATATACGGTACCAATATACACTGTGGTGATACTGTGGTGACATACGGTACCAATATACACTGTGTTGATATACGGTACCAATATACACTGTGGTGATACTGTGGTGATATACGGTACCAATATACACTGTGGTGATACTGTGGTGATATACGGTACCAATATACACTGTGGTGATACTGTGGTGATATACGGTACCAATATACACTGTGGTGACATACGGTACCAATATACACTGTGGTGACATACGGTACCAATATACACTGTGTTGATATACGGTACCAATATACACTGTGGTGATACTGTGGTGATATACGGTACCAATATACACTGTGGTGATATACGGTACCAATATACACTGTGGTGATATACGGTACCAATATACACTGTGGTGATATACGGTACCAATATACACTGTGGTGATATACGGTACCAATATACACTGTGGTGATATACGGTGGTGATATATGGTACCAATATACACTGATATCTGGTACCCGTAAACACAGTGATATACAGTACTGATATACAATGCGGTGATATACGGTACCAATATACACTGTGTTGATATACGGTACCAATATACACTGTGTTGATGTACGGTACCAATATACACTAATATACACTGTGGTGATATACGGTACCAATATACACTAATATACACTGTGGTGATATACGGTACCAATATACACTAATATACACTGTGGTGATATACGGTACCAATATACACTAATATACACTGTGGTGATATACGGTACCAATATACACTAATATACACTGTGGTGATATACGGTACCAATATACACTAATATACACTGTGGTGATATACGGTACCAATATACACTGTGTTGATATACGGTACCAATATACACTGTGTTGATATACGGTACCAATATACACTGTGTTGATATACGGTACCAATATACACTGTGTTGATATACGGTACCAATATACACTAATATACACTGTGGTGATATATGGTTCCAATATGCGATGGTAAAAATTAGTGTGTCCTTCTTATCCCAACACCCCTTTTCACACAGCAATCATAGCACTATTACTGTCGTAAGTCTGTTATAGGTCTGAGGTTTGAATCCCATCACGTGACTTGGAATACCTATGGCCACTACATACAAGACACATACTGGTGATCATTATGATTTAAATGGAGGTGACCATTACTGTGTATCAACTGTCATAGTGAATGAATGAATGAATGAATGAATGAATGAATGAATGAATGAATGAATGAATGAATGAATGAATGAATGAATGAACAGTTCCAAATCACATTACATTTCAGAAGTGGGACTGTCTTCACATGATATTTTGCATCCAGTGAAAGTAGCAGTCAGGAGATTGTGTAGGACATTTGTATAGATGTATAAAGGTGTGTGTACATGGTGTCATTGAGATTAATATTAGTAAAGTCACTGTCTGAGTGTCGGCAGTCCTCAGGACCTGTAAGTAAAGCTGTGTGTAAATGAAGGGATGAATTTCATATTGAAACAGAAGTAACTTAAATTGTGTGAATTTTTCAGATTATGCATTCATTGATTGATGATGTTGTCAAATCTTAGTACATGTTAAAGGTTTGTGTACATGATCCATCACAGAGCTGACACCTCCACATGGAGTGCTCAAGTGTAATCCTTGTACCAGCGTCCATCTTAAGAATCCCCCTGTCCCTGGATCTACAGGCTGTGAATCATCCTGATTGATTGGAGATTTAGTTTTGGTGCACTTTTCATACTTGTCTGCCCCAGTGGATATCTCATGGTTCAGTGTTAGCTGAATATTGAAAGGTCAAGAAAACTGTGATTGTGTAGTGGTATCGGCCAGCTCTCCAGTAATCTCACATTCAGTACACTGTTGTGATTGGTCAGCTTCAATATGACACCTCAGTTGATTACGGCTGATATAACACACTGTTATGACTCAAGAGATTATGACATCTTTTCATATCGAAAAAACAATAATGTCAATAGTTTGCTGTATGGATCATTAAACACATGTGATACTTACTGCAATTGCCGTAATAATTGCCTTGGGCGCTTAGAAAATGACAAAGAGGCACTTATCAAAAATCATACAGGATGAGTCAGATTTGTTTCTTTTCATGAAGTGGTAGTGAACTAACATACCGGTAGTTCAAATGTCGATTATCTACCTGTCCTGTTTTCTGTAAAAATATTTAATGTAGACAAGAAAATACAGACTCTCATTTTCATTTTCCATCTTATAGACAACTTACATATTGGTGTAGAAGTTGGACTGTATTGAACCAGGGTGTTACATACGGTGAATACGGGATATGTGAGAATACGTTATTGTTTACTCAACTCAGGTAGTAGTTTATTGCAGGTTGTTGTTTTTGATTTTTGATTGAACCGGTATGCTGACTGTTGCAAATGATAGGGTGACAATGATATCAGATCATAATGAAAGAGTCTAATTACTTTAATATGTACAGTAAACTGCGGTTAAAACAAACTCAAAGGGACCTCTAATTTTATTCGATATAACCGTAGTTTGTTATAAGCATATAATCAGCAAATATACAGCAAATGGCCGGACCAAAAAATATGTTCCTTATATCCATCAGTTTGTTATAAGCCTGTTCATTATAATCATAGTTTACAGTATATAATTTACTTTGGAACATATTTTAAAGGGGGAATTCACAGTCTGATACCCCTTTGCTGATGTTTTAGATTTTGTAATTAGTGGAGACATGGTTGGTATGTTAGAACAAGCATTAACTACGTGATTGAATAAAATTAAATGTTGAGTTATCCCACTGTCAAAGT
Organism: Haliotis rufescens; assembly: GCF_023055435.1. Classification (NCBI taxonomy): domain Eukaryota; kingdom Metazoa; phylum Mollusca; class Gastropoda; order Lepetellida; family Haliotidae; genus Haliotis; species Haliotis rufescens. Next base: position 58,005,508 of record NW_025964334.1, read on the forward strand.
GGATATATTATGACTGGAATTATTATTGGTCAGGATCCATTTTATCTAGGTTTTGTTTGTTGTTTAACACCGCACTCAGCAATATTCCAGCTATATGACGGCGGTCTGTAAATAAACGAGTCTGGACCAGACAATCCAGTGATTGACATCATGAGCATCAATCCACGCAATTGGGATACGATGACATGCATCAACCAAGTCAGCGAGCTTGACCACCCGATCCCATTAGTGGCCTCTTACGACAAGCGTATTCGCCTTTTATGGAAAGCATGGGTTGCTAAAGACCAATTCTACCCCGGATCTTCACGGGTCTTAATCTGAGTGGAATCGAACACTATTTGTTACTTGTTTATGTGAAGATCAGTTTGAATCAAACAGAATATGTCTTGTCCCTTTAGATGAACCAGGGGAGTGGGGTAGCCTAGTGGTTAAAGCATTAGCTTGTCACGCTGAAGACCTGGGGTTCGATTCCCGACATGGTTACAATGTGTGAAGCCCATCTCTCGTGTCCCAGGTCGTGATATTGCTGGAATATTGCTAAAAGCGGCGTAAAACCATACTCACTCACTCACTCACTCACTCACTCACTCACTCACTCACTCACTCACTCACTCACCCACTCACCCACCCACTCACTCACTCACTCACTCACTCACTCGATTGATCTCAACAGAGCTCCAGGGCAGTCCAGATACTCCTTTAAATTACTATTATACACCCATATGTATTCATCTCAAAATTAAATTTATATTTTCTAATTTGGCTTCTTTCAAAATTCCCTTTCTGTCCCAAACTATACAAGTTTTATACAAGTCCCTTCCTTGATGAACTCTCATTCGCTCACTGATTGATTGGGTAGTCAGCACGTCGGTGACTCACTCAACAAAATGGTTAATTGCTGATTAATTACTTAATGGCTGTTGTGCAATCAATGTGAGTTAGACAGGAATTACAATGCTATTATATATGGAAGGAATGATTAGGAATAACTTTGTTTTGTAATATTTTGAAATTCATATTTCTGAAGTGTCATGAGTACCTACCATGAATCTAGATAGAAAAGGTTGGGAAATGAAGAATAGCTGTAGTAGGCTAACATCTAGTCTCTGAAATGAACATATTTGACAGATAAAAACAGTTGTTAATTATAGTTGTGAAAAATAATAAAAAGGAGCCCAGAGACACTGTGTTCTAGACTTGCTAAATATAGCTTGCTGTAATAGACTAAGTGCATGGGCTGTATTGGATATATTTGTTTTATGGTCTGTATGACAGACTAAGCTTTGAGGAACACGACAATATATGGGAAGACTCCCCAGGGAGCTGAGAGTGTGTTTTGAACTGATATGTTGTGCTTTGAGCGTGAACCTCTGATCATCGTGTGGAGTCCTGTGCTGTATAAATCAACATAAGTGCATCATCATCATCATCATCATCATCATGCTTGTCGTAAGAGGCGACTAACGGGATTGGGTGGTCAGGCTCGCTGACTTGGTTGATGCATGTCATCGTATACCACTTGCATGGATCGATGCTCACAATGTCAATCGATTATTTACAGGCCGTCGTCATACAGCTGGAATGTTGCTGAGTGTGGTGTTAAGCCACAAACAAACAAACATCTATTGTAAAAGGTAAAAAAACATTTCATGTTTGGAGATTGTAAGCAGTTAAAAATAATAGAAGACCAGAACAGGTAAATACAGGAATTGTGTGTCAAACATGTTCCTCCTACTTGGGTTGGAAACACCTAGGTGTGACGGACATCGACATCAGCAAAGTAATATGGAAACAACCATCAACACGTTCATACTGATACCAGCGCAGATCTTATGTTTTTACCTGATTAACGTGCACAGTTGTCAAAGTGTTGTGTTAAAACTTGTCTCGGGAGGAAACAGTTGGTTATAAAGTGACGGGCAGCATGTTAGCTGATTTCTTGTGGGACTTGACGGAGAGGGCTAACGAGGTCGGAGTAACATGTAATGTGTGGTACGCATGGTACTGCTGAGGCAGTACTGCGGGATCTGTTCCTGCGTGATGGGTAGTAATTATTCATCTGTGAATGAAGCAGACTCAGCGGTATTTTTGTCAGCAGGTAGGGAGGTCCCGGGCTGGTGGTCCCGGGTCAGAGACCGACAGTGGTCAACTCAACCCATCCTCATTGTGGTGTTAATGGCCGGAACATTGGATATTCTTGAAGGGTGGGAGCTGATTTCAAAATGATAACATATTTCAGAGAATAATTATGGTCTGAGTATATTTTTTTATGAATTGTTTTGGTTGCAGAAATAACTTCAATATTTTCTCTGTCCACTGGTTTTATCAGAAGCACATTCCTATTTCTGGAGGGGTCCTCCCCTCATTTACTCCTCAACAGAATGACACATTAACTATAGCAATATACCTACCGCCAAAAGAAGCGTGAATACCATACATATTGGGTAATATATGAAGACTTACTCATATTCAAGAGATATTAGATTGGTTCATTGCACAAACGAACTTACTGGTATGTTGTGTGAACCGATGCTCATGAACGCATCACATGTGACCTCATAGATGCATGACTTGAGATGCACAATTTGTCGCATGCAGGATTAGCGTGTAAAGTTTGGAAATCACGTGCAGCATATTGTTGCCTGTTCCAGCCCGACAGGTGGTCCTTTACTTCTTTTGAGTTGTATATTTGCCTACAGTCTGACTGTCACCATGACTGACCTTTTAAGGTCACTTCAGTTGTGTCATGTATAAAATAGTTATTCAATAGGCGTGAGAGATCAAATTGTTTATTTGGATTATTTGTTGACTCTGAGGACCACCAAGTTTGAAATTATATCAGGCAACAAAAGCTTTACATCTACATTGTGAAATAACTTGAGATACCATTTTCATTAAAAAAATACCTAATTTTGGAAAAACAGGGATGTACTTTAAGAGAGAGTTCAAGCCAAATGGCAGTCTAAATGGGTTTGATTATAAAACAACAACCTGCTTTATTGGTTAAACTTGAATTATAAAATATATTATGGCAAAATATGTGTCAATTTTTCACATGAAACCACATCTTGACCAAGGCTGGAATTGGGCAATGGTGAGTAGTCTCTCTTCAGATAGGTCTGTTGTATTGCACAAGAACATCGCCCATCAAAAACACTATCGCAATGTCAGCATGGACACCAGGAGTTCATCCAACCAATCCACAATTCAGTTCAGACAAGTGGTAACATAGCCACATCCTTCCAACATTTCACTCAATTCACACTCTGTGATCTATCGATATTCCTGTAACTGAAATCGTACAGGACTGTGGCCATGCCTGATGGAGCATGTGGGTCGCCATGTGTCAGTGTACATTGTAGCATTCTGATTACACTACACTACACTACACTACACTACACTACACTACACTACACTACACTACACTACACTACACTACACTACACTACACTACACTACACACACCACACCACACCACACCACACCACACCACACCACACCACACCACACTACACACACTACACTACACACACTACACTACACTACACTACACACACTACACTACACTACACTACACTACACACACTACACTACACTACACTACACACACTACACTACACTACACTACACTACACACTACACACTACACTACACTACACTACACTACACTACACTACACTACACTACACTACACTACACACATATTGATTACCTGACATAGTAAAACAATCCATGGTTAAACTGTGCAGCTATTGGGAGGCTATCTGTGCAACATTGTTGCCTTGGCTAGATATCTCCTCTCTGTCAGTGTATGATATAGGTGTTATTTCCTGCAGGAGTGCAGGCATTATTAGTCTGTTAAAGTATGTTGCATCTGCTTGCCAACTTGGAGAGGAACTAGCATTCCACCTATCACTTTTTTTTCTAACTCATCAGTTAGTGCAGACTTGGCATTTCAAACTTGTTTAACGTTGTACACGTGATATATCTTTTCCAAATGGAATGTTTCAGCTTCGTTATAACAAAACAAATGATTGCTTTACCAAATGGTTTTGATTCATCATCCTCATTATCATAATTATCACACCCTTCTGCATCAATAACTGTACAAGTGTGGATATTATCATTATCATCACCATCACCACACCCATCATCCCCACAAGCATGACATTATCATCATCACCATCATCATCAACAATATCAATAATCAGTTGTCACCACCATCGCCATTATCATCATATTATCAATCATCACCATCACCACCATTATCATCATCACTACCACCATCACCACCATTATCATCACCATCATCATCAACATTATCAATAATCAGTTGTCATCATCATCATTATCATCATAATCATCATTGTCACTGCAATTATCATCATCCTCATCACCATCATCACCACATTATTTATCATCAGTTGTCATCATCGTAATCACCCTGACTTCATACCTGCTGTGTCAGCAAGAGAGTAACAATCAATATTCCCCTATCATCCTATTCACTGAACCAGACACATCTCAAATATAATCAATTATTTTAAACTAAGAAACATTTTAATCTCCTCCCCATTGAGGACAACAAAGGAAGCTGACAGCCATCTGACCGTCCCTGACTAAGGTAGCGTCTTCAGTGATGAAAACATCAATACATAATTGATGTCGCACACACGTGTGACTCAGGCGGTCTGACCTCTGTCTTACAGCAGCTTTACTCCACAGTATAGTCGCGTGGCCAGATTTCCAATTGCGACACAGATTCACGCTTGTTGCAGCAGAATGGTAACCCATCTATTCTTCTATTCTCTAATTATTCCTCAAATAGCATGGAATCCTTGACCCTTTTTAGCTTTCCTTTGATGCGGGGGGCATATTGATCATGTTGCATGATAGACGCTATGACGTAACTGTAATTAAAATTCCCCTGGATTTACCGAGCTGGCAGCCATGTTGGCTCCTGCTTGTTACATCCAGGTAAACTGCAAGTATTCGGGGGAAATAGGCTCTGAGGAAGATTGGAATCATTCCAAGCGTTCTTGGAGACAAGATTAGTTTCCCCGGAACATGGCATCCATCGTGATTCCGGTACTGTCAGGTGGTGGACATGGTCGGTCCTCAACATCTTTCTGAGTATCTTCATCAGCACAATCTGTCCCCTGGATACTGTAATATTAAAGGATTTAATTCCACAAATTTGGGATGGTTTTGAAAAGGGCCAACTCAATTTGACAAGAAATTCACTGGATGTATGTGTGTCTGTGTCATGGGAAGGATGGCTTGTGGAATGTGACCTGTTCATGTGATATATGGTCAATATGTTTGGGTCAATATCCTGTATTGAATTACATCATAAAATTATATAGACATACACTGAATACATTCATGACATGTGTGTAGTGATCACCTCACCACATCATGTATTCATTCTGATTTAACTAAAATAATATCAATCCTTATTTAACCTTGAATCAGAGACCATATACCGGTATATGGTCTCTGCTTGAATACATGACTTTTTATGGATAGTTACTTCTTTTATTCTTTGTCACAACGTTTCAGAGCTACTTCTTGCTCCTTCATCAGGTGATTGCTGAGTAAGTGCTCGAGTTAATGTGAGATCTGCTTTAATTTACATTTTAGAATTCCATCTGCCTTCAATATGTATACAAACACATTTCTTTTTGTGTCTACAAATTCTTGTACGTATTTTCCCTATTTTCTCCATAACAAGCCTTATACTTGGTGTTTGACATTTCTTTGCCAACAAACACGACTTGGGACTGCCCACTACCCTCTGTATACATGTTCAGACTACTGTTACAAACTTGTGTGATAAATTATACATATTCCCACCACACCCTAACACCAGTGCAGCCCCCACCATGTATACATATGCAATGTACAGTCAGGACTGTGTGTTACCTTATACATTTTCTGACCTCAACATAACACCAGTGCAGCCCCTAACATGTATACATATGCATTGTACAGACCACAATCTGTATGGTAATTAAACATGTTTGGACCTCAACATATCCCAAGTGCAGCCCCAAACCTGTGTATTCTCCATGTTGTCTTGGTGGACCAGTAGGTTTGGCCAGATGTTGTTTTTAGACGAGGAAACAAAGCGATGTTGGTGTATGTATATTGTAGGGGGACAGTGAACGTCATCTGGCAGACAATCATGCCTCAAATTCTCCGATTCTTTCATCTTATTTTCAAATGCCACAGTGTGAAAGTTGAAGCTGCTGTAGGAAGTGAGAGGTGTTCACTTTGGTGTTAGAAATAACCCTTCACCTGTCTGTTTTTGGGGGTGACATTTCAACAGTTGATGGGTCTGGTTGATGGGGGAGGAAGGGCTGGAGTTTCATCAAACCTGAAATTTAAAATAACTGATTTATAATTAATGTACAGTCTTTACCACTTGTGTCCAGACAGACCTAGCTTCCTGGAGGGTTCTGTCCAGAATGTCTTGGAATGCTGCTAATCAGGATGATCTCACTGGGGACACGCCCATACTCGTGAACAGGGTTTAACAGTTTAACAGACTGCATAAAAGACAGTGTACACTGAAACACACAAACTTATTTGTTTAACAATCTATATTGTCAGGCACACATACACGCAATGAGGCACACACCTGCACACTCACACACACACACACACACACACACACACACACACACACACACACACACACACACACACACACACACACACACACACACACACACACACACACACACACACACACACACACACACACAGAGTACTATGGAAAGTGCTACAACATCCAACTTGGTGCCATGGGGTAGTCTAGTGGTTAAAACGTTTGCTCGTCATGCCGAATACCTGGGTTCGAATCCCACATTGGTTCAATTTCTGGTGTCCCAAGCCGGGATATTGCTGGAATATAGCTAAAGGTGGCGTAAAATCATACTCACTCACTCCTACTTGGTACCCTTTTTTTACAACTTGGTTGAATGCACATCATCCTAAATCCTTGCCTTGAATTTCATGAATCAAGGTGTGGCTTAAAACACATACAGTTGCATAAGTCATCAATTTGATATCTTTTGGTTATCTAAATTTTTAAGAGTAATAAGGATTTGATAAATTATCTGTGGCTGAAATATCAGTTTACAAGTAAAGAAACAGTTGTTCTTAAATCAGTATTTCATCAGAAATGATAACGGGTGCCATTGTATTATCATTTGATTATTTGAATTGACCTGAGGTCGGAATGACCTTTCATGCAGGTCACAGTGACCCAGGGCATTAAACAATCCTGGAGTCATATCATTGGGTGTGGGATTTCCCTTCTGTATATTTGTGTCTTGACATTTGAAGAAAATCATTAACCGGAATCAGTGCTACATGCATTATTATGATAATATTTTTAAAATAAATATTTTATAAACTGTAAGACATGCTTAGTTTGGGTACTAATCTGATTTACGACTGAAAGGAATTGTTTATTGTTAAGGATGGGACTTTCTGGGGGAGTGGGAGAGGGGGATTTTGTTTCTTTTAGTCATTGCTTCAAGACATACATTTTTCTGTCTTATTTTTTGTAATTGCCACAGCACATTTTCTTCAGGAAATACAGAATGACCACCTGACAATTTATTTATTAATTTATTTATATTTATTGTTGGGTGTCTGGTGGGAGAAGCAGGCAGCTAAGAGCTATTTTATTTTCAGTGTTATTGTTGAATTTTTTATGTTTATTTTTTTTAAGGTCAGCCCTTTAAAGTCTTTCATATGCATTTAGGGGTTGGAAGGACATAAATGTATGACACTTTTTTTATTGATACAACTTCTCATTATTCCTTGTAACGATGTTTTTTCAGGGCTTCTTTGCCCCTTCATCGCCTGACAAAGGGGCCAGAAGCACCCTTTACACCCAGCCATGTCATCACAGGAAGGCAATCCTAGAAAGGCAGCATGAAATGTCAGCTATAAATGTGTCTTCTCGCCTTAGACGAGAATGTCACTGATTCTTCATAATTATGCAACTTAGCTCCACTGCCATTTACTGTGTAGAACAACATATGCAAATGAGAATAGAGTGTAACCGATAACTTAGTCCATCACCAAACCCAGTTAATAGGACACGAGAGAAGTCTATAAACAGTGCCCTGAATATGAATATCTGCAAGATTGATGATGCAGTATATATATAAAACAATATTCACTCACTCACTCAACTGAATTTCAACAAGAGTAGAATATATAAAACATTCCATTGGCTCCAAAAGCTTCTTCAAAATGAGTGCCGTGAGTGTGGCAGATGCTCGTAGTGTGTTCCTGTGTTTGGGGCATGTACAGGTGTTTATCGTGGACGTAGACCACATGGTGATGTTGTGACTGGACGGCCATGATCACCTCTCCCTCACCAGGGTCCCTCCTCTGCAACAGCCATTATTGGGGGGGCCTGTAGGTCTGGCAGCGATTCCCCTGAGCTGTAGGACTGACTCCGAGGTCAGATGTACTGAAAGAAATTCCGTTTTGTATTTTCTTGTTTTGTTTGGGTTTGTTTGTTGTTTAACACACTCATCAATATTACAGCTGTATGACAGTGGTCTGTAAGTAATCTAATCTGGACCAGATAATCCAATGATTGATATGAGCAACATCCCATGCTGTCGCAGTTGATGAAAAAACCATGAACCAACTCACCGGGTCTAGTCACATGAAGCCACTTGCGACCACCATACGTTGCTTGGGGACCTATTTTAACCTAGAATCCCCAAGACCAGCATAGGTTGCTTGGGACCTATTCAATCCCAGATACCCAAGACCAGCATGGGTTGCTGGGGACCTGTTCTAACCCAGATACCCATGACCAGCATAGGTTGCTGGGGACCTATTCTAACCCAGATACCCATGACCAGCATAGGTTGCTGGGGACCTATTCTAACCCAGATACCCACAACCAGCAAAGGTTGCTGGGGACCTATTCTAACCCGGAATCTCTACAACCAGCATAGGTTGCTGGGGACCTATTCTAACCCAGATACCTACAACCAGCAAAGGTTGCTGGGGACCTATTCTAACCCGGAATCTCTACAACAAGCATAGGTTGCTGGGGACCTATTCTATTCCGGAATCCCTACAACCAGCATAGGTTGCTGGGGACTTATTCTAACCTGGACTCTCTACAACCAGCATAGGTTGCTGGGGACTTATTCTAACCTGGACTCTCTACAACCAGCATAGGTTGCTGTGGATCTATATTCTGACTTGGAATCCCTACACTCAGCATAGGTTGCTGGGGACCTATTCTAACCCGGACACCATCACTGGAGCTAGGACAACATTGGTTTCTTCACTGACATACTTAGTCTAGATTCTGGTTTTGTGCAAATGTTATTGTTCTAAAAGATAAATGATTAAGTACAATACAGAACTTCAAAAGTTGTTATGATGGAAGAAGTCAGTGATGGACCTAAATTTAGACTACTATAAATTTATTAATGTATTTTAATTTGTTCTTCCAAAAGTGCAGCATATTATATTTATTTATTATTTTGAGTGAAAAGGTTTCAGAGGCAGGCTCTTATAAATTACTGTCATGGATGATAGAATCAAAGCAATGGAATTTCTAAATGGGGGAAGTTAAAACTCTCAAATCCTGCAAATTATGATCTTATCATAAGGACATTTGTGGAACTAGTACTTGGCACTGGAAGAATGTCAGAGTTAGTGTATTCACGAACAGATGGGCATACAATTGATGGTCTCTCCTTGTCTGGAATCAACTGGAGAACCTGCTTCAGAGTGTAGACTTGCACAAGTCTCTAAGGCAATAATTATTAGTCTTAATTATAATTTCTTGATTATATAAATAATAAAAATAAGGTGTCTGGCGTCCTTAGACTGAACACTTATCTAGACTTGCCTATTGTAAGGATAGAGTTACTATACACCAATGGACTCACTATTCAGTACAGCCTTGGAGCAAGTCTAGCAGGAGCTTTGTGTCCAGTCATTTGGGCTTCCTGGGTGAGACTTTCAGATTTAATACCATATTAAAAAGTCTTGTTTTATAACTTATAAAAAACAGTGAGTAGGTAGGTCAAATGTTTATTTTTATTTCCCAAGCATTCATGATAATACAGATGATGAGTATGGTTTCTATTTAAACATTTATTTTTTGTCATTAAAAAAACGGTGCGCATACTGTGTAAATCTGCTTAGCAAACTGGATTTACGCAAAATGTGCACATCGGTCTTTACGTTTATAACTCCATAAACACAAAAACATATTGAAGTCAAATTGTATGAATAAATATGTGAACAATAATAACAAAATAGGTCCATGCTGTAGACAAAAGTATGAAATCAGTGACATCTTTCAAAGCAATAATACAACACGAGCCCTCCCCTTTCTATTATCGTTCGTTCGTTTGTTGTTTAATGCCGCACTCGGCAATATTCCAGCTATATGATGATGGGCTGTAAATAATTGAGTCTGGACCAGACAATCCAGTGATTCATGTCATGAGCATTTGAGATCGATGACATGCATCAACCAAGTCAGCGAGTCTGACCACCCGATCCCATTAGTCGCCTCTTACGACAAGCATAGTCGCCTTTTATGGCAAGCATGGGTTGCTGAAGACGCATTTTATCCCGGATCTTCACGGTAGCCATTCTATTATGAGCCAATCAGGAAACAGTAGTCTGTTAGTGGGCATGGCCTAATATTCCATCGGTTTATGGAAACATAAACATGCCATGGAATCACTTGCAATTTATTTATTATTGTGTGGCCTAAACACTTGGCTGAATTTACTTGACCAGACTGGCAAGTCGTACATTATTTATGAAAGGGGTTCAAGTGGTCGTCCACAAGATTCCCCGTCCTGGAAACAGGAGGTTCAGACTGAGGTCACTCCTACCTGATGTGTTTCATATGTCGGAGAAGAAATGGCTCTTCATGCTCTGCTGCTACTCTGCATCTGTGTCAAATAAAATAAAATATATGTATGGAGACCTTCCTACCTGAATATAGGCTGAAATAGGCCAACTTGCGCCTCTCAAATCTTTACAAGGCTTTTTAAAAATAAAATATTCCGGTTTATGTTGATTTTGATTATTAAATTTTTATGTCTTTTGTTTCTTACAAAAGAAACATATTGAGGTTGCTGCTTGATTTGATGTTATAGCTAATGATAATAATGATTAAAGTGATGGGCATATTAATAATGTGTTAACTACACCCCTACAGCTCAACGTGCTACGTATATGCTGATCAGTGGATCAGTGTGATCAGAGTTTCATTCTCAGCTCCCTGGGGAAATAGAAGGTTAACCGTCACATGACCATCTCATCCTACCGGATATAGCTTCTTTGCAGAGCTCAGAGTGTGAAGGAAAACAATCGTGCCAAAAAAAGCTTTTGAGTCTGCTAGCCGGAATGTGACTCTTGGCATTATGTCTGGCACATTTTAGTGTTTTCTCATGGTATTTTATCAGCTGATCTTACTAGACCGAACAGAGTTTTACTAGACTTGGGCTTCGGACTTGTGGCTAAAGTCGCAGACTGGGAATGTAAACTGCCGAAGGTTTTCAGGTGATACACTGGTTGCAGGAGCAGAAACATGTCATCGTTTGTTTTTTCTCCGAATGTTTGTTTGATTGTATTTGTTGTTGTTAAACGCCGCACTTAGCTATATGACGACGGTCTGTAAATAGTCGAGTCTGGGACAGACACCTCAGTGATTGACATCATGAGCATCAATCCACGCAATTGGGATACAATGACAAGCATCAACCAAGTCAGCGAGCCTGACCAACCGATCCCGTTAGTCAAACACTTTCCTGGCAAGCATGGCTTGTTGAAGGCCTATACTAACCTGGATCTTCACGTGGTTTCCCCCCCCCCCCCCGAATGATGCCATAACAGCAAGACGTGCTAGATAAACACAGAGCTGTCAGTTATGACATGTTTATGCTCAAACACTAAAGAAACAGTTCTTTTATAAGTAGAACAAATACTTATTTCTCATGTATGCCTATTTTTAATGCATTTGCTGTACAAGCTCTTTTGCTGAGGAATTTGTAGCTATCCTGACTGACAAGGTGACGACCTGTTTTCTACTCCGCACCCAGGTACAGAGGAGGATTAACCCCTTCCCTGTTATCCCCATCATGTTCCTGAAACTGTCATTGAACCCCATTAACCCTTTCTCCAATTTCCTTCATTTTGTTACAAAGAATATTTTATAGTGAGTGAATATTCCAGTTGTATGACGGCAGTCTGTAAATATCAAGTCTGGACCAGACAATCCAGTGATTGACATCATGAACCTCGATCCATGCAATTGGACATGCATCAACCAAGTCAGCAAGCCTGACAACCCAAATCCGTTAGTCGCCTCTTATGACAAACATAAATGTATTGTAGTGAGTGAGTGAGTGAGTGAGTGAGTGAGTGAGTGAGTTAATATTTAATGTTATATGGGGATGATACAGAAATGGGGATTCTTTTCTTCGTTGACTTCAGCCATGCAAATAATTCCTTGCTCCCTCATTCAACTTTCATGTTTTCATCAATAGTTTTATTGTGAACCTGACTAAGTCAGCTAACCTTGATAGAATTATTTGAAAATTTGAAAATGTTATTGTTTGTGGAACAACAGTCTTTCATTTTTACTGAAGTGGAAAGTTTGTCCTGAAGGAGACTTTTTGTAATGGCTTGCGTTTGTGCGGACCTGCAGTGCCTGACATTGTGTAGGTCTACAGGAGGCCATTGAGGGGTATAAGCCTTCTACACAAACGTGTGGATCAGAGCATGTAGCCTTGGACTGTAAGTCAAGGGGTGGGGTGAAGGTGACAGGATGCAACAGGACCAATGTTGATCTTACATAGGCTGGGATCTGGTGTTTTGACAGTCCTAGCAAGCTTCATTCAAGTGATAAAAGAAACACTGTAAAATTTTGTGACCTCAGCAATGTCTCAATTATACAGCCTCAGGATCTCAACTGGAGATGAGTATCAGAGCATGAAAGATTGTCTCCCTTTAATGAGGACAGGAGGACTGCCACTAGAGGGTGTGGGTGTGGGGTGATCTAACTGAGTTTTAATTATTATTAGGTACAGATCACCGGGCAACAGTTGAAAAGATAACACCAACATTCTTTCACAATGAGCCTAAAAAGATAAATACTTGTCTGAAGGGTGTTGCTCCATCAGTAAAATACTTTGATGCTGGACTCAATTTGATTTATTAACATTAAACACCATAAATGCTAAGGTTACACTCTTTCATGCTTTAAAACATTAACAGGCTGCCTGGCAATATTTAAAAATCATTGGATGAAAACCAAGACTATATACATGTAGGTGAATGATCTCTGAGAACCACTCAAACTATATAGGTTTAAACTGTCTTTGATCAGAACCAAGACTATATAGGTTCAAAATGTCCCTGATCAGAACCAAGACTATATAGGTTTAGATGGCCTCTGATCAGAACCAAGACTGTATAGGTTTCTGATGAGAACTCAGTGTTTTTGTTTCCCTGTCTCTCATGCAGACTTTAAGTGGATGTTGGAATGCTTGAATACTTTGAGGTTTCAGGTAGAAGTCTCACAGCCTTCCAGTTACATTCTCACATATCAATAAGTTGTCTACTATGGTAATCTGAAGAATAAAGAACACCTGTAGCGTCGTCCATGTCCTGCATTATGTATGGGTTATGTCCTTGTGGATTGTGATGGGTGTGAATGAGGGGCACCTGCTGGTATTCATGACAGGTACACAGGTGGTCAGGCCGAGTATATCCTGTACAGGTGAATGAGTCAGTGGAAGAGGGCTGGGGCTAGCTTGTGGGGAGTCTGTGGGGCTAGCTTGTGGGAAGTCGGTGGTAGGAGGTGGGGCTAGCTGTGATGAGACGGAAGGGGTGGGGCTAGCTGTGATGAGACGGATGGGGGTGGGGCTAGCTTGTGAGTAGTCAGTGGTAGGAGGTGGGGCTAGCTGTGATGAGACGGATGGGGGTGGGGCTAGCTTGTGGGTAGGGCTAGGGCTAGCTTGTAGGTAGTCGTTGGAATGGGTGGGGCTAGCTGTGGGGAGACAGAAGGGGTGCGGCTAGCTTTTGGGGAGTCAGTGGAAGGGGTGTGGCTAACTTTTGGGGAGTCGATGGAAGGGGGTGGGGCTAGCTTTTTGGGAGTCGATGGAAGGGGGTGGGGCTAGCTTTTGGGGAGTCGATGGAAGGGGTGGGGCTAGATTTTGGGGAGTCGATGGAAGGGGTGGAGACTAGCTTGCGAGGTGTCGGTGGAAGGGGTGGGGCTAGCTTTTCGGGAGTCGATGGAAGGGGTGGGGCTAGCTTGTGAGGTGTCGGTGGAAGGGGTGGGGCTAGCTTTTGGGGAGTCATTGGAAGGGGTGGGGCTAGCTTGTGTGGTGTCGGTGGAAGGGGGTAGGGCTAGCTGTGAGGAGACAGAAGGGGGTGGGGCTAGCTTTTGGGGAGTCGATGGAAGGGGTGGGGCTAGCTTTTGGGGAGTCATTGGAAGGGGTGGGGCTAGCTTGTGAGGTGTCAGTGGAAGGGGGTAGGGCTAGCTGTGAGGAGACAGAAGGTGGTGGGGCTAGCTTTTGGGGAGTTGATGGAAGGGGTGGGGCTAGATTTTGGGGAGTCGATGGAAGGGGTGGAGGCTAGCTTGTGAGGTGTTGATGGAAGGGGTGGGGCTAACTTTTGGGGAGTCGATGGAAGGGGTGGGGCTAGCTTTTGGGGAGTTGATGGAAGGGGTCGGGCTAGCTTTTAGGGAGTCGATGGAAGGGGTGGGGCTAGCTTTTGGGGAGTCATTGGAAGGGGTGGGGCTAGCTTGTGAGGTGTCAGTGGAAGGGGGTAGGGCTAGCTGTGAGGAGACAGAAGGTGGTGGGGCTAGCTTTTGGGGAGTTGATGGAAGGGGTGGGGCTAGATTTTGGGGAGTCGATGGAAGGGGTGGAGGCTAGCTACCGATGTGTCGGTGGAAGGGGTGGGGCTAGCTTGTGAGGTGTCGGTGGAAGGGGTGGGGCTAACTTTTGGGGAGTCGATGGAAGGGGTGGGGCTAGCTTTTGGGGAGTTGATGGAAGGGGTCGGGCTAGCTTTTAGGGAGTCGATGGAAGGGGTGGGGCTAGCTTTTGGGGAGTCATTGGAAGGGGTGGGGCTAGCTTGTGAGGTGTCAGTGGAAGGGGGTAGGGCTAGCTGTGAGGAGACAGAAGGTGGTGGGGCTAGCTTTTGGGGAGTTGATGGAAGGGGTGGGGCTAGATTTTGGGGAGTCGATGGAAGGGGTGGAGGCTAGCTTGTGAGGTGTTGATGGAAGGGGTGGGGCTAACTTTTGGGGAGTCGATGGAAGGGGTGGGGCTAGCTTTTGGGGAGTTGATGGAAGGGGTCGGGCTAGCTTTTAGGGAGTCGATGGAAGGGGTGGGGCTAGCTTGTGAGGTGTCGGTTGAAGGGGTGGGGCTAGCTTTTGGGGAGTCGATGGAGGGGGTGGGGCTAGCTTTTGGGGAGTCATTGGAAGGGGTGGGGCTAGCTTGTGAGGTGTCGGTTGAAGGGGTGTGGCTAGCTTTTGGGGAGTTGATGGAAGGGATGGGGCTAGCTTGTGAGGTGTCGGTTGAAGGGGTGTGGCTAGCTTTTGGGGAGTCGATGGAAGGGATGGGGCTAGCTTTTGGGGAGTCATTGGAAGGGGTGGGGCTAGCTTGTGTGGTGTCGGTGGAAGGGGGTAGGGCTAGCTGTGAGGAGACAGAAGGGGTAGGGCTAGCTGTGAGGAGTCATTGGAAGGGGTGGGGCTAGCTTGTGAAGTGTCAGTGGAAGGGGGTGGGGCTAGCTGTGAGGAGTCATTGGAAGGGGTGGGGCTAGCTTGTGAAGTGTCAGTGGAAGGGGGTGGGGCTAGCTGTGAGGAGTCGATAGAAGGGGTGGGGCTAGCCAGCTTTGAAAGAGACATCTCATACACCAAACATACATACACCAAACATACATCAAAGGAAGAGAACAAATATTTTGGCATATTCTTAAGGGGTTTCTAATAATGCTATGCAGACATAAGTTGGTTTTCATTTCATGAACAATAATAACCTTTAAAGAGAGTGAAGAATGAGATGTTGAGTCAGTCGTAAACTTAAAACACACAAGATGTGGTGGGGTACCCAGTGGTTCCAGTGTTTTCTGGCCATACTCCAAGCCCTGCTTGATATCTCTGTCACTACTGATATGTATGAGAAGCAAAAACCACAAAACTTTTCTTGGATGAATAGATGCAAAGAGGAACGTTTGAGATTAATTCAGCAAAAACAGCAAGAAGTGAAACATTTTTTTATATTTTTCACTTATACTTTATGAAGTAGTGAGATCTGTATTTCAGGTAATCCTTATTAGAATAATTTACCTGCTCTACAAATGGGTATGGAAAAAGTTAGGTTTGCACCAAAGCACCACCACATGTGCAACTATCACCACCACCACATGTGCAACAATCTGCACCACCACATGTGCAACAATCTGCACCACCACATGTGCAACTATCACCACCACCACATGTGCAACAATCTGCACCTCACAATCAGGGACCTCATGAAGCAGGTCGGCCCTTAAATAGTCAACGACCATCCGGTCAACTCAACCCAGATAACAGGTCACCCACGATAACATCGTAAACAACCATCCGGGCAACTCAACCCAGATAACAGGTCACCCACGATAACATTGAAACAACCATCCGGTCAACTCAACCCAGATAACAGGTCACCCACGATAACATTGAAACAACCACCGGTCAACTCAACCCAGATAACAGGTCACTCATGATAACATTGAAACAACCATCCGGTCAACTCAACCAAGATGACAGGTCACCCATGATAACATTGAAACAACCATCCAGTCAACTCAACAAAGATAACAGGTCACCCATGATAACATTGAAACAACCACCGGTCAGCTCAACCCAGATAGCAGGTCACCCATGATAACATCGTAAACAACCATCCGGTCAGCTCAACCCAGATAACAGGTCACCCACGATAACATTGAAACAACCATCCGGTCAACTCAACCCAGATAACAGGTCACCAACGATAACATTGAAACAACCGTCCAGTCAACTCAACCCAGATAGCAGGTCACCCATGATAACATTTAAACAACCATCCGGTCAACTCAACCCAGATAGCAGGTCACCCACGATAACATTGAAACAACCGTCCGGTCAACTCAACCCAGATCACAGGTCACCCACGATAACATCGTAAACAACCATCCAGTCAACTCAACCCAGATAACAGGTCACCCACGATAACATCGTAAACAACCGTCCATTCAACTCAACCCAGATCACAGGTCACCCACGATAACATCGTAAACAACCATCCAGTCAACTCAACCCAGATAACAGGTCACCCACGATAACATCGTAAACAACCGTCCATTCAACTCAACCTAGATCACAGGTCACCCACGATAACATCGTAAACAACCATCCAGTCAACTCAACCCAGATAACAGGTCACCCACGATAACATCGTAAACAACCGTCCAGTCAACTCAACCCAGATAGCAGGTCACCCATGATAACAAACCAATAAGCTAATGAGAGGGGTAGCCTGTAGATAATACCAGTAGGTTCTTAATAGGGGGCACCTGCAGATGCAAGTTGTGACGAACTGATAGATAAGATAGTGGTTCCACCAGATACTTTGGGATCACTGAAGGGTTACAGTGAAGGGGGTTTCAGAGGGTCATCGGTTGAGCTCTGTCACACACCTGTCATAACACAGAGAATTTTCAGCCTGTTCTTCTTATCCCCAAGGCCTGATCCTGCAGTATGTCCAAGGGGGTGAGTTTGTCATGCAGATCATTTGTGGATTTTCAGGTTTTACAGCTGATTATATGTATCTGTGAGTGAAAGGAGAGGAGGGGTATGTTCAGGTGTGGCGTATCTTTCACTGGCGGCCCAGCCTGGTGTGTAGCCGGCCTGGAAGTGTGATACTTTCAGATAGGACTGCTGAGGGTGCATCTCCCTGAGCATGAGGTGCCAGGGCTCTAACACCGTAACAGTTTATATACTTCCTATGTGTTGTCTCCAAGGGCAGATCCAGCATATCAGAATCAATACCACATTTGGTTTTCAAAAGGGGGAGGGGGTCTGGACCTCCTGGACAGTCACACCCCTACTGGGTCCGCCTATGGTCTTTCCTGTGTGTGTGACGGTGTCCCTGTTTGCTCACTTCCCACTCTACTGATGTCAGTACTCAGGTATTGGGTTTCCATCAAGCTGAAGGTTTCTCCGCTCGGAGGTACATTTTTCTAGTTTTCCAGAAGTTGTGGGGTTTTCCTAACTTCTTGATTGGCATTTGGTTATGTGTGCTTTGAGTGGGATGGGGACAGGTGATTTCCCTATTTCTGGGTGTTTCAAGCACCTGTGGGGTTTTCTGTACTTGTTGCATTTGCTGGAGGGGGGGTGGGGGTGAATTTTGACATATGGTCAGTTATTCCACTACCCGTATAACCACAGGGGTCAGTTATTCCACTTCCTGTAGTGTCACAGGAGTCAGTTATTCCACTTCCTGTATAACCACAGGGGTCAGTTATTCCACTTCCTGTAGTGTCACAGGAGTCAGTTATTCCACTTCCTGTATAACCACAGGGGTCAGTTATTCCACTTCCTGTAGTGTCACAGGAGTCAGTTATTCCACTTCCTGTATAACCACATTAGTCAGTTATTCCACTTCCTGTAGTGTCACAGGAGTCAGTTATTCCACTTCCTGTATAACCACAGGGGTCAGTTATTCCACTTCCTGTAGTGTCACAGGAGTCAGTTATTCCACTTCCTGTATAACCACAGGGGTCAGTTATTCCACTTCCTGTAGTGTCACAGGAGTCAGTTATTCCACTTCCTGTATAACCACAGGAGTCAGTTATTCCACTTCCTGTATTGTCACAGGAGTCAGTTATTCCACTACCCGTATTGTCACAGGAGTCAGTTATTTCACTCCCCATATCAGCCTTGATGGGTCTATGTCTGTGATCCATGCCTTCCCCCATCTTGTTCTGCTGCAGTTCCATGTATTCAGACCCCATAGAGACCCAGGCTAGACTGAGTGGCCAGCACGCTATTGGTGTCCGTGCCACGTGATTAGATATGATTGGGTTGTCAGGCTGCGTGACTTGGCTAGTTACTTGGTGTCAGTTATTCCACTACCAGTATAACCACAGGGGTCAGTTATTCCACTACCCATATTGTCACAGGAGTCAGTTATTCCACTACCCGTATAACCACAGGGGTCAGTTAGTCCACTTCCTGTATTGTCACAGGAGTCAGTTATTCCACTACCCGTATAACCACAGGGGTCAGTTATTCCACTACCCCTATAACCACAGGGGTCAGTTAGTCCACTTCCTGTATTGTCACAGGGGTCAGTTATTCCACTACCCGTATAACCACAGGGGTCAGTTAGTCCACTTCCTGTATTGTCACAGGAGTCAGTTATTCCACTACCCGTATAACCACAGGGGTCAGTTATTCCACTACCCCTATAACCACAGGGGTCAGTTAGTCCACTTCCTGTATTGTCACAGGGGTCAGTTATTCCACTACCCGTATAACCACAGGGGTCAGTTAGTCCACTTCCTGTATTGTCACAGGAGTCAGTTATTCCACTACCCGTATAACCACAGGGATCAGTTATTCCACTACCCGTATAACCACAGGAGTCAGTTATTCCACGTGATTAGATATGATTGGGTTGTCAGACTGCGTGACTTGGCTAGTTAAATGTCATTGTATCCTGATAGGGAGCGGCAATCTCCATTCTTTCAGTCAATGGCTTGCCTGTCCCAAACTTAAATATTGACAGGCCACTGTGATATAGCTGGATTACATCTGAAAGAGGTGTAAGACAACAAACATGCATATCAAGAGATAGCATCTGGGATCATTGCTAGGTCACTCATGCCATTTTATGAAATCATAGCTTGCCTGAGAACCGATCATGCCCACTTCTCTGCTGCTGTTCAAGAAGTGATCAGACCACATGTTGCATGATGGCCTTTGACTTTGTGGGGGGCACGGGTGGCCCAGTCGTCTCAGGCGCCACGATTTGCTGTGCAGAGTTGCATCCCTTGGACACGCCAGAAACCTATGATTGTGGGTTTGAATCCTGGTTAACCCCGATTATGTTTCTAGGTTTGTCAGCACCATACCCGTGCTCGTGGGTTTCACCGAAGTGGTAAACGTCTGAGACCTGCATCACTTCGGGCTTTCCTCCCACATTAAGCTGACACGCCATGATATAACTGGAAAACTGTTAAAAGCGGCGTTAAACCAAACTCACTCACTCACTCACTTTGACTTTGTGTAGAAGACTACTCTAGTTGTTCACAGTCCTACAGAAACAGTCCTCTTTTAGGTCATGAAATTTAGATGATTGAACACTAATGAATTGATTTCGGCAACTGTCAGGTAGCATGGTCCGAATTGTTGGTGACGTCCATGACTCAGGCACTGTTATCAGCATTCTTTTCTGGTTTTTTTTCTCCTGATATATTATTTACAAAATCATAAATATTGGGCTCCTTGCATTACGACTGAACCCTCTTCCTCACCGACAATTAATTATGACAGGAAGGATCATGGCAACACAATTATTATTAGGCCATGTATTTAAACTATAGACGAAGGTATACAACTCAAAAGAAGTGAAAGAACACCTGGTTCTTTCAAATTACTATAGTTAATATGTGATGCCTCAAAAGCAGTTAAGGAACACCCAGTTCTTTCATATAACTATATTTAATTTGATATGGCGTGAATCGGGTGTTCTTTAACTTCTTTTGAGGCATGAGGTATCGCGATGTTTTTTAATTCTTTTCGGTATTTCTTGCATTTTGATGGTTCAGGAGTTAAGGGAGCAGACACTTTCTTTGCTCACAGTTTCACAGTTTCAACCAAACCTCGAGTCATGTTTCATCATTAGCTTACAGAAAATTTTGTGTGGCCTGTAGCACACTGCACAGTTTGGAATTTGGATTCTGATTGCAAAACTGTAATCTGTTCTTTTAATTTCTCTCACATTTTTTCCTTTGTGTGAAATAACTGACAGGTATTCAAGGCTTTGGAAGAATCTCATTATACCCCGTCCATGTTTTGCATATATTGTTTGAAAATATCTATGTGTTACACTATTTCTGCCTGTTTATAAATGTCTAGGATGTGTCGTGCATACAATAAACAAACAAATGTTTTTACATTTATTTTTTTATGGAGGTTGACATGCTTTTGTTGTTACAACCAGCTGTTGTTGATCAGTGTGTGTTGCTCCCGGCTGTTTCTGGGGTGTGACAATGCTCTCTTTGTGTCTGGCTATCTCCCGAGTGTTTCTCTGGTCCAGCAATTTATCTGAAATGTTCCATGTCAGAATTAAGTCGTCTTTAGTCAGCTGTTGGTATTTCTCTTAATATCTACAGAATGAAGTGATGGAAAAGTTTAATGAAACACTTGTTTGAAGAAAATATGCTGTAGGAGCATTTTCGCAAATTTAAATGAATCGGGGTTCGATCTCCGACCATGTCATGCCAAAGGACAAAAAAAATGGTACTTGTTGTTACCCTGCCTTGTGCTTGGCATTCAGGTGCTCAAACAAGGACTGGTCAGCTTGGAGTTGGTATTGTGAGTCTGAGTGGGGTATTCATGTTAAACTGCGGAATGGTTTCTCAGTGGGCTAGCACTATATAATTGGCATCAGTCTGGACTAGTACAAGCAGCCACACACCCACCATCTTCCCGAGGCTAGAGAGTTAACTTACTTTAAAAGTCCAGTTTCAAGTCAAGACAATCTGATCGATAATCAAGATCTATATTGTGATAAAACGGGTCTTACATCGCGAAGTGCATCAAATCATGTGAGCACCTTGATTAAAAACATGAAAAGTTTTGGAAAATAACTGTTGACAATGAGTTGGCGGTGCACATGCTTTGCAAATATTGCAATCGACCGAAAAATGCATCACAGTTTACAACCAGATTTCGATTTCGGTGCGTGATTGTGATTGGACTATGCAAAGACTTGTTAGTCCAGCCAAAATGTAACTCCATAATACCAGCCTAGTTCGGCAAGGGTGGAAACTGGATTTTTATGGTCAGTTAACTCACTTGCCTCGGGAAGATGCACGTCGCTATATAAGTGCAATAATTTTGGATGCGATGTTAAACCTGAAATCACTTCACTTCCTATGTTCCTGTTGAGACCTTGCATCACCTTGCATTAGTGGTTAGGAAGATACCTTCCTATGCTGCTCGAATGTAAACCTGGAATTCTGATCAAAGCCTGCCGTCCACAACCCAGCATTTAATCTTCAGTCTGCATCTCCTGGTGTGTTTCAAGCTGCAGAGTTGGCGTGCTTATTTACGGAGTTGAAGTGACTTCTTTGAAGTATCAAAATCAATCTGAAGTATCTTGACTGCTGCTGTGGTCTAGTGGATAGAGTGTCTGCATGTAGACCAAATGGTCGGTTGTTGGATCCCCAGCTGGGTCATGACATACCAAAAGATGGTACTTGTTGTTACCCTGCCTGGCGCTCAGCATGAAGGCGATAAAACAAGAACTGGTCGGCTTCCATCTCTAAATGGGGAATTCATGATCAACTGCGACATGGTACCTAAGGGGGCAGGCAATATAAACCGGTTTAAAGTTCAACTTGGATATTAACTCACAGACACTCATACTGGGCTTCCTTGTGTTTTAGAGAAAACATATTTCTGTCCCAGCATGCTTACTCATTTATTATTATAATTTATCATTTATTCATTTATTATGATAACCTTTTGGCGAGAAATGTCTTGATGCTCCTCCAACTCCCCAGTCTAAATAAGACGTATATAACTGGTGAGTCCCTACAAATGTACTCCCAATATGCAGATGTCAGACAGGCAATGCACATACACCTGGCTACAAGCAGACGGATACAGGGCTCTCCATGTCAGTGCTGGACCATCAGAACAAACTCCCCCCTAACCAAGCAGGGGACTTAGGCTGCTGATCACATGCACAAGAGTCTCGCTGTCGAGGCAGGTACTTCTAAAGGTTGTGTTTTCTCAATAATGAAATTACATGGTGGGCTGGGGTGAATGGAGTTGCCTCCAGCGTAAGCTACAACATCCAGCTGGCCAGTCTTGAGCAGTGCCTGCCTATACTTGTGCATTGAGAACAGCTCCAGACCATTCTGTCATGGTTTGACGGATACTTTATGTCTGTGAGCAAAGAACTTTCTGCAGATAAAGGAGTTTAATATATCCTGATATAGCAAATAACCTTGGTTTCCATATGTTTTGCAGAGAGAGAGGATATTTTGTTTTAGGGTGGAGTCATGGTGGATAAAAAATAGTGAGTGATAGCATGAGCAAAGTTTTTAAATATATTCAACTGGGGGCCAGGCTTTGTTTCTTGTTTGTTGTTTAACGCTGCACAAAGCAATATTGCAGCTGTATGAAGGCGGTCTGTAAATAATCGAGTCTGTACAGACAATCTAGTGATTGTCATCATGAACATTTGGGTTACAATGACATGCATCAACCAAGTCACCGTTCCTGACCACCCAATCCTGTCAGTCGCCTCTTATGGCAAGCATGGGTTGCTGAAGACCTATTCTCTACCCGGATATTCACGGGTTCCATTTGGTATGACCTAACACAGTGGCTCTAGTTTCAATATGACAATGATATGAATCTTTGTAATGTGTGTATTATTTTATGCTGACCAAACAGAAGCTCCTGGGGCAATGATGAACATTTATAACTGACTGTGGGGGAGAAGGTAAAGATGAAAGGACTGTATGTTACCTGTTGCCTGACTGCACCAATTATCCTGTAAGATAAACACACCTGCGAGGAGGCCGCCCTGTAGACCAGGTGAGTGAGTGAGTTGGGTTTAACGCCGCTTTTAACAGTATTCCAGTTATATCACGGCGTGTCAGCTTAATGTGAGAGGAAAGCCCGAAGTGATGCAGGTCTCAGACGTTTACCACTTCGGTGAAACCCACGAGCACGGGTATGGTGCTGACAAACCTAGAAACATAATCGGGGCGAACCGGGATTCGAACCCACAATCATAGGTTTCTGGCGTGCCCAAGCGACGCAACTCTGCACAGCGAATCGCGGCGCCTTAGACGACTGGGCCACTGTAGACAAGGAACAGCACAGTTGTAGCTGCTGCTTCAGAGAATTCAAACTCGATGTGATATGCTGATGACCTTTCTAGAAAGTGTACACCATGTTTGTTCCTTTTATCAAGACATGAATACATTCCATATTAACTGGAACTTTCACCTGTACAGCATATCTGATTGACCAGCTAAGAATGATCAACTTTGATTGGTCAGACCTCTCTGTAACTTTGTCACTCAATTCTGCCGGACTGAAATTGGTTTTGGAAACTTTTGATTATTTCAAAATAGCTGAACAAAGAAATAGATAAGGAGCTGAAATGCTCACATAATATTTCACCAGAGAGTGAGTGAGTGAGTTTTTAACACCGCTTTGAAGAGTATTCCAGTTATATCATGGCATGGCAGCTTAATGTGGGAGGAAACTTTCGCTGCCCGAAGTGATGCAGGTCTCAGACGTTTGCCACTTTGGTGAAATCCATGAGCACGGGTATGGTGCTGACAAACCTACAAACCTAGAAACATAATCAGAGAGAACCAGCATAAAAAAATTTATGATCATAGGTTTCTGACATGCCAAGGGATGCTGCTCTGCAAAGAGAATTGCTGCGCTTTAGACGACCGTACCACCCAGTCCCCCCAACTGTTTTTGCCTGTCTGTCTAATGCTGGCCTCAACGCCATCTTTTTGCTGGTGCTCTGAAATTCTGATGCTATGTCAGATTACACTACAGGGAGACAAGTTGTAATCAGAATAATGGAATTGATCCAATAATTTCACTCCACTAATCACATCTGGTAATTAATGTATGCTTAATTAGATAGTATCCCAATAAAGTGATTTTCCAACTAAGCTTATTGTTCGGACACATGGAGATGAAAAACACCAAATATGTTGGCTGGAGTATCAATATTAAAAGAGTCATAAAATCATACTCTATATTCTAATTTTTAATGTGTTAAAACTTTCTCCAAGGTCTGGTTGCTCTTTGAATTTGCCTTGATGAATTGTTGCAAACCAATATTGGTAATGACTTGAATGTAATTTTATAAAATGATGTTCTACTTTGGTACAAAATCAAGTTATTTCTCAGGTCTCTTTGCCCTTTGCATGTTAACTGTACAGAACAGATGTTCCGCTTTCTCCAGGATCCCCATGTACAAAATGTCCAACACAATTACTCTCCAGCCCTGCCGTGTTTAAAGACATCCCAAACAAATGTTGGTCAGATGTTCGTCTCCTGCTTGTAGTGATGATCTAATTAATGGGGTAAGTTGTACGTGAAGCAGGATCTCACCTTGTTAGACATGCCATCTGATTGGCCCAGTCTCGGTTGCATTCCAGGGTGTGAAGGACAATATTGGTTCAGTGCCAGTATCTATCAGACTAAATACGCAGACATTCTGGAACTGGCGAGGCGAACACTTTATGCCAGAAGGAAGACAACATGAAGGCAGTCGGGTGAATCAGGCATTTTGATTGGATAACATTTTCCTTTGGAAAAGTAAAAAAGTTTGACTTTTATCCAAAATATGATTGGAAGAGAGCGATTTAATCAAGTATTTTTTTTATAGATATTCCAGGTCAATATGTTCATCCAATCTAAAAGTGTATACTAAACTAAATAGAATTAAAGTAAACATAAGAAAATAATAATAAACATAATATAATGAATATAAGAAAATAATAATGTACAAAAAAGGAGAAGAACGAAATGTGTTGTTTTATAATAAAATGTAAACTATATCTCATATTACTTAAAAAAAAGATGAAAAACAAAAATAAATTGAATACCTATTTGAAAACAAAACAAAACATATTCCAAATAAGGTTACCAGCATGTCAAAAGGTACGACTGATCCCTCCGTCTTTCATCACGAGACTGGAGTAGCCTAGCACAAGGTCTAATACCATCTTTAACTGTTAACACTCCACATGTTCAAACACAATCAGGAATGAATGGACATGTTTGTGAATTATTTGTTATTGCCTTCCAACTTAAATATTTTCAGCATATTTTACGATTGTGCATACTACTGCAGAAAGACAAGCCTATTACTGTTCTATTTCTGAGAAATTATTAAAGAATTTACGAGTGGATGTGTGAGTTGGGTATGCCGCTGTGAACAATACGTCTGTTATATCACGATGTGTCAGTTTGATTTGGGACAAAAGCAGAATGTCATGGGTATGGTGCGGACAAACCGGAATTCGAAACCCATTAACATAGGTTTCTGGCACTTCTAAGAGACACATGGCACGGGTGGCCCAGTTGTCTAAGGCGCCGCGATTCGCTGTGCAGTGTTGCATCCCTTGGGCACACCAGAAACCTATGATTGTGGGTTCATTTCCCGGTTCGCCCCAGTTATGTTTCTAGGTTTGTCAGCACCATACCCGTGCTCGTGGGTTTCACCGAAGTGGTAAACGTCTCAGACATGCATCACTTCGGGCTTTCCTCCAACATTAAGCTTACGCGCCACGATATAACTGGGATCCTGTTAAAACCGGTGTTAAAACCAACTCACTCACTCTAAGAGACGCAACTCTGTACAGCAAATTGCGGAGCTGTTCAGAAAACTTGGCCAATGCGCCCCCATGATGAAGAAACTCAGTACTGTTGCTGAACGCCCACCCCACTCCATGTGTGTCTGACGACTATGTTCCCCTATCATGCCGTGTCAAACCGACACACACTGGTAAAAAGACAGATTTGTACAAATTAACACAATGATATCATCAGAAGCTGGTATATATCTGGGGTGTTTCTGAAATTAGCACATCACAACCCTCACTTCTAAAACATTCCATGAAATTGAAGAAATGATTGGCTCTGAACATTTCTGGTAACCTAAGTAACGAGCTATAGGCAGTTTCCCATACGTGTGCGCTAGATGCACCCACACACCACCTGGTGAGGGGAGACAACTTGTGTAGTTCCTGTGTAGGGCAGAACTTGTCAGTTGGCGACACCTGGTGAGGCTGATTAGGCAGACATGTTCATTGTGTGAAAAACTTTGAAGGTTGAGTAAAGTGAGAACCACTCTGGGTGTTGTAAGGTATTCAGGTGTCACTTCAGAATGTTGGAAGAATGGGCAACACTTATGGCCGGTGTCGTAACACAGAAAATGTGCTCATGTTCTGTTCCTTGCATTGGCGAAATTGAGATATCCTTGCAGATCTGTAGTAGAACTGGCTTCAGCAACACATACTTGTCGGAAGAGCTGACTATGCTTGGCGTAAGGGGCGACTAACAGGATCTGATGGTCAGGCTTGCTGACTTGGTTGATGCATGTCATAGTACCCATTTTGTGTGGATCGATGCTTGTGAGGTCAATCACTGGATTGTCGGGTCCAGACCGCTGTCATAGAGCTGGAATATTCCTGAGCGTGGCGCTAAACAACAAATAAACAAACAAACAAACAAACAGAAATAGAGAAATGTTGGAAAACTAGTTATCTCCCTTCCCTAAACATTTCCAGCACATAACAGACTTTCCTAATACTCAATACTAGTACTCAGTTTCCTGAAAGTTAAATACAATCAAAGTCTCAGTAATATGTAAGTTTTGGTTCTTCAGATTTATTTTATCAATGTGTAAAAGAAACAATCTACTTTTTTTCGTTCTTTAAAAACAGTAAAATATCCTTTATACTCTCACTTAAGGATAAATTATGTGAAGGAGATTTTTTGTACTAGCTGTGTGTCCGTGCTTTTTCAATGTTAATATGGGAACAGGTAAACTTTGTTTACAACAAACAGGTCGAAAAATGTTTACACAAAACAGCTGTATTACATTCTGATTGGATTGTTAAAAAACAGATTCGAGTGCTTCACAATGTGCATGTATTTAACAATATCAGCAGTTATCTCCCCTGTCAGAACCATGATATCATTTGTTATGACATAACCCACTTAACGGTGATAAACATAGGAGACTGCCAACAAAGATGCTCGATGTTGGAGGATTACGGAACTCAAGATGCTCTACAAAATGCCAAGATTGCTCACCTGGTGGTGTTTAGTTTGTTTACTGGCACTGGTATAGAACAGTTCCGTGATGTTAACAATGTAACGATCGTCAGGGAACGTTCTCACCCCAGGGGGTTTTGCTGCAGGGCTCCATCTGGTGACAAAAATGGGGGGAGTAACGGTGGTAAATTGAAACACATTTCGTCTTGGATCAACACAAAGTTTTTAAAGAAACTTTAAAACTCCCACTCCACCTGGTTTTGATAATAAGATGGAATGGCGGCCTTGTTTCATCCTGCTGAACATAAACATGATATGTTTTTGGTAATTATTTAGATAAACACCTTGAGGTTTGGAAAGGATTCCAAACTGTCACACACATATCTGTCTGTCTGTCTGTGTGTCTTCAGACCCTGAAGCAAATATATCCACTACAATTCATGCAAGTCTGTAATGTTTGGCAAGTCTAGATTACTGCAGTATCAGGCTGAAAATGAGGAGAGTCTCTTGGCTCCTTTTTATTTCAGAGACTAGATGTTAGTCAAATATCTCTCCTGTCTGGACCAAAGCTGTTAGAGTCGGCTGTTCCCAACTTGTCATTTTATTGTCAAGCTGTTGGAGTCAGCTGTTCCCAACTTGTCATTTTAGTGTCAAGCTGTTAGAGTCGGCTGTTCCCAACTTGTCATTTTAGTGTCAAGCTGTTGGAGTCAGCTGTTCCCAACTTGTCATTTTAGTGTCAAGCTGTTAGAGTCGCTGTTCCCAACTTGTCATTTTAGTGCCAAGCTGTTGGAGTCGGCTGTTCCCAACTTGTCATTTTAGTGTCAACATATGGAGCGTGTCGCTGGAGAGAGGAGGATGGGTGGTTTGATCCCCGGCCGCGTCATACCAAAAGACGTCCAACATGGTACTTGTTGTTACCCTGCCCGAGGCTCGGTATTAAGGGGCTAAAACAAGAACTGGTTGGGTCAGAGTCAGTATACTGAATGGGGTATAATTGTTTAACTATGGCATGGTATCTCAGTGGGCTAGCACTATGAAATCGGACAAAGTACTGACTTATACAAGCAGCCACACACACACATGCATGCACGTCATTATGTAAGTGCAATAATCGAGAATGCAACGCTAAACCCCATTCCACCTCACCATATGGGCTGTTAACATGTTAAGACCATGACTACGAGAACATATACAGGCAAGTTATGTGGACTTGGACAAGTGACAGACTTAATCTTGTCCAAATAAACATCCACTAACAGTTTAATACAGTGTTCCAGCATAACCAGGCCCAAATGAGCAAATAATGTTCTGTAAACAACATAACAGTCACATGTAACGGAACACAGCACCACGAGTATGAGGGGCCTCTCTGTGACAGCCTCTGTGAGGCAGGTGACGGCATTAGCCATGAAAAGTCCATGGATGTGTGGTAATTCTATCCTTCTAATAGGCAAGTCTAGATATGTGGACAGTAAGGACTCCAGTCTCTTATAGGGACAACTTGTTCTTAAGATTTGCATAATCTAAAACCTATGATTTAAACTAATAATTATTGCCTTGTGCAAGTCTAGTGACGGCCTCTTCAGTGTGATGTACCAGGAGAAGCAGCAGTTGGAGGCCATCTGGGTCTGTCTGCTTCCAGTAGAAATGTGGGGGGTGCTTTTAGTCCAGTGTATGTGCAGCGTGGGGGTGAAGGTAAATGTGGGGGTTGCTTTTAGACCAGTGTATTTGCAGCGTGGGGGTGAGGGTAAATGTGGGGGTTGCTTTTAGTCCAGTGTATGTGCAGCGTGGGGGTGAGGGTAAATTGTCGGGGGTGCTTTTAGTCCAGTGTATGTGCAGCTTGGGGGTGAGGGTAAATGTGGGGGTTGCTTTTAGTCCAGTGTATGTAGAGGTTGGGGGTGATGTGTTTTAGTTAAGGGTATGTGCCAATATCATAATGATGCTGTTAAGAAAACTTTGAGCAAACTTGCATTGAGTTCCATTAATTAGATTTGGACTACATTGGATTTCTACGCGTTTTTACCTTTTTCGTATGTTAATATTAATGGCTGTGTTAAAAAATAAATAGAGATATTTTGTCAGAAATTTTTAAAAAATAATTCATTATCTGGACTTCATATATATCTATTCTTCAAATATGTTACGATGATTATGTTTTAAATGTTGTTTTATTTAATTTGATTGGGTATATTTTCAAGTTTACCATAGTCAGCAGGCACACGATCCTTCATTTTCAGGAGGGGCGGTCGGGTAGCCTAGTGGTTAAAGCGTTCGCTCGTCACGCCGAAGACCCGGGTTCGATTCCCGACATGGGTACAATGTGTGAAGCCCATTTCTGGTGTCCCCCGCCGTGATATTGCTGGAATATTGCTAAAACATCGTAAAACCATACTCACTCACTCACTCACTCACTCATTTTCAGGTTGGCAACAAAATGACAGTCAGTTGAGTGACAATTAAAATGAAAACAATCCCATCCTACATAATGTACATCCTAAATTATATATCGTCTTTAAACATTGGATTAATATAGCTTTTAAAAGACATGTTTTGATAGGCATATAACACACACAATGTACCCATGGATGTCATTTGGAAAGAGGTTCTAAGAAATCAAACCAATGAGTCAAGGACAGGGCAGCTGTTGCAGAGTCAAAGAGCATAGTGTCCATACAACTGATTATTGATAAGTAAATTGTATTCTACTTACATTATAATCAGTTGTAAGTGTGGCGGCGGTATCCTGCTAGTGGGAGGTTCTGAGGGTGAATCCAGCCTGGCATTTACTTCTATAGATGTGACCTACTTGCTTACATCGCCAACAACCAAGGTTGTCAGTATCTCAATGGTGGAAGCAGATATATAGTCTAATGATGCCTTTTTCGGAGAAGCCTGCTCATGTAAGTTGATGAAATTATGATTTGATTGGGTGTAATTTGGGTGCATCTGTACTGGGGTACTGTGACATTTGCGGCGTGTGTTTTAGACTGGTGCAGCAGACAGGAAGGCGGAATCATTGCTTGTGTGTGATCGTGTGTGTAACACCAGTCCGATGTCACGGTCGCTGTTTGTTGACCTACAGATGTTCTAATAGGGTGATGTGGGTAGACAAACTAGTGCCATGGTGTGATGCTTGCCATATGGAGACATGCAGCATGGTTGTATTGATACACAGTGTCTGATGTGTACAGTCCCTCCATCTTGTATTGATACACAGTGTCTGATGTGTACAGTCCCTCCATCTTGTATTGATACACTGTGTCTGATGTGTACAGTCCCTCCATCTTGTATTGATACACTGTGTCTGATGTGTACAGTCCCTCCATCTTGTATTGATACACAGTGTCTGATGTGTACAGTACCTCCATCTTGTATTGATACACAGTGTCTGATGTGTACAGTCCCTCCATCTTGTATTGATACACAGTGTCTGATGTGTACAGTCCCTCCATCTTGTATTGATACACAGTGTCTGATGTGTACAGTCCCTCAATCTTGTATTGATACACAGTGTCTGATGTGTACAGTCCCTCCATCTTGTATTGATACACAGTGTCTGATGTGTACAGTCCCTCCATCTTGTATTGATACACAGTGTCTGATGTGTACAGTCCCTCCATCTTGTATTGATACACAGTGTCTGATGTGTACAGTCCCTCCATCTTGTATTGATACACTGTGTCTGATGTGTACAGTCCCTCCATCTTGTATTGATACACAGTGTCTAATGTGTACAGTCCCTCCATCTTGTATTGATACACAGTATGGTTGATACACAGTGTCTGATATGTACAGTCCCTCCATCTTGTATTGATACACAGTGTCTGATGTGTACAGTCCCTCCATCTTGTATTGATACACTGTGTCTGATGTGTACAGTCCCTCCATCTTGTATTGATACACTGTGTCTGATGTGTACAGTCCCTCCATCTTGTATTGATACACTGTGTCTGATGTGTACAGTCCCTCCATCTTGTATTGATACACAGTGTCTAATGTGTACAGTCCCTCCATCTTGTATTGATACACAGTATGGTTGATACACTGTGTCTGATGTGTACAGTCCCTCCATCTTGTATTGATACACAGTGTCTAATGTGTACAGTCCCTCCATCTTGTATTGATACACAGTGTCTGATGTGTACAGTCCCTCCATCTTGTATTGATACACAGTATGGTTGATACACTGTGTCTGATATGTACAGTCCCTTCATCTTGTATTGATACACAGTGTCTGATGTGTACAGTCCCTCCATCTTGTATTGATACACAGTGTCTGATGTGTACAGTCCCTCCATCTTGTATTGATACACAGTGTCTGATGTGTACAGTCCCTCCATCTTGTATTGATACACAGTGTCTAATGTGTACAGTCCCTCCATCTTGTATTGATACACAGTGTCTGATGTGTACAGTCCCTCCATCTTGTATTGATACACAGTATGGTTGATACACAGTGTCTGATATGTACAGTCCCTTCATCTTGTATTGATACACAGTGTCTGATGTGTACAGTCCCTCCATCTTGTATTGATACACAGCATGGTTGATACACAGTGTCTGATGTGTACAGTCCCTCCATCTTGTATTGATACACAGTGTCTGATGTGTACAGTCCCTCAATCTTGTATTGATACACAGTGTCTGATGTGTACAGTCCCTCCATCTTGTATTGATACACAGTGTCTGATGTGTACAGTCCCTCCATCTTGTATTGATACACAGCATGGTTGATACACAGTGTCTGATATGTACAGTCCCTTCATCTTGTATTGATACACAGTGTCTGATGTGTACAGTCCCTCCATCTTGTATTGATACACAGTGTCTGATGTGTACAGTCCCTCCATCTTGTATTGATACACAGCATGGTTGATACACTGTGTCTGATATGTACAGTCCCTTCATCTTGTATTGATACACAGTGTCTGATGTGTACAGTCCCTCCATCTTGTATTGATACACAGTGTCTGATGTGTACAGTCCCTCCATCTTGTATTGATACACAGTGTCTAATGTGTACAGTCCCTCCATCTTGTATTGATACACAGTGTCTGATGTGTACAGTCCCTCCATCTTGTATTGATACACAGTATGGTTGATACACAGTGTCTGATATGTACAGTCCCTTCATCTTGTATTGATACACAGTGTCTGATGTGTACAGTCCCTCCATCTTGTATTGATACACAGCATGGTTGATACACAGTGTCTGATGTGTACAGTCCCTCCATCTTGTATTGATACACAGTGTCTGATGTGTACAGTCCCTCCATCTTGTATTGATACACAGCATGGTTGATACACAGTGTCTGATATGTACAGTCCCTCCATCTTGTATTGATACACAGTGTCTGATATGTACAGTCCCTCCATCTTGTATTGATACACAGTGTCTGATGTGTACAGTCCCTCAATCTTGTATTGATACACAGTGTCTGATGTGTACAGTCCCTCCATCTTGTATTGATACACAGCATGGTTGATACACAGTGTCTGATATGTACAGTCCCTCCATCTTGTATTGATACACAGTGTCTGATGTGTACAGTCCCTCCATCTTGTATTGATACACAGTGTCTGATGTGTACAGTCCCTCCATCTTGTATTGAAACACAGTGTCTGATGTGTACAGTCCCTCCATCTTGTTTTGATACACAGTGTCTGATGTGTACAGTACCTCCATCTTGTATTGATACACAGTGTCTGATGTGTACACTCCCTCCATCTTGTATTGATACACAGTGTCTGATGTGTACAGTCCCTCCATCTTGTATTGATACACATTGTCTGTTGTGTACACTCCCTCCATCTTGTATTGATACACAGTATGGTTGATACACAGTGTCTGATGTGTACAGTCCCTCCATCTTGTATTGATACACATTGTCTGATGTGTACAGTCCCTCAATCTTGTATTGATACACAGTGTCTGATGTGTACAGTCCCTCCATCTTGTATTGATACACAGTGTCTGAAGTTGTATCAGACTTCCTTTCCAAATTAAACAGACCAGAGGAGAGGCAGAGGTAAGTCCAAGGAGTTGTGTCCCTTGGCCTTGTCTGGATCTGCTGATCAAAGGTTTAAATCACAGATTCACACTAATTATGATTATAAATGATGATTATGATTATGATTCCTACCAAAGTGATAAACCATTAATATGTGTCACTTTAGACTTTCTTCCCTCATTGGGGTCACCAATGTGCCACATTTTGCTCTGCGGAGTTGCACCCCTTAGGAATGCCAGGATCTTATGATTGTGGGTTTGAATAGCAGGTTTGCTCTGATTATGCTCTAGGTTTGTCAGCACCATACTCGTACTAGTGGATTTCACCAAAGTGGTAAACATCTGAAACCTGCATCACTTTTTCTCCCACATCAAGCTGACACGCTGTGATATATCGAGAATACTCTTTAAAGTGGTGTTAAACCCAGCTCACTCACTCACTCACTTTCCTCCCTCATTAAGCAGAGAGACTGAATCAACTCAAATACTGTTACATTCAGCCTTGCCCCGACCACCCTGGTCGCCACACATCTGACTGTACTCTCCAGCTCTGATGGCCAAGTGGTGACAAGCCTGTTAACATGACTGAGTGATGCACATGTACCTGCCAGCCTGTCGCTCACATGTACAGGGAGTCGGTGCCACTTGGTGAGTGATGTAGGGATCACCTGGACATGGGCAACCCTTACTGGCAAACTGCAACACAGTTTGCTGTTATAGTGTCTCCAGCTGTGTTATACTGTCTCCAGTTGTGTTACACTGTCTCCAGCTGTGTTACAGTGTCTCCAGCTGTGTTATACTGTCTCCAGTTGTGTTACAGTATCTCCAGCTGTGTTACAGTGTCTCCAGCTGTGTTATACTGTCTCCAGTTGTGTTATACTGTCTCCAGTTGTGTTACACTGTCTCCAGCTGTGTTACAGTGTCTCCAGCTGTGTTATACTGTCTCCAGTTGTGTTATACTGTCTCCAGTTGTATTACAGTGTCTCCAGGTGTGTTATACTGTCTCCAGCTGTGTTATAGTGTCTCCAGTTGTGTTACAGTGTCTCCAGTTGTGTCATAGTGTCTCCAGTTGTGTTATACTGTCTCCAGTTGTGCTATAGTGTCTCCAGTTGTATTACAGTGTCTCCAGGTGTGTTATAGTGTCTCCAGCTGTGTTATAGTGTCTCTAGTTGTGTTACAGTGTCTCCAGTTGTGGTATAGTATCTCCAGCTGTGTTAGTGTTTCAGTTGTGTTATACTGTCTCCAGTTGTGCTATAGTGTCTCCAGTTGTATTACAGTGTCTCCAGGTGTGTTATAGTGTCTCCAGCTGTGTTATAGTGTCTCCAGTTGTGTTATACTGTCTCCAGTTGTGTCATAGTGTCTCCAGCTGTGTTATAGTGTCTCCAGTTGTGTTATAGTGTCTCCAGTTGTGGTATAGTGTCTCCAGCTGTGTGATAGTGTCTCCAGTTGTGTTATAGTGTCTCCAGTTGTGCTATTGTGTCTCCAGTTGTGCTATAGTGTCTCCAGTTGTGTTGTAGTGTCTCCAGTTGTATCACAGTGTCTCCAGTTGTGTTATAGTGTCTCCAGTTGTGTTATAGTATCTCCAATTGTGTTATAGTGTCTCCAGCTGTGTTACAGTGTCTCCATCTGTGTTACAGTGTCTCCAGTTGTGTTATAGTGTCTCCAGTTGTGTTATAGTGTTTCCAGTTGTGTTACACTGTCTCCAGCTGTGTTATAGTGTCACAAAATGTGTAATAGTGTCTCAGTTGTGTTATAGTGTCTCTAGTTGTGTTACACTGTCTCGAATTGTGTTATAGTGTCTCCAGTTGTTACCGTGTCTCCAGTTGTGTTATAATGTCTCAAATTGTGTTATAGTGTCTCAGTTGTGTTAGAGTGTCTCCAGTTGTTACACTGTCTCCAGTTGTGTAACACTGTCTCAAGTTGTGTTAAACTGTCTCAAATTGTGTTATAGTGTCTCCAGTTGTATTACATTGTCTCCAGCTGTGTTACAGTGTCTCCAGTTGTGTTACAGTGTCTTAGTTGTGTTACACTGTTTCCAGTTGTGTTACACTGTCTCAAATTGTGTTATAGTGTATCCAGCTGTGTTATAGTGTCTCCAGTTGTGTTACAGTGTCTCCAGTTGTGTTACAGTGTCTCCAGTTGTGTTACACTGTCTCAAATTGTGTTATAATGTCTCAGTTGTGTTATAGTGTATCCAGTTGTGTTGTAGTGTCTTCAGTTGTGTTACACTGTCTCCAGTTGTGTTATAGTGTCTCCAGCTGTCTTACAGTGTCTCAGTTGTGTTACACTGTTTCCAGTTGTGTTACACTGTCTCAAATTGTGTTATAGTGTATCCAGTTGTGTTATAGTGTCTAAAGTTGTGATTTTTTTAGGCCCCTCTTATGTCACTGAAATATTGCTAACTGTGGCATAAAGCAACATTCACTCAAAGTTTCAAATCTGTATTTAAAATGACATTATATTCCCAATTATATCCATTATATATCTGTGGCCTTCCAGAGGTCCTGATCAGATTCTCCAGCAGATTGGCTTCAGGAATCAATGTGCACATCCAATAGCCTACAAGCAATTCCCCCATCGATTTAATGTAAACCCTGAAACCAAGACAAACATATTATCTAAGAACTCTTTAACATGCAAGAAATGTCTCTACTTTAAGAACAATTACACTTTTCTGATGCTGGTAGACTTGTTGCTCTTTGAGATCTAGACTTGTTTTGATTAAATTAAATACATAGTTGGCAGTGATGGAGCAAGACAATGAGCAACTCCTTGTTGAAGGATCAACATCTGTAACAAACACAAGCTTTGTACTGCATGGGGAACGTGGAACCATGACCGTTATTATAGATAGATTGCTGAGCCAGCAACCCTATGTCGTGAAGAATCAACAAATATAACAACCACAACCCATGCATTGTACTGCATGGGGAATCAAGGAATATTCCAATGATGGAACCATGACCGATATTGTAGATAGGTTGCTGAGCCAGGTCCTGTGTCTCCATCAACAGCAACCACTGACTCAATCTACACAAACTGTGAGGAAGATTCTTGTGACTCACTGCTCCAGCGAATGTCAAAACTGAGCCGTAATTTATGGTAAATGTTTCCATGTAAAAAGAACATCCCCAGTTACAAGCCATTGCATAATCTGTGAACCTGTCCGTCAAACAACTTGTTAATAGTTTGGGTTTAATGTGAAGTAAACAAGCTGATAATTCGGGACTTGTATCCATGTTATCAATGTGGTGTGTGTGTGTGTTTTAGCTGCTCCGTCTCACTGGGTGATGGGTCGTGATGGAGATACGCAGGGCTTATGGGGAGGGGAAATGAGGTATAACAGGAGAGTTTATCTTTGGGAGATGTGTTGACGGAAGTTGCTTTCTTTTTTACAAATTTAACTCTCGTTTGTCACCTCGTTCTGGCTGTTTTTGGCTTGAGTCCAGAAATTGAAGTTTAATTCTTAAAGATTGAAAGTTTAAGTGATGGGGACGGTGAAATGAGGTTGTTTAATGAAGGAGTTTGTTATTTAATTGATGATGTCATGGAGGATGGCTGAGTGGGTGGACTGGCTGAGGAAGGAATGACTTAGTTGATTGATGAAGGAATTAATAAGTGAATTAGAGCATGTGATCGATGGAGGCATTCAATGAGAACTGTTAAATGAGTAAACAGATGGATAGTTCAGTGTTGGCTCTAACAGGCCAAAACCAATGGTAAAGTCCAAACAGCCTCATTGTTAACTGACCCGTGAAGATTCGGGGTAGAATAGATCTTCAGCAATCAATGCTTGCTGTAAAAGGTGACTAACAGGATCAGGTGGTCAGGCTCACTGACTTGGTTGATGCATTTTATTTATCCCAATTGCATAGATCGATGCTCATGATATCAATCACTGGATTGTCAGGTCCAGATTATGACTGCCATCATATAGCTGGAATATTACTGAGTGTGGCGTTAAACAAGAAACAAACAAACATTTTATTAACATAATGATTGCTGTGAGCAAACTCACTCACTCACTCACTCACTCACATGTTAGTTACATCCCATGATGGACATGAGAAGTGTTTAACACAAGTTATTAAAACCTTGGGACACCTCTTGCATACTCCCAAGTGAATGTGTTACTTTGATACATGTTCTAAAACCCCTTTGTGCACCCCATTCAGACACAGACAGGCTCTGCCACCAACTTCCCTTCATGTCCCCAAACTAACCCAGAGTGCCCTGTGTTGCTAGCTGTGTATTTCCTGCATGAGCTGTTTTCT
This sequence comes from Haliotis rufescens, assembly GCF_023055435.1. NCBI lineage: Eukaryota > Metazoa > Mollusca > Gastropoda > Lepetellida > Haliotidae > Haliotis > Haliotis rufescens. Next base: position 58,043,903 of record NW_025964334.1, read on the forward strand.
CATTACCTTCGCAATGTTGACATGACATAATACTTTAGACATTTCAACATTCCACCGTGGCGTACAAAGCACTTTTGTCACATAGTGTAATTATTTGTGTGTATAAATTATTGCTGTGGCAGCAAAAAACAGCAGCTCCAACATGCCGGGGTAGAGGAAATACAAGATCTGTCAGGCTTCCATTGAGAAAATGTCCTAACTGACTGGTCTTTTGTTGCATATTGTTGATGGTGTGTGGAGTTATGATGTGTTAATGTGTATATCACACAGTTTAGCATATTATACCTGTTATCTCCCCGTTATGTCACATACCTTGCAATCCCTGGGGTGTCATTGGCTCACTGATATGAAGTGATAGAAATGTCATTGTCTGGAGGATGTTTGTTTACATGTATGAATTGAAAATTATAATTTAAACCCCCCAAAACACAAATATCATGCCTACAGCTGGAAGAGTGCATTTTGGGTAAAATCTCATTGACCATCTCCTCCTTGAGATGTAGATTTCTATTCTATCTTCCGTTCGCCTACAAATCCAGAATCCCTCACTCATCCAACTTGTATCTGCCTCGTACTGTCTGGGTCTGTGACCTGGATAAAAAACAACTTGTGACTTGTGATCTGGGTAGAAAATAGGTCTTCAGCAACCCATGCTTGCCAAAAGAGGTGATTATCCTTGTTGTAAGAGGCGACTAATGTGATCGGGTGGTCAGGCTCGCTGACTTGGTTGATGCATGTCATCGTTTCCAAGTTGTGTAGATCGATGCTCATGATGTCAATCACTGGATTGTCTGGTCCAGGCTCGGTTATTTACAGACCACCGTCATATAGCTGGAATATTGCTGAGTGCAGCATTAATCAACAAACAAACAAATCCTATTCAGCCCTTATGAAGAACTTCCTATTCGGCCATTGTCAAGAACTTCCTTACAAACTGTAAATGTTCTCTTCTAACATTTGCTGACAGAAAAGTCTTCATTTTGTATCAAATAAATTAATAAATATAGGAGTGTGAAATCATTTAAAACTTGGCATTTGTAACAAAATATTTGTACAGTTACAAGATTTTAGGTTAGCTTATATGTTACTCTCCCCCAAGAAAATGAAAACAAACTACCATCTGTGCATTTTGCATGCATTTTACTTTTTCTGCTTCTAGTTGAGTAGACAATTACTGCCGGGGAAACTCGAGATTTACATTTCCTTCGCATCATGGAGTTGTCCTTGTCATCAGAGCGCATGCTGCAGAACGCATGCTGCAGAGCGCATACACAGGAAGTGATCAATTACTGTCTGTCATACCATGAGTCAGGGCACATTAATACAGTTAACTCACCAACACTGATGACATCTTGCCTGAACCATTATCTCTGCAAAGTATTCCTCTTGGAGTTTGGACTGAGTTTTGCTTGAGATCAAGTGCTGTACAGCTGAGCGACACAATGATACTGATGACAACAAGTTAAGGAACACCCACAATTGGAAGGCTGTGTTTTACAATACCCACTTAATAAGCAATGGCAGATTAATTATAGTATATGGTTGGTTGGTTGGTTGGTTGGTTTGTTGTTTTATGCCGCACTTAGCAATTTTCCAGCTATATGACGGCGTAAATAATCGAGTCCGTAAATAATTAGTCCGGACCAGACAATCCAGTGATTGATATTATGAGCAATAATTGGGATCGATGACATGCATCAACCAAGTCAGCGAGCCTGACCACTCGATCCCGTTAGTCTCCTCTTACGACAAGCATGGGTTGCTGAAGACCTATTCTACCCCGAATTATCGTATATGAAAAAAAAGTCGAGTTTTCTTTAACTTCTCAATACTGTGTTCCATCGTTATTGCACTCTTCAAAATAACTCGGTTATAGTGCCCGGTAAAGCATGGCTCCCAAAATTTACTAACATAAACTCAAGTTTTCCAATGACACGATGTTTTCCCCCCGTCTCAGAAAACATTATCAGCTGATCACTGCAATCACGAAACACCGGAAATACCAGTCAGCAGTAGTATACTATAAGTTGTCAACCGATTTTGAGGGGCATATGGTGTGCTGTACCCTGTGTGTGAGCCTATGTACCGTGAGTCGTCAGGTGTGCTGTACCCTGTGTGTGAGCCTATGTACCGTGAGTCGTCAGGTGTGATGTACCCTGTGTGTGAGCCTATGTACCGTGAGTCGTCAGGTGTGATGTACCTTGTGTGTGAGCCTATGTACCCTGAGTCGTCAGGTGTGATGTACCCTGTGTGTGAGCCTATGTACCGTGAGTCGTCAGGTGTGCTGTACCCTGTGTGTGAGCCTATGTACCGTGAGTGGTCAGGTGTGCTGTACCCTGTGTGTGAGCCTATGTACCGTGAGTCGTCAGGTGTGCTGTACCCTGTGTGTGAGCCTATGTACCGTGAGTCGTCAGGTGTGATGTACCCTGTGTGTGAGCCTATGTACCGTGAGTCGTCAGGTGTGCTGTACCCTGTGTGTGAGCCTATGTACCGTGAGTCGTCAGGTGTGATGTACCCTGTGTGTGAGCCTATGTACCGTGAGTCGTCAGGTGTGCTGTACCCTGTGTGTGAGCCTATGTACCGTGAGTCGTCCGGCGAGGTGCACTATGGCTCACACAGGCTACATCACACCATATGCCCCGGGGGATTGGTTGACAACTTATCTCACCAACATTCATTCATACAGACCTGGAATATACGTCCGAAGTTTCACCAAGTAAAAAGCTTTTTTCCAAACATTTTGACAACTAGCAGACGAAAAAATGAACTGAGTTACTTCCCTTTACCGAATGCATTCGGATAAACAGCGGTTCATATCAGCTCAATGATACTTATGCGAGATAAGCAAGTTACGTAAGATATGCTCTGATTGATTTCTCAGCGGCTACATGGAAAATAATTGCCCATATATGAACCAAACAGAAGCTACTATTTTAACGTAATGTGAGATAAATAGTATTATATATAGTAATTAGATATAATATTTGTACAGTTTTTTACAAATATTATTTTTTATTTTTGAAGCTAAGGCATTAGGCACATATAGCTAGTATGTTAATAGCCTGGATAAAATGCAGCAAAAGTGAATCCTGATAAAATATAAGATTTAGAACAAAATATTCTTTTCTTATTTTGTTAGCTCACCTGACTGAAAGTCAATTGAGCTTATGTCCAGGTATGTTTGTCAGTCACTCATTGTGTCCTGTGTCTGTCATGTGGCAGCCATATTGAAAAACCTCTTTATGGTCAATACTCAGGTATATTTGTTCAAAATGTAGTGAAATTTGCTGCATATGTAGCTAGTGGTAGACCTTCACATGTGTTCCGTTATTGCCATATTTGAAATGTTGTCCTTGATCTGACCTTTGTATGTCGGCCATATTGAAATCTGAAACTTCTTATTGCCATTACTTGACCATTTTCTTTCAATATGAAATAAAATTTGGGACAAGTGTAGTTAGTAGTGGGGCTTGACGCACTTACGATATCTTAGAAGTGGACCTCACTTTGACCTTTGCACTTTAACCATGCTTTTACTCTCGTCTCGTCAGAAACCAATTGACCACTGAATCTGAACCTTCGGCTTGTTCCCACCAATGATGATGCCTGACTTTGTTCAAACTGTTTTCCTTGTTGTCCAGAGTTCTGCAAGTTCATTGATCAAGGTGGTGCATGTTATATCGAAACCAACGCCAAAATGGCCTTACAAACAATGCTGAGGTGGTTGTACACAGATATACTGAACAGAAATAGTTATGAATATTTTAGGGATTTTTATTTTGTAGTGAAGACTGAGCACACAATTTCATAAAATTATCCACAAAATATTCATGATCTCAAACTTTTTTCGTTTGTTTTCTGTACTGGATGTACCTGAGGTAAATTCTCGGTAGAACTTGTGCCGACAGTTACACCAACAGCGCATGTCAGTCACAGTAACTAATTTGAGACGGACTGAAAACCATCCATCTTGTCTGACAGACAGATGACCAGAAATCTCCATTTGTTTCTGTCAGGAACAAGCAAATTTGTAATTACAACTGCACCAGTTCATGGTGTCGTAAATCTGCTGATGAAGCAGTTTTCAGCCACGTTGTCTGTAAAGTGGAACTCATCTCTGTCCTGACGTATTGGCAACTGGTTGTGTGCTGTACGAGTCCAGGTGCCTTGTGTTACCGCGGTGTGGTGAGTTGGCCACTGGTTGTGTGCTATACGAGTCCAGGTGCCTTGTGTTGCCGTGGCGTGGTGAGTTGGCCACTGGTTGTGTGCTATACAGGTCCAGGTGCCTTGTGTTGCCGCGGCGTGGTGAGTTGGCCACTGGTTGTGTGCTGTACGGGTCCAGGTGCCTTGTGTTGCCGTGGCGTGGTGAGTTGGCCACTGGTTGTGTGCTATACGGGTCCAGGTGCCCTGTGTTACCGCGGCGTGGTGAGTTGGCGACTGGTTGTGTGCTGTACGGGTCCAGGTGCCCTGTGTTACCGCGGCGTGGTGGGTTGGCCACTGGTTGTGTGCTGTACGGGTCAAGGTGCCCTGTGTTACCGCGGCGTGGTGGGTTGGCCACTGGTTGTGTGCTATACGGGTCCAGGTGCCTTGTGTTACCGCGGCATGGTGAGTTGGCCACTGGTTGTGTGCTATACGGGTCCAGGTGCCTTGTGTTACCGCGGTGTGGTGAGTTGGCCACTGGTTGTGTGCTGTACGGGTCCAGGTGCCTTGTGTTGCCGTGGCGTGGTGAGTTGGCCACTGGTTGTGGGCTATACGGGTCCAGGTGCCCTGTGTTACCGCGGTGTGGTGAGTTGGCCACTGGTTGTGTGCTATACGGGTCCAGGTGCCCTGTGTTACCGCGGCGTGGTGAGTTGGCCACTGGTTGTGTGCTGTACGGGTCCAGGTGCCTTGTGTTGCCGTGGCGTGGTGAGTTGGCCACTGGTTGTGTGCTGTATGGGTCCAGGTGCCCTGTGTTACCGCGGCGTGGTTAGTTGGCCACTGGTTGTGTGCTATACGGGTCCAGGTGCCTTGTGTTGCCGCGGCGTGGTGAGTTGGCAACTGGTTGTGTGCTATACGGGTCCAGGTGCCCTGTGTTGCCGCGGCGTGGTGAGTTGGCCACTGGTTGTGTGCTATACGGGTCCAGGTGCCTTGTGTTGCCAAGGTGTGGTGAGTTGGCCACTGGTTGTGTGCTGTACGGGTCCAGGTGCCTTGTGTTGCCGCGGTGTGGTGAGTTGGCCACTGGTTGTGTGCTATACGGGTCCAGGTGCCTTGTGTTGCCGCGGTGTGGTGAGTTGGCCACTGGTTGTGTGCTTTACGGGTCGAGGTGCCCTGTGTTGCCGCGGCGTGGTGAGTTGGCCACTGGTTGTGTGCTATACGGGTCCAGGTGCCCTGTGTTACCGCGGCGTGGTGAGTTGGCGACTGGTTGTGTGCTATACGGGTCCAGGTGCCTTGTGTTACCGCGGCGTGGTGGGTTGGCAACTGGTTGTGTGCTATACGGGTCCAGGTGCCCTGTGTTACCGCGGCGTGGTTAGTTGGCCACTGGTTGTGTGCTATACGGGTCCAGGTGCCCTGTGTTACCACGGCGTGGTGAGTTGGCGACTGGTTGTGTGCTATACGGGTCCAGGTGCCTTGTGTTACCGCGGCGTGGTGGGTTGGCAACTGGTTGTGTGCTATACGGGTCCAGGTGCCCTGTGTTACCGCGGCGTGGTGAGTTGGCGACTGGTTGTGTGCTGTACGGGTCCAGGTGCCCTGTGTTACCGCGGCGTGGTGGGTTGGCCACTGGTTGTGTGCTGTACGGGTCCAGGTGCCCTGTGTTACCGCGGCGTGGTGGGTTGGCCACTGGTTGTGTGCTATACGGGTCCAGGTGCCTTGTGTTACCGCGGCGTGGTGAGTTGGCCACTGGTTGTGTGCTATACGGGTCCAGGTGCCTTGTGTTACCGCGGCGTGGTGAGTTGGCCACTGGTTGTGTGCTATACGGGTCCAGGTGCCTTGTGTTACCGCGGCGTGGTGAGTTGGCCACTGGTTGTGTGCTATACGGGTCCAGGTGCCCTGTGTTACCGCGGCGTGGTTAGTTGGCCACTGGTTGTGTGCTATACGGGTCCAGGTGCCTTGTGTTACCGCGGCGTGGTGGGTTGGCCACTGGTTGTGTGCTATACGGGTCCAGGTGCCTTGTGTTACCGCGGTGTGGTGAGTTGGCCACTGGTTGTGTGCTGTACGGGTCCAGGTGCTCTGTGTTGCCGCGGCGTGGTGAGTTGGCCACTGGTTGTGTGCTATACGGGTCCAGGTGCCTTGTGTTACCGCAGCGTGATGAGTTGGCCACTGGTTGTGTGCTATACGGGTCCAGGTGCCCTGTGTTGCCGCGGTGTGGTGAGTTGGCCACTGGTTGTGTGCTATACGGGCCCAGGTGCCTTGTGTTGCCGCAGCGTTGTGAGTTGGCCACTGGTTGTGTGCTATACGGGTCCAGGTGCCTTGTGTTGCTGCGGCGTGGTGAGTTGGCCACTGGTTGTGTGCTATACGGGTCCAGGTGCCTTGTGTTGCCGCTGTGTGGTGAGTTGGCCACTGGTTGTGTGCTATACGGGTCCAGGTGCCTTGTGTTGCTGCGGCGTGGTGAGTTGGCCACTGGTTGTGTGCTATACAGGTCCAGGTGCCCTGTGTTGCTGCGGCGTGGTGAGTTGGCCACTGGTTGTGTGCTGTACGGGTCCAGGTGCCTTGTGTTACCGCGGCGTGGTGAGTTGGCCACTGGTTGTGTGCTGTACGGGTCCAGGTGCCCTGTGTTACCGCGGCGTGGTGGGTTGGCCACTGGTTGTGTGCTGTACGGGTCCAGGTGCCTTGTGTTACCGCGGCGTGGTGGGTTGGCCACTGGTTGTGTGCTGTACGGGTCCAGGTGCCTTGTGTTGCCGTGGCGTGGTGAGTTGGCCACTGGTTGTGTGCTATACGGGTCCAGGTGCCCTGTGTTACCGCGGCGTGGTGGGTTGGCGACTGGTTGTGTGCTGTACGGGTCCAGGTGCCCTGTGTTGCCGCGGCGTTGTGAGTTGGCCACTGGTTGTGTGCTATACAGGTCCAGGTGCCTTGTGTTGCTGCGACGTGGTGAGTTGGCGAGGCGCAGGTCAAGTAGGCTCATATGGATACTCTTTCACGGGTCCAGGTGCCCTGTGTTGCCGCGGCGTGGTGAGTTGGCGAGGCGCAGGTCAAGTAGGCTCATATGGATACCCTTCACACATACCTTATGTCACCACAGGAGTCAGTCAGGGCCAGGGAGTGTGTTGTTACTTTCAACGTTTTTTTCAAGCACTGCTGAACTCTTGCCCAATGAGAGATCACCATTTGAACATGAGGTGTATGTTAATATCCCGATAATGTTTTGCAGACACTAACCTCGAAAACTTTAATGGCATATTCATGAAGAAGACTTGTAAATAATGAAATAAATAAATAATTAAAAAGTAAATAAATAATGTGACTCTGACATTTTACCACAAGCCTTGTGCCTTTAATATTTAAAGTTCTTAACATGCAATTCTTGTAAATGTGATTCATCCTTTCCAAAAACTATTAACCGACAACTATTCCTGAGTATAGCTGGATGCATCATCATGAGACACAATACAGAGAAAGATCTGGCAAAGTAGTTGGCCGATCGCTCCCCAGGATCGAGCAGAATTCAAATGTCTGCCCAGCTGGTGAATGTGCAGCTTCCATTACTGTGTTACATCAAATATTACCATATGGTGGAATGAGTGGCCAGGGAAGTAGTGTCCTGCAACATACGGCAGGGAGGGGTACAGCATGCGATCAGTCAGCACAACAAGATATATACTGGGTGATTTGAAACATTCTGGCGTAACGAGACTAAACATTTGGCTTACAAACACAAAACATTCCAATCGGCAAGATTTACAGGAAGTATAAACTTTGTTCTTGGATTCCATGACTGACTCAGCCTTAGGTGTAACCCAAGTGTGTGTGACTCCTCACTGAAGGATGCCATGTTGTAACTGTCGACCCACTCCCATACACTCTCCTTCGGTTCCTGGAGTGTCCCTGCGGACTCATGTAGAGGGAGTTACCTCCCTTAGGCATGCCAGGATCATATGAGCATGGGTGTAAGTGCAGATGCTGTCAGTGTTGTACAAGTCAACACACTCCCATACACTCTCCATGCAATGGTTCCTGGAGTGTCCCTGCTGACTCGTCTAGAGGGAGTTACCTCCCTTAGGCATGCCAGGATCATATGAGCATGGGTTTAAGTGCAGATGCTGTCAGTGTTGTACAAGTCAACACACTCCCATACACTCTCCATGCAATGGTTCCTGGAGTGTCCCTGCTGACTCGTCTAGAGGGAGTTACCTCCCTTAGGCATGCCAGGATCATATGAGCATGGGTTTAAGTGCAGATGCTGTCAGTGTTGTACCAGTCAACACACTCCCCTACACTCTCCATGCAATGGTTCCTGGAGAATGCCCTGCTGACTCATGTAGAGGGAGTTACCTCCCTTAGGCATGCCAGGATCATATGAGCATGGGTTTGAGTGCAGATGCGGTCAGTGTTGTACAAGTCAACACACTCCCCTACACTCTCCGTGCAATGGTTCCTGGAGTGTCCCTGCTGAATCGACATGAAGGGGCATGGGTTGTCTAATGAAGACAGCTAGCTGTACCATTTTACACTCAAGTTACTGCTTATGTCTGTTTACAAACTGGACAAGTTGGAAGAATGACTTTGGTTCAGTGTCTGAAATAACTGCCTGCCTGTGGCTGGTAACTTTTCTGTCGGGCTGCATGAAATTTTCCTCCACCTGCCCGACTGTCTGGTAGATAATTTTAAGACTACTTATGTATTCCGTTTTATTATAACGCCTTGTAGGTTCTCAGGTGATTGTTTGCATTATTTCAACTGAATCAAGACATGATTTGTCTCTAGTTTTTGCGATCTTTTAATATTTATACTGTCTGAATGCAGGCAGGTAACTTTGAATATGGGCAGGCCACACTGTTGAGTGACCTGCCTGACTGTCTGTTGGGTTTAAAACTTTTTCAACAGTGCATTGGATGATAAATACAAATTAATTCTGGTGTCTTTTTACATCAAACACTTGTTGATGAAACTTTTATTGACTGGTGTTGATATAGTTTTTATAAAGCTCACTGGGACTTAAGTATTAGATGTTGTACCACAAAGCTGCTGGGAAATGTCAGTCATGGGTTCAAATCCCACATTTGTTCCTAGCCTTATCCTTGGTTTGTGTCTGACCTGCATCAAATGGGGGCTGTGGGGGTGTCCCCCTGCTGTTATATTACTGACAGAGTGAGTGAGTGAGTGAGTTGGGTTTAACGCCGCTTTTAACAGTATTCAAGTTATATCGTGGCGTGTCAGCTTAATGTGGGAGGAAAGCCCGAAGTGATGCAGGTCCCAGACGTTTACCACTTCGGTGAAACCCACGAGCACGGGTATGATGCTGACAAACCTAGAAACATAATCGGGGCGAACCGGGATTCGAACCCACAATCATAGGTTTCTGGCGTGCCCAAGGGACACAACTCTGCACAGCGAATCGCGGCGCCTTAGACGACTGGGCCACCCATGCCCCCTATTACCGACAGAACCAGGAGCAGAGTAACCCAACTCATCCAGTTCTGTGCATATCTGGCTCTCCATCAAGCTGACAGGCCAGGCTGCTACACTGGTGAAAACAGTGTTAAACCCTAATGCACTAACCCAATATAACATTGTGTAGATTAATACAGTAGTGCAGAGGAGGCTGTAGCAAGTCTATCAGGAAGACTGGTCCTGCAATCATCCAGGTTTGCTGTTGTGAGGGGTCTGAGGTCACCCTGACCTACCTGGAATAATGATCCATGTAGCCATTGCATTGTATCACCTGCAAGGGTTCCCTTACAACAAGACATCTTTGAAATCACATTAAGACTAAGATGATTTTGATTGAGAGATTGTTAAACAATTATGAAACAATTTCTTTAGTACTGTATCATCGGTATCTTTGGTCGATATATTTGTGAATCAGAGATTCTTAAATACAACTGTTACCATGGTAACATCAGAATGTGTTGTTTGTGTCATGTGCTATTTTCCTCTTGATATGTTGTTCCACAGATGAATTTGACATTGTTGTTTCTCCATTTTGCGGAATCCCTGAGGTAGAAACTCTGGGTACTCCATGCAGGTCACATGACTCACCCTGTAGAATCGAGTGGAAATCAATACTGGATTATATCCATGACGATCGAGCAGCATTGTTGGACAATGTTGAAGTTCAATTGTGAACTGATGTTTAACCAGCAGACATCAATATCACTTTGTTATTTGTAGTATTGCTTCATGGGCAGGTCCAGACAGAGGACCGCATTGGTCAATGAATGATACACAAGTTGCCAAATGTATATGGACCCCACTCCCTGCTTTGAAATTCCTGGTTGACATTGAGGTAGCCCTGTTGTTTATTTCTATGAAGGTGTGGGTTTGAATCCCAATATGAGTACAATGTGTGAAGACTGTCTGGTGTTTCTGTGATATTGATTGTGATAATTGTTTTTTGCATATGCCGAAAAGCATCTTTAAACCCAACTCACTCACTCACTCAAAATCTTTGACGGCTATGAACATTGGCTACCATAATTCCATGCACATACTGACACATTAGTCTGTCTCCAAGACCCTAGAGAATAAATTCAAAAAGGAATCCAGCTCAAGTCTAGAATGATTTGGCAACACTAGATTGTTTCATCTCTAAAATAAGCATTGTTCTGGGCTCCATTTGGATTAAACTTTTTATTTTGTAGATATATATGTTTAAATAAGATAACTTTCTTCTGGGAATAAATGTTAGTCTAACACATCACTCCAGCCTAATACCAACATTCTTGTTTTATATTCATGCACACATTGTGTGAACAGACATCTGCATATTCATGTCAACAATACATCAGTCTCCTTTCCATTGCTAATTTATTGTATTTGCTAATCAGTAAAATCATTCATCCCCTGCCAGACATGCATCATGAAGAGAAACTTGAGTATGGTTTTATGCCACTTTTAGCAGTATTTCAGCAATATCCCGCCTGGGAACACCACAAGTGGGCTTCACACATTGTACCGATGTGGGGAATGGAACCAGGTCTTCGGCATGATGACAAACGCTTTAACCTCTAGGCTACCCACTGTCCCAGAGAAACTAGAAACAGATGACAGGATGCTGGTTGGAACAGTAGCACTGTACCCATATGAGGAATCAAACCAGGTCTGCAGTGTGACAAACCAACACTTGAACCGCTCGACTACCTCACCTGTGTCTGTCCCATCTGGTGAACTGACTGCAGTAGGAACAGGCCTGGGGTGTGGGCATCAGTGGGAATACCTTAGCTTAATCTCACACAGGAGATATGACAGCAATTTCCCTTGGGCTTGGTATAACGATTTCATTGCATATTAATCGATCAGAGTAACTACAACCTATTTAAGCAAGTTCTTTTTACAGTGGTTTACTTAAATAGTTGTTAAACTGAACTTTCATTCAGAATAACAGCGGTGTGTTCATTTTTGTCCGGTGGCTGGGAAAGTCTTGAGTGGCTCCTGCAAGCACCTGTTAGCACTTGGGGTTACTCTACAGTGCAACATGGAGGCGATTAGGAAGGAAACAAACACAACCATTTACCCATTAGTCTTATAGCAAACTCTTGTAGCCGGGAACACGAGTCCAATATCACTTCAAGGCATTACGAGATACTGCCAACTGCACATGTTGAGAACATTGTTATTTTGAATCTAACAAAATTGGTTCTGTATTAATATGTAAAAAAATATAACTCCTTAAAAAAGTTCATATTGACCATTGTTCCATGCGTGAAGTAATCACAGCGAATGATTGAATGTTGTAACGCTGGGATCAGCTGGGAAGGGGAAGGGAGCTAACTCTTGCAGCCTTATAAGAACCATTTCTTGAAGAAATAGATCGGGACCTGATGCAGTAAGCTTCCAGAATGTACCACTCAGTGATCAGACTCCGACAGATGGATCAATATAGAGGCTGATACAGATTCCATGTCGTGGAAAACTATTGTGATTCATAGCCGTGTCATCATCGTGCATTCAAACTCAGTGTAGAAGACTGCATGATCAATTTCAGGAATCAATCATTTATAAGCGAAAAATTAGCATATCTCTTTTATGAATCTATCACGCAGAGATGATGGAGGTGCTGGATACTTGAACATGAGGACTATTCATGTGGATCTGATCTGTTAGAAAATTATTTATTTATTGCCAAAGTTGACTCATTTTTTAGATCCTCATGTACAACTTTGGTATAAAATAACAGAGTTTCTGTAGGATCAGACATGACTAAGTCACAGTAGGGAACAGAATATTGCTAAATGACTTGGAGTTGGGACTCTTCAGTACAACCAGGAGAGGACTGGACAATCAGACAGTCAGGCATACTGCGATAACAGCCTACATGAACATTATTTGGGTACAAATAAGACTCTTGGACATTAGCATGTCTTGTATTTTAGAACGACTGTGTAATTATCACAGCGTGGGACAGAGTATTGCAATGTACCTCAGATTCTTTGAATTACTCATATGACATAATCCCCGGTTATACAAAGTTGCTCATCCGCGGACAATCAGGTAGTTATTAATTACAGATTAATTAGTGCGTAGCTAGGTATACTATAGATTATGAGTGCGTGAGTTGTGTTTAATGTCTCTTTTAACAGTATTCCAGTCATATCACGGTGTGTGAGCTTAATGTGGGAGGAAAGTCCCAAGTGATGCAGGTCTTAGAAGTTTGGGCGAATGGGGATTCGAACCCAAAATCATAGGTTTCTGCGTGCCCAAGGGATGCAACTCTGCACAGCAAATTGTGGCGCCTTAGACGACTGGGCTACCCGTGCCCCCCTATAGATTATGACTTCCCAACTTTGTATGAGTTCTGTGATGCACATTTACTCAATGTTTTGTTTGGGTCTGTATGGCTCTTTAATTGTAGGATTCATATCATATGGTGACAAAGTGTAATTAGCATTAATGACAAATAAATCTGGGTGCAGTAACATTAAAAGTAGGAGTTTTTATTGAATGGTAGAGAATAGGTTTAAAGTGTGTTAGGGATATTGTTTCTAATGCTGAAGATTTAAAGACTTTTGATGGAATACGGTGAGGTGAGGTGAGGTGAGGTGAGGTGAAATGGGGTTTAACGTCGCGTCCAAGGTTATATCACTTATATAGCGACGTGCATGCACGTGTGTGTGTGTGTGTGTGGCTGCTTTTCAAGTCCAGACTAATACTGATCTTATAGTACTAGCCCGCTGAGATACCATGCCGCAGTGTAACATGAATACCCCACTCAGACACAGTACACTCACTCCAACTGACCAGTCCTTGTTTTAGCCCCTTAATATCGAGCACCAGGCAGGGTAACAACAAGTATCATATCTTAACGCCTTTTGGTATGATGCGGCCGGGGATCCAACCCCGGACCTTCCTAGCTTTGGGTCGACGTTCTATCACAAGGCCAAGGAGGCAGTCGAAGTATCAGACCTAGTGTGATGAGCAAACGCTTTAACCACGAGGCTACCTCACCCACCCCACCCACCCCCCACCCCACCGCACCCCACCCCACACTCGCAACTCTAGGGCAACCGACAATAAACCTAGCAATTTATTCCTTGGGCAGTTGTATGGATTTCCAATTGTCATAAACTTGTAACAGCATTGACAGTTGGGTCACAGTGACCCAAGGAATAACAAATCTCTCTTTTTTTTGATGCACTCAGAACCTCTTCTATTCAACTATGAACTGTAAAGCTTCTACTGTTTATATTTACTTATTTTCCAAATTGTTCTTTCAAGTTAGACGTGGCAGTTTTATTGGTTCTTCATTGAAACAAATCTTTAAGAAATTGTCACCATCTTTATATGCAAAAACATGTTGGAACTTGATTTAAACAAATGCAAAGTAGTTTTATCCAAATTCACAATAACTAGCATATTGATTCATAACAGAACAGTGTTCAAAATCAATTCAGATAAATTATTCAGCAGTCTTCAACAAAATGTTTCGCAATAACACAGACAAAGAAAGCCATTGGTCTCGAGCTCAGGCAAAGCGTTATTCCACATCTAGTTGTACACTATGAGTTTTCTATGCGTGTTGTAAGGCATATATCCACCCTTGGGCTGTACGAGGACTTGTACAGGCCGTGGGATACACAGAATAGGAGGCAGATCACACTGGCATCATCACGCTATAGAAACATTACTCACAACTGACTCATGCTGCGCTGCTGATGCTGTGTGCCACCAGCTTTTGCCCGTCAGTTCGGGCCTCCCAAGTGATGCAAGAACAGGACGACTGAAAAACACCTCCTGGGTATCTTGTTCAGGGTGTGGTGAACATACAGATATGGATATTCCATAGTGAGGATTTTTTATAATTTATGACATCTTGAGGAATTATGAAGGATTTTGCCACATGTATTTGTTATTATTATTCAAGAAGAAGTTACAGTTTTATTCAATGAAGATTATTCATCCCAAAACAATGCATTAGAAATCATTTGATAACTTCTCCACTTTGTTGCCTATTTGAGAGATTGGATATGGAAGAGATACGTTTTTAAAGACACACGTTTTAGTTGGAATATCATTTTGTTTTTTTCTGTTGGGTTGTTTTATAGTCGGCAGGATCTTGAAAATATTGTATGCTGGTCATAATCAACATGAGTGACACACTGGTCTAAAATGTCCCTACTTACCGAGTTGTCTCCCTTGGATGCTGTGATGCACTGGTTATGAGTTTGAATCCCAGATTGGCCGTTGTGAACCTATTCTCTCAGCACTACTCATTCCAAGGTGATTTTCATCAAAATGATGACATCCTCTCAATCTGTTAGCACAAAGACCTGAATCTTGTGATGCAAGTTGAAATATTCCTAACACAACAAATTTACAGTTTCTATATGAACTCGGTAACCCACACTGATGGTATTTCTGTCTCAGGAGGATCACATTTCTTCATCCGAATGTATATCAGGTGATCAAAACAATAACAAAAAATAATTCAAGTTTTCTAGGCATTGTAAAGACATTAAAGTTAAATGTCTCCTTTCGCCACAAGCTGGTTAACTTCCAGCACTAGAGAAACTATTTCAACAGAGTTGCACCATTATAAACAAGCCTTCCAGTATCAACTTACAACACATACCCATATGCTAATGCTCTCTGTGATAATTACACTAAATGTTCATCTGCCAATTTATGTAATGATTAAATAAGGAGACAAAATTCTTGTTTTCTCACAGATGGGGTGTCATCTTGTTTTTCCGTTATGAATTCATCCACAGCATTTCCGTCCTATCTAAAACTGATGAGGACAAACTGTAAAGATGTCATCTTCCATACTAGCATTCCCCATGGGGAATCGCATCCCCTTTTTTTACTTTAACCTTACATGAACTGCGCCCCAGGCCAAGTCACTTCATAACTTAGTATTAGGTGAACCCAATTTATTTTCCAAATCCTTAATTCACCTCCAATTTCTATTGTTTATAATCATAATCATAATCATAATCATAAAATGTTTTTGTTTCAGAGACTATAGGCTGATGTGGTTAGGTTTGCAATTGATGCTCATGACATCAACCACTTGATTTTCTGGTCCTGAATAGATTATGTACAGACTGCATCTATATGCTGGGATATTGCTGAGTGCATTTCACAACAAACAAACAAATAAACAAACAGGATGGTCAGATGTCCAGTATGTTGAGCCCTTGCACTGTGATAAACTTGAGCTGATGGAGGCAACATGAGTTAGAAGTGGGCTTTTTCAGTTCATTTTAACATGTGTTGAACAATGTGATAAGTATCGGAAGTTTACAGGGAGGGCCAGACATATTGTACAGTGCATCAGCAGGAAGTGTACTTCCGTTGAAATATTACACCCTTGTATAATCATTGGGGCTATATGCTGCCATTCACATCCTCAATTGTGTATGTTGCTAAGGAAAATATCCACAATGTGTAAACAATCAAATTGTTGCTAAGGAACATATCCACAATGTGTATTCAATCACATTGTTGCGAAGGAGCATATCCACCATGTGTAAACAATCACATTGTTGCTAAGGAACATATCCACAATGTGTAAGCAATCACATTGTTGCTAAGGAGCATATCCACAATGTGTAAGCAATCAAACTGTTGCTAAAGAACATATCCACAATATGTAAACAATCACATTGTTGCTAAGGAACATATCCAACATATGTAAACAATCACATTGTTGCTAAGGAACATATCCACAAATGTGTTGCTAAGGAACACATCCACAATGTGTAAACAATCACATTGTTTCTAAGGAACATATCCACAATGTGTAAACGATTGTTGATAAATATTAAACACACCAAAACAGTGATTTTCCTGATTGGCAACTGACTAGAGAGGACTTCAACCCATGACCTCCCCGAGACTGGTGGACAGCCTGGTATGTTCCAGTCAATGACATCACTATGCAGAGCACAATAATACCAGCAGGTCACAAGTTCAAATAAATAACTGCCACATTTACAAGATTTCATCTTGGAGACAAACATTCATGATCATCATAAGAATTGTTTGTCATTCGGACCCTGAAACAAATATATCCAATACAGCCCATGCAAATTTATAATATTTGGATTTGGACCCGTCTAGATTACTTCAGTTTCTGAAATGAAGAAAGTTTCTTGGCTCCCTTTTATTATATTTTTAAAGATAATTTAACAAGTGTTTTTGTCTGTCAAATATCTTCATTTCAGAGATTGGATGTTAGTCAGTAACAATTGTTTAAGTACATTTTGTAAAACAAAACTAAATCCTTTCCAAGATTTAGAATTAAGTGAAGGCTGCACTGACTTCCATGCATGTAGACCTTTGCCTTATGGCTGACATCTATCAAATACCATCTGTTTTGGGAAGAGACAAGCTGAAACACCGTGGCAGATTTACACTTGCTGTAGAAAGGCTGTCGGAGTTGATCATGAGTTGACGAGATGAATTAAGTGATCTGTGCCAGACGAAGACCTATAAACACTTGGTTGTTTAGAGATGTGAGAAGAAAAGAAATAGTTTTCATGCTTGATAAACTTTTTTTATGAGTGAGTCAAAATTTCAAAGTAGACCAAATTTTACAGATAACGTCTTTGTTATACCATGCGAGAGACTTTTTATATAAATTCTTATTAAGTTGAGTCTTGCTTCGAACACACGATGCCATTTAGAAAGTGGTCAAATGTAACAAATGTTATATTTGGGATAACACTTTCTGAGTAAAGTACAGATTCTCGTATGTTTTTGGGTTGAGTCCCTTTCGGGATTCGAACCCACACTGACAGAGTGAGGCACCTAATCGCCAGCACACAAAGTTTTGCTTGACAGCGGTATAAGGATCCATTCCGAAATGTCACTATCCCAGTATAATATATATAGTATATAAGGAAGTTGTTATCTATACACTTTTGTCTACTTTGTCATCAATAGACCAGTTTGGGGAATATTCTACATTTGGAATAAAAACAATTGAAGGCTTTTGTACAGTACTGTAGGATTCAGTTGTCTTGGCTATTTCACAAGACACCTGCCAAAATAAAGTATACACCATGTTTGATGTTGTATAACAATGAAACAAACAAGAAATGGTCATTCGATGGTGATGTATTTGATACGGGTATCAAAGTTGTGGTAGGGACCTAAAGTTGGCAGAGTTTTGGTGTTTTTAGCCAAGTAACGTCTTGATAACATTTGTAATTGTTTGGGTCAAATCCATTTTGTAAGTGTATACTTTCTTTGGCCCAGCTGTTTATGACAGTGAAGTCAGTTTTGTGGATTAAAGTGTATATTAGTGACTGAGTGAGTGGGTACTTGTGTAGGACAATGGTTAGTCCTGCACCATGACCGTGGAATATATATATTTTATGAAAAAAAATAATCTAGAAATGCATACAAAAGCAAGTCTTATAAGCCAGCTCAAGCTAGCTCTGAAATCAGCATAGGGAATTTTTATTTTATTTTTAGAGTCAAGAAGGATATTGTGTGATATAAGATTTCAGAGACTAAATGTTAGTCTAGACAATGGTCCATGGTACAATTGATGGTCCACAGAAGACAGTATGCCCAAACAGTGATGAAGAAATACATGAGAAAGCATAGTCATGCAATCTTCAAAGAAATCAGGCCAAATAGGAGTATATCAAAACACATGGACCTCTGAAGATGACATCACCTTGTTTTCACTGGTACTGTATTCACTTACACAACACACATTAACTGTTATCAATCTACATTTTGAATATCCATATTTGATATTTTATTCTTCAGAGAAACATTTCTTTCAATCAAACATGCTGCAGTTTATTGGGAAACTATTTTTGGATTAAACTTTGATGTGATTAAAGATTTGTTTAAGTGCGTTGACAACTGGCATGGGAAAACATTTTGAGCTGCACCATCTGTGCCTGAATCAACACAGATACACTAATTTCCCCCATTTTGTGTGTGTCAGTGTAATTAGATAACCTCTTGCCCGAGGCAGTAAACAACAATTGTCTTTGTGACTGCCTGGATGGCAGATTCTCCAATCAGCATGTGTGCCTTCAAGCTTTTATTGAAACTGTATCTAGGCAACGTGGCATTCCATATAACATAAAGGAGAGTCCACAATCAATATGACAATTAATTTTTCAACAATAAATCTTCAAAAATATTTTGTCAAACAACTGTTACAAAATTCGTAAATGTCATTTTGAAATAAACATTACAGAATCGCCACATGGCCCCGGGCCGAAAAGCGCACTGGTTCAACAAGTTTATTTTGATAACATTTTGTATTAGATTACGTATAATTAATGATGTGAGTATCAAGTGTGATAGAAGGCATTCTTGGTGAAAGTTATCAAAGTTTGATAAAACACGACAGATGTCGGCCTTGCACTGAGCACATCTACCGCTCGATCAACTCGTTTCAAATCCTTTATTCCAATTGACAATGGCACTTATGTAATGTTATTCCACACGCATGGTGATTGTGATTATCTAATGGACTGCTATGTACGTTATACACCACTCACGGCCCGTATTGTCTACCAGACACACGTTTGTTAGAGACCACGTGCATTTATTATGAAAATCCGCCGGTGTCTATTTTTAGCTCTTCCGGTTGTGTTTAGCTATACCGGTTCCGGGGCCGCGGATGTAGAACACATCGATCGTAGCCCATATTCTAGTGGAAGGCAATTTGCATTGAAAACTAACCGCCAAATCTCCATTCCTCTGCTAGCAAGGCTGAGCGATCGGGCTTGTAGCCGTCTTGATGGTTTATTTGTATATAATTGAATCATAGCTGACTTTTGGACAATACAGCCATATACTACCTCACAGTCGCTAGTGTCACTAGCATAATTTTGTGCCGTCTGCAAGTGCAATTTTTGGATTTCCTATTTCCAAAGCCGTGTTTCCTTGTGGGCCATTCCCATTGATTCAGTCACGGGGATTATTGTTTGTGACATCGCGTTCATATACTGTGGATCCTCAACGTTTTAACGGCGTGCAATACTGTTTGTTTTTACCATATGAAGATATTGTTGATTTGATACCAATATGCAAAGCCACGGACGAACACCGGTGAAAAAGGTTCCCATTCATTTGCAGGTATGTGACATAAATTATTGCGATCGTTATCACTAACAATGCACCTCAGTTCGTTTTTATGACAAGAATACGATGGAGTTAAGTTCTTTGTGGTGTGTTTCAAGCATAAACGTTAAATCTTGCTTTGTGATTTCTGTTGATGCGGTCATGTTAATTGCCAGGGTCATTCAGACAGTTAAATTTACCCAGCGGTGCGTAACGGTAATAGACGCCAAGTAAAGGACATTGTGACCCTTTTAACATTTTGTTGCACAAATTTGTAAACCAGTTGCAGTTCACTGTGACATCACTCAGTACGTGGTGATACAGGAAAACGGCTTGTTCAACATTGTTTGACTGAGTAACCACGTGTTAGAATTTAAACACCACTCCAGATACTCTGGACTTCATAAATCTTTCTTTATCACAAGATATTACTGGTGTCAAGATTTTGTGCACATGTAAATTTAGGTCAATCTTTAGGTAAACAAACCTATATGATTAAAGTTATACAGACTGTTATAGTTACACATTAAAGTGAACAGATACTTGCATGGTTGTCTGTGTGAATTGGGGCATATTGAGAATATAACTTGGCTCCTCCAAAGCCCCTAGAGCACTGGTAGTGCCTCTTGAGATCCGATTACGAATTCTTGTATTGATTTTAACACTTTGAAAGCAGACGAGACGATCAGTTGAATGTCAGCAATTATTGGATTAATTGCTACTGGAATGAAAAATGTGGCATCATTTCTTGTGAGGTGGATAAGTAATCTTGGCTAATGACCACAATTTGTACAACAAAATGTGCAGGTCTGAAATTGACTTAACAGATTTGCTATTACTTTTGTGTGATTAATATAGACTTTCTTTTTCATATATAAAAATATTGTTTGTGTCAACTTCAAAATAATATTGTGACAGGGTCTAATTATGTAGGAATGCTTTATACCATCCGTTATGTTAAAGGTTTGAAATATTCAGCCTTTTATCTGTGTTTTATTTTCTCAAATTTTCCCCCCCAAACATAACTTAGATGTTTGTTTATGTCTCTGAATAACATGGAGTCACGCCCTCCAAATACCAACAGGCCATTCGCCATTAATAATCATCAGATGTCATTAAAGGCTTAGGAAATACCACAAGGTAATTCAGCATGTTGGGCTATAATTGTGGAAATATGTGTATCATATTTCAGGAATAATTTGCAGAAATTATCTAGCTCTACATCTAAGGGACTTAACAAGACAGTCCATTGCAGCAGGCCTTGGTTATAAACAACATTATGCTGTACAGAGCGTAGATGCCATGTTTTATAGCATAGGAATGCATTGTTGATAAGCAAGGAAGAGTGTTTATCATGGAACTCGCTCTAGTTCGCCATCAGAGGGGATGGTTTCTGTTTAGCATAGGATAACGAAACAGCAGTAATAGCAGCAACTGCTATCGTGTTATCAAATTGCTCATAGTGAAAGTTTTGAAATCTAAATATTTGGAGATAAAGTGAGTCACCCAAATCCCATGTTGCCATTGTAGGATGTTTGGATGAAGTAAGAAGGTATTATGAGAGATATATCCACTCCCTCTCTTGGTATGTGGTATACTAGGGAATATACATGTCGTATTCAACACTGTCACATCTTAGTCGCTATCATCAGTGTGATGCTCCTTAACCCACAAGTGCAATGTCCATAGTGTACGAGACGTGATACATCTGTTGGTTTAATGTGGTTCTTTGTATGAGCACATGTTCGGGGTTTTCATCAACAGCTTTTGAAGTCTTACACAAAACCAGTTATCCAGTTTTGGACATAAAACGTCTGTGTCAAGATTTACAATATGTGTTAAAGGGAAAGACACATTCATGATAACTATTTTTAGCTCACCTGACTAAAAGTCAATTTGTGAACTAGTTTGCACTGACAACATGGGACATTAGGAGTGTCTTTTAATTCATGTATGTATTATTTATTATTTTGGAAACCATTGACAAAGAAACATGAACAAGTTTCGCGCATGAACCTTAAAGCTTAAGAGGTAATTATGAACCCAGCTTTGGATCAAGATGCTGGCTGGCTCATTCAACGTGTTAAAGCTCATTCCAGGTGTGCTCTGAAATCAATATTAATGCAGAAAGCAGTACATCTCTGAAACGACGCTCTGAACACTTAATGATTGTAGACGTTTGATGTAGTGTATTGATTGGCTGTAACACATTGTACTACAATGCTGCATGTTTAACCCAACACAGGATACAATCAATACTACTATTTGCCTCTTCGATACGTTTTACAATAAGTGACACAATCGGCCGCATTAACCTCTAAAATACTGTTCTTTTGTCCGTCAGTCGGTAGTTACACCGGCTTCTGGCAACCACCACCATATTCCACAGTTGTTGCTTCCTGACATTTACAGTTGTCGTGGAAACGACCTTGTCCCATATTTGTGCTGTTGCATGTGGTTGATCTATCTCCTTGCAATATCAGTTTCGGCCCTTTTTTTCTCTTTTTCTATCCGTGTTTCATGTCAGGCGGTTCCTTGGCTCCCGATGGTTCCTCCCTGCAACAACAGTCAAACTTGTGCGGTATTTGTCTCCTGGATCTAATTGGCAGAGACATAAGCTTCTGGTGTGTAGGCAGTAAATACAGCCACGTTTCACCATAGCTGGGCAATAAGTAGAATAGTGTATGGCTGCAGTAGCACTGTATCACATTGTTTGCACCCTGGCCTTTCAGGACACTTGTCATCTATTAATCACCAGACTTGAATATATGCTTGAGTTTGATTTTTGTTATATTCTGTGAACAGTTTTATGGATTTAGTGTTAGTTAAGGTTATATTTTTTTTCTAGACACATTCAGAGTTTGTGTTCTCAGGGAGGGCCGGTTACACCTCAGTCAATGTGTCATTACGATATACGCAGACAGGTGGAGGTGGCCATGTTGTTTAACAAAGGCTTTCATGAGGACTTTTGTATTGCATATAAGTTATCAAGGGTGAGTGGGTTGACTACGGTTGTCTTGTTGAGGCTCAATTACAGCATTATTTCGGCATCCAACAGGAATGGCGCCGGCACCACGGAATGACACTGTGGTCCCCATGCTACAGACATACTCCTTTAAATTAGGCCTAAACCCTGGTCTGACATACTGAGTTAGCCACATGACATTGTTGCAGGTGGTCCCTCCTCCCTTTTGAAAGTAGGTTAAGGTTTGGGAATTACGAAGATGTGGGTCTAAGATCTCATTGAGGGACTGGACTCCGGACTTTATGCTTGTTTCTCCAGAGTGATAGATGTGGGATCAGTTGGACACAATGGCTACAGTGTCAGAATATCACTTTACCAAGTGGATTGTGTGTCATTGTACTGTGGTCATGTCCTGATGGCATCTATCTATCTATCTATCTATCTATCTATCGTCACACTGTCTCTACGGATCTTGGATCTTTCCTCGTCAGAAACGCTGCATAGAAAGAAAAAACAATGATGAATGACAAATAAACTCCCTTTCAGGTCTAGTGGCAACCTTGGTGTGTTTGTTCTTAAATGTCACATTTAAACATCAGCTGAACAAAAACATAATTTCATGATCCTGATGATGATCAAATTCTGAAATTTGAATAAATATATTCAATTAGGGTTTCTCAGAAAATCAAAACCAAAATGTTGTGAGTGATATCAACTTTATGACTGAAGACAGTACTGGATGTGATCACACCGGATTCCAAAAGCAAGGGGATGCGAGCCAATAGTCACTGTCCCAGTTTAGGAACAGGGAATTACGTTCCTTTATCCCCTGTATTGATTTTACAGCCATCAACTCGCTCATGTAAAAGTTCATTTAGAAGTTAATGAGACAACTGTCGGCATTAATTACCTATAATTGTGTGTAAGTGACTTTCTAAGTTCATGCAGCTCATTCTGATTGGTCAGTCATTTAGTTTGGCTAATGTTGACTAATGGTATCGGACAATATGGTACACGTTAGCTAACGCAGTCAAGGTGACAACTCGGGTGGTTCTGCACTCAAATGAACATGTTGATAAAGGAGCATGATTGGGTGTTTAGTTTTCCCGTGTATTGATGGACCTAATTAGTATGGCAGACCAGTACATCCATCTCGAGGCACTTGAAGCTGTTAGTCACCATTGTCCATTGTTAATCTTTGTGGAATGTCTTCCACTGTGGTTGGTTCTCAGTCTCTGAAATGGTTAAGTGGGATTTTCTTTGATGTGCAAGGGTGGAATTAATTGCCAGATTATACTGAACCGGCTCGATTGCTTTTGGAGGTGAGGCAATTTCAGACAATAGGAACTCATGTTTAGCAGGAGGTTGGTCAGAGGATCATTATGTTAGGTAAACAGGTAGGTGGGTAGCCTAGTGGTTCAAGCTTTGCTTGTCCGGGAAGCCTGGGTTTGATTCCTCACCTGAGTAGATGTGTGTAGCCCGTTCTGGTGTTCCCAGCTTGGATATTGGTGGAATGTTGTAAAAGCGGGAAAATGTCGCATTTCTCTCACACTTTGTTAACAAGGTCATTTATCAGGTTTAACTGTGGGCGTGTTCAAGGGTCTTTCTTTAGATCATGTAACCTTGGTAACCTGCCAAATTACTGATGCTGTCAACATGAACAAAAAGGAACTTTAATGTTTTAAGTTTCATGTCCAGTAAAAGTCTAGACTGTGTGCATTGGGCCGGAATATGTAGACAATGTGTTTCAAACTGATGAGTCAGCATAAAAGGGTATTGGGTGGTGGTGATAATGACTGAAAACCCTGTTAGATCTGGAGACCGCTGAATAACTACATGTCCACTGGAACTGTATACAGTGTTAGTCTCACACAGAGATGGTTCTGTGCAATAAGTCCTTATTCTTTGTTCCCTTGTAGTGATATTAGCTATATTGCCAGTACCAGGGTGGGGATACAGTGCAACCCAGCTGCTTGTAATACCCTGCATATATCACTCGCAACATATGTAACACATAATCTATAATCTATGGTCACAATTATCCTACAAACAGGTACAATTTGTGAAGCCCATTACTCACTCACTCACTCACTCACTCACTCAGTCAGTGATGTGTTTGAGGCACTTCAGCAGGAGCCCGCTCTCTCATTCACTCCCCCACTCTCTCACTCACTCAGTGATGTGTTTGAGGCACTTCAGCAGGAGCCCGCTCTCTCACTCGCTCACTCACTCACTCACTCACTCACTCAGTGATGTGTTTGAGGCACTTTAGCAGGAGCCCGCTCTCTCACTCACTCACTCACTCACTCACTCAGTGATGTGTTTGAGGCACTTCAGCAGGAACCCGCTCTCTCACTCACTCGCTCTCTCACTCACTCACTCACTCACTCACTCACTCACTCACTCACTCACTCACTCAGTGATGTGTTTGAGGCACTTCAGCAGGAGCCCGCTCTCTCACTCACTCGCTCACTCTCACTCACTCACTCACTCACTCACTCACTCACGTGTTTGAGGCACTTCAGCAGGAGCCCGCTCACTCACTCACTCACTCACTCACTCACACACTCACTCACTCACACACTCACTCAGTGATGTGTTTGAGGCACTTCAGCAGGAGCCCGCTCACTCACTCACTCACTCACTCACTCAGTGATGTGTTTGAGGCACTTCAGCAGGAGCCCGCTCTCTCACTCACTCGCTCACTCTCACTCACTCACTCACTCACTCACTCACGTGTTTGAGGCACTTCAGCAGGAGCCCGCTCACTCACTCACTCACTCACTCACTCACTCACTCACTCACTCACTCAGTGATGTGTTTGAGGCACTTCAGCAGGAGCCCGCTCACTCACTCACTCACTCACTCACTCACTCAGTGATGTGTTTGAGGTACTTCAGCAGGAGCCCGCCCTTCAAAGGCTGTTTAAGCCCTTCAGCCATAAATGAAACTGTCAGAAGTGTTTTTATGCATTAGGGAGGGTAACGTGTTATTTTTAGAGCTTTATGGCTGTTTTTTACACCATCTCAGGTGCTTCTTAAACCCACTGGTGATATAAACTGGCTACGAAGCTTCCGACTCTGTGTGGACATCTCTGTTCCATTTACATGTAGTTCCAACTTTGTCTCATCCGTTGGTCCTGCCTGCATTCAGGTCATTTAATTTAACATTTGAATTGACCTTTGTTTGTTTGTGATTTATCAACATGCTAAGGTTTGATTTTCTCCATGAATAAGAATTATCAGTTTAAAAGCCTGACCATCATTGAAAAATTTAGCCTACTTCTTTCAAATAATGAACCGGGTTCAGCTATCATATCTACAACTTCAAACAAATGTGAAATACTTACAGATAATCCGAGGCCATAACAAAAATATTTAGTATTGGTATGTTGCAATGTGTAACTGTTTATATAGTCATTGTTTCTACATGGAACAATTGCGCCATTAAATATCTTGTATCTTGTGTCATGGGTGCAAATTGTGAAGCATGTTCTGTATCCCAAACCATGGTAATTCTGAATGTGCATAGTACTGTAGATCTATTCTGCCTATGAATCCCCACAGGCAGACAAGCATGGGGGTAGTCGGTACTGGGGACCTTGTCTACCCCCGAAAGCCCAAGGGTGTTTTCAGATAGTAAGACTGAATCATATCAGTGGTAACTGGCAGATTGAAGACATGACTGAATCCCCCTATGATCTCGTTCCCATAGTTACCTGATTTCCTATGAAAACCTTCAGTCATGATTAGTAGACATGGTCACACATGACATTACATCATCATATATCCATTAACTCCTGGTGCCATGTATTGGTTCAAAGACTATGTCAGCTATTTTCAAACCGAAAACTGACAGTTAATTTGACATAGGCGTTGAAAGGTGCCAATGTTGTTTGATAAACTCCGGAAGACATTAGTGAAATTCTGCCTCATTTTTACCCCCAAGCAACGTGGCCACATGGCTGGAGCCTGGAGTGGAGCAAGGGTTGGTTTGGTGAACATTTCACACAGTAAGGCTGCTAAACCAGGGAGACTGCCAGGGGAAATGGAAAGAATGCACCAAACATTTGTGAGATGAGTTTGGGATAAATAGAGAAGGGTTAGTGTAGAGGGGAGAATTCTTGTATATATATTTCCCTTGATTTGGCTTCATCATCTGTTATTGCCCTGGTTCATCATCTGTTATTGCCCGGCTTCAGCCTCTGTTATTGCCTGGCTTCAGCCTCTGTTATTGCCCAGCTTCAGCCTCTGTTATGTCCTGGCTTTACTCTCTGTTATTGCCCGTCTTCAGCCTCTGTTATTGCCTGGCTTCAGCGTCTGTTATTGCCCGGCTTCAGCGTCTGTTATTGCCCGGCTTCAGCCTCTGTTATTGCCCGGCTTCAGCCTCTGTTATTGCCCGTCTTCAGCGTCTGTTATTGCCTGTCTTCAGCCTCTGTTATTGCCCGTCTTCAGCGTCTGTTATTGCCCGGCTTCAGCCTCTGGTATTGCCCGGCTTCAGCGTCTGTTATTGCCCGGCTTCAGCCTCTGCTATTGCCCGGCTTCAGCCTCTGTTATTGCCCGGCTTCAGCCTCGTATTGCCCGGCTTCAGCCTCTGGTATTGCCAAACAGGAAGGATGGGATTCAGAGTTCGGGCTTTTGTTTCAGAGTAAGTGAGTATTTTGGCACCACTTTTGGCAAGAGTGGGTAGGGCTAGTCTAGATGTCTAGAGTACCATAATTTGCGTTGCATCTCTTAGGTGACCAGAAACCTATTATGATAGGTTCAAATCTTGGTATGCCCTAATTTAGTTTCCAGGTTTGTGAGAACTCATGCTTGATTGTATATAACCTGCATCAATTCAGGTTTTCCTCCCACATAAAGGTGACACGCTGAGCTGTAACCACAATACTGTTCAAAGCAACGTTAACCCAACGCTCACTCACTCACTTCTAGCAACATTCTAGCAACATTCTAGCAACCACAAGCTGTTGACAATGACTCACATTAACTCAAACTGATAACTTGTCCACCAGAGTATCACACCACCAGTAAATTAGTTGAGAGGTGGTTTGTGAATGTGACAAATCTTAGAAAGATATGTTTTTTTCTTTTGAAAAATATGCACTGTTTTACATAGGAATCCAGTTTGAAATCTATTTGGTTTTTTTTGCCATAAATGTTTACATCATATCTAATCACATTATTTCATAGACTCAATGTTACCTACTCACTTTCTTTAGATAATTTGTTTTTTTGCTGAATCAGCAATTTTGATTTCACACTGAGGATAATTGATTTTCCTTTATCATAAGCATTCATCTTCAGAGCAATGACTAATTAGCACTACATAAGATAATAGCAGATCTAATTACATGATACATCTAGCCTTTCCAGAAGTCCCCTGTACCATTAAAATTGCTGAAACAGCATATAACAATATTCATTCATTCTCACTCCTTCTCAGACCCCATTTGTTGGCTAGTGGATAGAGTGTCAGCACAGAGAGCTTAAGGTCGATGGGTTCATCCCTGGTTGTGACATACCAAAAGACGTTAAAAGATGGTACTTGTTGTTACCTTGGCAGCATAAGGGGGTTAAAACAAGGACTTGTTGTCTCAGAGTCAGTATACTGTCTGTGAGTAGGGTTTCCATGTTAAACAGCTTCATGGTATCTTAGTGGGCTAGCACTGAAAAACCAGCTTTGCTCCGGACACACACACACACACATACACACACATACATGCACGTAGCTATGTAAGTGCAATAATCTTGAACCCGACGTTAAAACCCGTATTACCTCACCTCACCTCACCTCACCTCACCTCACCTCACCTCACCTCACCTCACCTCACCTCAGGGGCGGTCGGGTAGCCTAGTGGTTAAAGCGTTCGCTCATCACGCTGAAGACCCGGGTTCGATTCCCGACATGGGTACAATGTGTGAAGCCCATTTCTGGTGTCCCCCGCCGTGATATTGCTGGAATATTGCTAAAAGCGGCGTAAAACTATACTCACTCACTCACTCACCTCACCTCACCTCACCTCACCTCACTCCTTGTCCCTTGTTTGTGTCAGTGTGATTTGTGTTCAAGGTAGGTTATTGTTTCCCCAAGATGAACCAGCTCCCCACACACTGTCAATATGGACCAAGGCATTCTTCCATTGACTTGTGCAAGTGAGATGCCCAGGGTAAATACACACATGAACCACACATTAGACAACTGAGGCCCGCGTGGACATAGAAGTTACCCTGTGGGCCTGCAGTGTGGGGAGAAGTGACAAAAGGTTTGCTGAAGATTGATGGCTGATTCTGTATTTAAAGGGGCTCTCCACTAAGTAATGTATAGGCTTAGAGGTGAATTAGAAATACAAGGAAAAGAAGCTTACCATATATCTTTGTTCTGTATGCCAGCCTCATTTTAGTCAGTTGTTTTGACAACCGTTTGATACAGGGGCCATTTTGTCCTCTGACCCCGATAAGGATCAGTTTGTGGTATGTAGTATACTAGATTCACTTAATCAGTTTTATCATAAGTAAGTTATGTATTAAGGTTGTCGATATGCTTATGTTGCATTGATTGTGAAAGGCTTTTAGTGTGGCATAATCGCTAGTATGTGTAGTCCACATGGTGTTGACATTACATTCAATCTAGCACTTCCTAGTGTTACAGTCAATATTGTAGATATTTCACCTAATATTGATTAATATTCATGTTATATACCAGATGGTGGTTGGGAGTGTCATGCACAATGAGCAACATTGTTGACATTCTTCCCATTGTCAGTTACACATTCATAAGTACATACAGCATGCTCACAGCCCTCTCCCTTTATTACCATGTTGCATAACATCATTCATCACGCCTACCACCATGTGCAACATGGGGATATATGCCCCTATCGGCCTTCTACCCTTTTCACTATAAATACAGTGAACACTGAAGACCTCCTTCCACATGCTGTCACACGATCTCAAAGGAAAAGATCTCATACTGTGATTGTGTGCCCATTCTCTACAGGAACAAGGCTCCTCTTTGCATCTTTTACAATACCTCACAAAAGAGGTATTAGGTTACAATATGGGTACAGAGTGCTAAATAGATATGGGTCAAGCATGAATTCCCATAAATATACTATGTACAGGTTATACCCCCATTTTTTATGATTTGGTCCATTTGTGGCATTCAAACTTTATTCTTTTGAGGGGTTGGTTTATTTCTTTTCTATGGACCTGAATATGGCACATGTGGGTTAATACAAGAGTTTATGGGTCTCTGGTTTAGCAAGTATGTAGACCTGCCACATGGGGTGCTTTGAAATCACCCTAAAACATGCAGGATACTTCATCTGGATTTCTTTTTTTATAATCTTTATGGTACAGGTGCAAGGTAATAAATGTTGTTTATTGAGAGCCTCAATTTGTTGCTCCTAAATGTCCTCTACTTTTAGTACGGAAATGTTCTAAAAGTGTACAATACTGGTATGAATAATGACAGGTTTCACATTTTTTAACATTTTATGGTTCACTTATCATAGGAATGTTTTAGAATGACAAAAAAGGCAACTTTGATGCTTTTTAAGTCTCTATGCATGTACTTTATGCAGGGCAGGTGGATGGAAGAGAGGGACAGACAGACTGCGGAATCTGTCAGTGTATATGATGTATATTACCTGGTGTATGCGATGTATATTACCAGTTGATGGAGAAGTGTCAGCGCTGAGAGGTGTCTCACCCTATAACTATGTTTTTTTTAATTGAATTACACTTAGATAAGATAACGTGGTGTAGGCTTTGATTTTCCTACACTTAGATCTGGGTGTATTATCAGATCAGAACAAAATCCAAACAGGTGAACTTTAGTCACTGATATTTTAAGTCATTACGGAATTGGAAGCAGTTGTAAAAGGTGAACGGAGAATTAGTTCCTGGTTATGAATTGATATTTGTTATGCAGGCCTGAGACAATGACCTTAGCTTGTATTTGAAGACATTTCAAGAAAACGTTGCTCACCACTTGCATTGTTTTGTTTGTTTGTTGTTTAACGCCACACTCAGCAATATTCCAGCTATGTGATAAATAATCGGGTCTGGACCAGACAATCCAGTGATTGACATCATGAACATCGATCCACGCAATTGGGATACAATGCCCACCTGATCTTAGAACAAGCTCAGGTTGCAGACCAATTTCTAACATGGATCTTCATGCTGTGTGTGTACATGGTGTAGGAAGTATGATTAAGTATTGGGCAACATTAATATTAGCTCCCATTCAAACATGGCTTGGTCATTGTTACAATCTAAGCCATCATCTTCATAGAATGTAACCCTGGATCTGTTTCCTGAATGCTTTACATTTTGAGAGCAGTTTTCAACCTTTACCTGTAATCACCTTAACGATGTAGGTAGGTGTTCAAGGCTACTGTCCTAAGCCTTACCCTAGGACACCTGGCACAGGGCAGATGAAATACTTCCTGCACTAAGACCAGTGGATGTCTGACTCCGTGACTTGGTCATGATAGAGTCTATATGTCACAGTGGGAGCATTTAACAACCTTTGAAGTTTGGGAAGTTCTTTCTCAGTCTTTCAAACATGTTTGACCTTCAGTGGGAGTGAGGCATGCTGGGAATTACATGAGACTGACCATTCAGACTGTCTGAATCAACATGATGAAGAACATGATGAACAACCCATGTCACTGTCTCACAGCCATGGCTTGCCTGTTATGTCCAGGGTCACTGGTAGCATTTCAGTTTGTGCTGATGTAAATATGCAGTCATATTAGGGCAAAATAAATTTGTTTCTTGTTTGTTGAAGATGCTGAAATATGCTTTCTTAGAATATTTTTGGGGACTTGTTCATTTCAAAAGTTGTTTCAGTAAAATGAACTCAGTGATCCGTGACAACATTTCCTGCCACCTTTTTTCATAGTGTTGCCCTATCTTCTAATAGAATGAATGATGTGTGATAAATAATGTTATATTTTCACCTGGGAACTTAAGCATGTTAAGTGAGAAACTGCTCCTAATCTATCCGTCTGCTGTACTGTTGGAGTCCTTGACACAATGTAATGCACTTGTAAAGCATACATATACAATGATAATAGAACAGAAATAGCTGAGTAGGCAGTTCACACAGAATAAATATTTGTCACACCACCAGTGGTGTCGTGGAAGGCTTTGTTGGTGTATAAATGTTCGTATTGCCCTAGAGGGGCAGTGTGATGAATATTGACATGTCAAACCATACAATATCTCAGTGATGTGAGCTCTTGAACATGCACCAACAGCTGTGAAATGACTGTTGAAAAAAGAGTTGAAGGAAGCTGGCTAGAGAGATCAAAACTGTGCCGGCTTTCATGAGAGTTTGAATCACGTTACTACTTGATTCATGTTAATCGCTCCTTCATTCGCACAACGGTTAGAAGTCTATATCAATGCTTTTATACCCCTGTGAGATCCTATCATGACATGGTATACCATTCATAATGCTCTGGTTGACTAACGCTGATGACTCACGATCTGTTCCTGTTGTTAGGAGCTTCAAGGGTCATATAAATTGAGCTAATTAACAGTTATTATCACTTATCTGTGGCTAACAGCCGTTTATCTCCCACAGCTAGTGTGACAGTGTGCTCAGTAATTCAGACCCCAGACATGTTATTACAGATTTCACTTTACAAGCTCCAGTTCTTTTCCTCAAAGGGTCGTGTGTGTGGTGTGGATGAGTTTGTAAACTTTTACTTAATAACTCTTAGGTCTGTGTTGTCTATAAACATCTTGTGACTGTCTCATGCTTGAGTATGATCTCTGAAAACCTTGCCCCATAGTGGGTCTTTGAGGATGTTTGGCGGAGCAGATAGTGAAATAATTGAGTGTTTGGGAGCTGTGACATGACCTTGATATGGGTTGGTGGTCAGTTTTTAACAACAGTCTTCATGAATAGGACATAGCCAAGAACATGCAACTCTTTGAAGTGTTAGTGGTTTATCTCTGAGTGATTACTGCTGTTTCTAATAGTACACATGCTGAAGGAGAGATGTTATTCGCGCGAGCTGTCGTCACCTGCTTTGCTTAGTCTGTACATAGAAACTCCCTCATTGAGAGCAGGATATTAAACTTCAAATGTTTCAAACTGAACCAAACTGAACCAATCAGAAGTTTCAGATTCTGCAGCAGCCAATCAACTACAAGCCCTAGCAGGGAGACATGACAATGTGTTGTAGACTTAGACTGTCATCAGATTCAGTTACCAGGAGTATCAGCTTTCCTAAACACTGAACATGTTTTTACAAAGCAAATATCAAACACTGGTTATCATGCATGAGAAATTGTTACAGAAACTAATACATACTGAACAAAGAAGGTCAGGGATCCTGTTCGGTATATTAAGAGCTATTTGTTACAGTTGGCCATGTTGGCCATGTTGGAGAAGATAGTGTCTCATGTCAGGCTGGGTCATTATTAGACTTGTACAAGTCCCAAAGTCAGTAATTATTAGTTTAAATCATACTTTCTAGATTATGTAAATGATAAGAACCAGTTGTCTTTGTAAGAGACTGGAGTCCTTAGAGACTTGTGAAATCCACATTTGCAACGAGCCCCCAATGTGATATTGTTTTTTTTATAATGCTCTTATTAGGATGTAAGGGGCAGTGGTCGAAAGACTCTTCTCCATCTGTGGTGTTTGCTAGGAGTTGGTGATGGGTGAAGTAGTTCTTTGGCCATGGACCCAGAATGAGGATTAAGTTTGACATTGAATCAAGTTAGGATTCCCTCCACTGATGCTGTGTGGGGACGAGGCTCGGGTTGCAATCACACAGATGGCTGCCCAGACAAATCATTGTACTGAAGAGCAAAGGAGGTTTCTCAGGATATGAGTACATTATTTCAGTGTACAACTTCATGTATCAGTGTACAACTTAGTGTATCAGTGTACAACTTAGTGTATCAGTGTATCATACGTAGTTAGTGTATCAGTGTACAACTTAGTGTATCAGTGTATCATACGTATCTAGTGGATGATTACATGATGTGGCGAGTGAGTCAGTGAGTGAGTGAGTGAGTTGGGTTTAACCCCGCTTTTAACAGTTTTCTATCACAGCGTGTCAGCTTAATGTGGGAGGAAAGCCCGAAGTAATGCAGGTCTCAGATGTTTACCACTTCGGTGAAACCCACGAGCACGGGTATGGTGCTGATAAACCTAGAAACATAATCAGGGCAAACCGGGATTCGAACCACAATCATAGGTTTCTGGCGTGCCCAAGAGACACATCTCTGCACAGCGAATCGCGGCGCTTTAGACGACTGGGCCACCCGTGTCTCCTGATGTGTCAAGGAAATGATATTCCCAAGATGTGGCTATGGCGAGAGTTGTTAATCTTAGTATAGGCTGATGTGGCTTATGGCCTGTGATTTAAACAGTTGTAGATAGGGAATACGGATGTTTCATCTAAATAGGGCGACATTAAACTGATTATTGCTTACACTTTCCCTTACTGATAGGGTAGGGTAGCTCAGTGGTTCCTGGTCTGGTCTCATACAAGAAGGTCCACTGCATATGAAGCCCACTTTTGGTGTTCAAACCATGATTTTTCTAGAATATCGTAAAACCATGCTCACTCACTTCACAAACGAACACCGAACGAACCGAATGCTCACCTCCTTGTTTTCCAGTGTTGTTCATCGAGGTTCTGCCCTCAGCATTGCATAACACTGAACGTGGCTCATTATCACTAATTAAATTCTGTTGGTAAATGATAGCTCTGATTGCCCATTGGCATTGACTAGCCATCTCTGGTTACGCGAATATAAGGGCAGGGTCCTTGATAACCCAGCATACAGGCCATTAAAGCATGCCCCCAGTACAAGATTCAGCACTGGTGGCGTGCTTACACATTTAAAATTACATTAGCATAATGGCCACCATCACTGTCTCCCCTTGGATGTTTCAACGTGCAACAAGGAATTTGTCAATTGGCTGGCACACGCACATGCATATGGTGTAAGCCAAAGGCTATTGATGGAGTGTGGTAGTGTTTGGCGATGTATTATGAATGAAGGCAGTTTGTTGTGTGTGGTGGCCATGTTGTACTCGCACAGAGCGTATTGGGTGACCTGAGTCTCAATGGCTGCTGTGATGACTCACTGATGAGATGGACTGTAATAGAGATGGTGAGACTGAGGGACGTAACGCGACTCGGTCGTTGGCAGGTAGACTTGCACAAGTCTCCAGGGCAACAATTTTTGCCTAATCCTAACTTCTAGATTATGTATATGATAATAAACGTGTTGTCCCTATATGAGACTGGAGTCGTTATGTCCACATATCTAGACTTGCCTATGAGGAGGATAGAATTACTACACATCCATGGACTTTTCTTTCAGTACAGCCTTGGAGCAAGGCTAGCTTGCAGGCTTAGCTTGGAAAAAATAACGAGATTTTTATCCCTTTTTCTGCTCAGCTACTGACTACTGCTCTTAAGTTTATTACATTTTGAGAAAAAAAAAATCTTTTCAAGGTTAAAAGAAAGTGTTAAAGGGAAATCATCTGTCAGATGTGTGATGACTGCTTGACATGCTACTCTGGCTGTGAGTTCTCTAAAAAACTGACTCACGATCGTGGAATTAATCTGGACATTTTGTTTTAGTGATCGTTATTTTCAAATGTATTTCATTTACGAGATTGTTTGTAACACCATACTTCTACCGGTTTGTTTCATGTGAGATGTAAATGTCGACAACCTGCTTGTGGCTTTCCTCCACTGTAGGTGCAATCACAACTCTGAAATACTGTTTATGGTGGCATTAAGTCCACTTGATTGCTGTGATATTAGGGAAGTATGTTTCACAGTATCAGATTCTTTGCAGCCTGTCAGGGGTCACATTGT
This sequence comes from Haliotis rufescens, assembly GCF_023055435.1. NCBI lineage: Eukaryota > Metazoa > Mollusca > Gastropoda > Lepetellida > Haliotidae > Haliotis > Haliotis rufescens. Next base: position 58,079,410 of record NW_025964334.1, read on the forward strand.
GTAAGTACTTTGTATGTAGCCAGGCACCTGTCAGGGGTCACATTGTGTAAGGACTTTGTATGTAGCCAGGCACCTGTCAGGGGTCACACTGTGTAAGTACTTTGTATGTAGCCAGGAACCTGTCAGGGGTCACATTGTGTAAGGACTTTGTATGTAGCCAGGCACCTGTCAGGGGTCACATTGTGTAAGTACTTTGTATGTAGCCAGGCACCTGTCAGGGGTCACACTGTGTAAGGACTTTGTATGTAGCCAGGCACCTGTCGGGTCACATTGTGTAAGGACTTTGTATGTAGCCAGGCACCTGTCAGGGGTCACATTGTGTAAGGACTTTGTATGTAGCCAGGCACCTGTCAGGGGTCACGTTGTGTAAGTACTTTGTATGTAGCCAGGCACCTGTCAGGGGTCACACTGTGTAAGGACTTTGTATGTAGCCAGGCACCTGTCAGGTTTCTCCCTGTCCATGTTGATGTGATGTCTACCTGGATGGATTTCACGGACAGTCAGGCACAGCACGCATCTGTCATGATTAACATTCTTGACAGGTTTGTTGTGTTTAAACCGTTACCGTATACAGCCTGTTTGTTGATCAAAGATGGGTCTATTTTCTGTTGTCTGTTACCGTATACAGCCTGTGTGTTGATCAAAGATGGGTCTATTTTCCGTTGTCTGTTACCGTATACAGCCTGTTTGTTGATATACATGGGTTTGTTGCATATGAACTATTACCGTAAACAATCTGTTTGTTTATTCAGAAATTCCCATTGTAAACATCCAACAATAAATTACCTGCCGCTGAGCCCAATGAATGGCACATATTGATGCGTGGTACTGGATCCTCCAGGGTTCTGTCTGGGTGGGTCCTCCAGGGTTCTGTCTGGGCGGATCCTCCAGGGTTCTGTCTGGGTGGATCCTCCAGGGTTCTGTCTGGGTGGGTCCTCCAGGGTTCTGTCTGGGTGGATCCTCCAGGGTTCTGTCTAGGTGGGTGCTCCAGGGTTCTGTCTGGGTGGGTGCACCAGGTTTCTGTCTGGGTGGGTCCTCCAGGGTTCTGTCTGGGTGGATCCTCCAGGGTTCTGTCTAGGTGGGTGCTCCAGGGTTCTGTCTGGGTGGGTGCACCAGGGTTCTGTCTGGGTGGATCCTCCAGGGTTCTGTCTGGGTGGGTCCTCCAGGGTTCTGTCTGGTTGGGTGCTCCAGGGTTCTGTCTAGGTGGGTGCTCCAGGGTTCTGTCTGGGTGGGTGCTCCAGGGTTCTGTCTGGGTGGGTCCTCCAGGGTTCTGTCTGGGTGGATCCTCCAGGGTTCTGTCTGGGTGGGTGCTCCAGGGTTCTGTCTGGGTGGGTGCTCCAGGGTTCTGTCTGGGTGGGTCCTCCAGGGTTCTGTCTGGGTGGATCCTCCAGGGTTCTGTCTGGGTGGGTGCTCCAGGGTTCTGTCTGGGTGGGTGCTCCAGGGTTCTGTCTGGGTGGGTCCTCCAGGGTTCTGTCTAGGTGGGTCCTCCAGGGTTCTGTCTGGGTGGGTGCACCAGGGTTCTGTCTGGGTGGGTGCACCAGGGTTCTGTCTGGGTGGGTGCACCAGGGTTCTGTCTGGGTGGATCCTCCAGGGTTCTGTCTGGGTGGGTCCTCCAGGGTTCTGTCTGGGTGGGTCCTCCAGGGTTCTGTCTGGGTGGGTGCTCCAGGGTTCTGTCTGGGTGGGTGCTCCAGGGTTCTGTCTGGGTGGGTCCTCCAGGTTTCTGTCTGGGTGGGTCCTCCAGGGTTCTGTCCCCTTTGAGCAGGCCATCAGGTGCAGCTGCTGCCTCCCCACTGAACCCGGTGAACCTGGCCCAACCCACCAGACAATATCAGCAACTCTTTCCCTATCCCACAATGCTATTTTCAGTTGCCATTTCGAAAGTAGGTGTGCTGTGAACATGTTGAAGACCTTTTCACAGCCTGCAAGTGATACATCTCCCCGGCATGCAACTAGTATCAGGAAAAACTTGCAAATGTCACATAAAAGTAATTATTTGTCATAACCCTGTTAGAAATACAAGCTATGTACCTGTCTTATGTGTTTATGCCAGAGGAGAAGGAACTGTTTTATTCATACAACTAATACTCTCCAACACGTGAAACTTTATCAAAATAAGTTACTTTAATATTTAGTATTTGTGTAGTATATGAAATGATTGGGTATTCATTATAAGGGTAACGCTATGTTTCAGGGCATTATCATTTGCAGAAGCCCGAGGTCTTCCATTAACTGCCAGACGAAGGAGGGCAGTTGAAAAGACTGAGGGCTTCTGCAAATGATAATGCCCAGAAAAAGAGGGTCACCGTTATTATAGCTAAAATGGATGGAATTTGTTATTAAATAAAAAGAAACAACATCGGTTTTGAAACATTTACTGCAATCAACACGAATGTCACTGACCACATTTTACAAATATGGAAACGTCATACAACAAACCAGATGACATCACTATAATACGTGACATCATTTTCTCTACCCTATGACATCACCTAACAAAGGGCTTGATAATGGCCCGTCGTCAAGGGCAATATGAGGGCAATATCAAGTTACAGTCTTCGTTAAATTCTTCTGGGTAGAATGGGATAGTTCTTATGAAGAATGAGTCATTGACAATGTGATCCAATGTGAAGGCATTGATTTATGCCAGAGTGTGTCCTTGCCATGGAAACGTGTAGCTTTAATGTGATTGTGACTGAAGTATCAGTGCCATGGCCACACAAGTGGATCAGGAAGCTGGAAACATTGTTGCATACAAGTTTCATTTTGTAATTTGATGTGGAACAATGTAATACAAAGCCAATAGGCTGCACTATGATCAGATGACCAGAACATTTGAACACACGAAACTTCACTCACTCACTCTTCAGTGGTAAACCTCACTCACTCTGCAGGGTTAAACCTCACTCACACTGTCTGCAGTGTTAAACCTCACTCACCCACTCTACAGTGTTAAACCTTACTCACTCTCTCTGCAGTGTTAAACCTCACTCACCCACTCTACAGGGTTAAATGTCACTCACTCACTCTCCCACCCATGCAAATGTACAATCGCCCACACACCTACTCACTATGGCTGCAACGAATACACTGTGAGGCGAATACGATTCGTATTACGAAAATAGGGTAACGAATACGAATATTAATTCACGGATACAATAAAAAGTCAGCAGTGAATGTATTATTTGTTATATTCAGTGAAACAAAAACAACATAAATTATTTGATATGGTTTGTTAATTATTAATACATTATACACTAATAAACCATGTATACTGGACTTATCCAGGTACTAGTATCTGCTCAAATGTGACAATGACCAGTGACCACAATACTGTTAAATTGAATATTATAAGAGTTGTGTCTTTGAAAAAATCTAGGCATATAAAATGTTCTTAAGGATATTTTTAGGGGCAGGGTATGTAAGTGCACATGCTTGAATATTCATAAATATTCGATTCTAGTGGCCACGAATAACGAATTCAATTCATGAATGGATACGGTTCGATTCACCGAATACGAGAGTGAATCGTAACAGCCCTACTACTCGCCATGTTGACTATGTAGACCTATATTTTGGATATTATGGCCTGTGTGACATGCAGTTAGGCTGGATCTTGGCATCACAAGTCCTATGAACTTCCCAGACAGATCTGCTTTCAACATGCTGAAGAGGCTATATATTTTTAAAGAGCCAACTTAATTATCTGTGTTTCTAACACCAATCATGATGCTGTCATCCCATCTCCTCCACAATTCTCCACCACTAAGCCCTAGACTTGAATCTCAAGCAACTCACTACCTCCAGCAGCTGTGAGCTGTGTATGAAGTCGGCAGACTGTTAGATACTTATCTTGAAGGCTCATTATGTCTGCTGGTAGATTAGCCCTGCAGTGAAGTGAGACCCTTGTTGTCCGGCAGGTACTTGATTGGCTGCTCTGGAGATATGTGCAGTGTAACACACAGCTGTCATAACACACATGCACTGGAACACACGCGTGACCAGTGCATCCTCATCCTTCAACACTAGACTGATAGTGTACTGATGGAAGTGAACTTGTAGTGTATTGATTGTGTATTGGAAGTGTACTCGTAGTGTACTGATGGAAGTGAACTTGTAGTGTATTGATTGTGTATCGGAAGTGTACTCGTAGTGAACTGATGTCATTTTAAATATTTTGTTCGTGACTTTATCCTTGTCTTTTATCTACATGCACATTTGATGCGTAAGTGAAAGTTGTAGCTGTGTTTTATAGTGCATCTGTTCTTAAGTTTGCAATAAATGTTATATTATCTGTCTAAGTCATATATAAGTGTACTGATAGTGTACATGTAGTGTTCTTGTAGCAGAATGATTGTGTTTTGAAAGTGTACTCGTAGTGTGATGATAGTGTACTGATAGTGTTCCAATTAAGTGAATTAACTGAAGATTGATCAAAATGCCCAAACAACACAATTTTCCATAATAGAACACAAACTATTTTCCTCCTCCTCTCAACTGTTCAAATCTGTTATTGAGGTTTATTCTCTACTTACTACTTAAATACAGTGACAGAGTTTGTCAGGGGGATCTAGTTTTACTGAACTAACATTGAAACACAGTAAAATGATGCTAACAAATTAATTTCAATGATCCAAACATCAATCAGGATTTTATTACCAGTTCACAAGGATAATGTATTAGTGCTTGTATTTATTCTATTTTGATGTAGTTTCATGAAGGAAAATAAATACATTAATAGAAGTTCAAACAGGAGGTTTCAAGTAGGATGCCTGCTCCACTAGTGACTGCCCCGATCCTGTAAACCATACCTACCACTGTAGTAATGTATGGCATAGTACAACTTGCAGTGCTCATTGATGATCAATGTTTTAACTACACAGTATCTGATTGTAACAGTAGATGGGATGATATAGGCATTTATACCATGACAGAGCCATATGTTTCACGGCTGCTGTCATACCAGGGGCGCCAAGCTGCCATTGTATTGGTTACTTTGAAACATGAACCTTGAATCTGAAATTCTGATTACCTTCTCAGAAGTCTCGGTATGCAACTTGAGACCTTGATTGACGGGATTTATCTGGAAAATGTTCCTTACATTCTTGCAACAATAATTGCCAGATTTTCACAATGTTTTTATTATAATCAGAAATAAAAAAACAGAATTGGGGGTTGTGGATCACAAAGGTATTGTTGTTATATCACAGCGGTCAATAATGCACATGATCAGTCTGGCACGGGAAACAGTTTAGAGATAACAGGGAAACACAGATCAGGCCTAGCCGTAAAACTGAATCCTGAAAAATAAAAATCATGTTCTTAAAAATAAATGAAAAAGTGTAAAAAAAATTTGTTTGGTTCCTCCTTCAGAGAACAATTTTTTTTAAAAACATGAACAGTTAGTTGGTTGGATTGTTGTTTGACGCCGGACTTAGCAATATTCCAGCTATATGACGGCGGTCTGTAAATAATTGAGTCTGGACCAGAAAATCCAGTGATTGGAATCAATGACATACAACAACCAAGTCAGCAAGCCTGACCACCCGATCCCGTTAGTTGCCTCTTACTACAAGCATAGTCCCCTTTTACAGCAGAAGTGGGTTGCTGAAGACCTATTCTACCCCGGATCTTCATGAACAGGAAAGATAACTGTCTTGAACATAAAAATCCACACACACTCTTATATTAAATGGTTGGTGCCTGAAGAGGGATATAGCATCTGTGTCTTCCTCTCTGCAATCTACAGTGTTTAATGACATCTGGAGCACACAAACCAGTGTCATGCTCTTGTAACCTCAATCCAGATCCATCAGGATGTGATGGCACAGTATCAGGTTGGGAACTAACTCCTATATTCCCCGGCAGTTGTCACCCATCCAGGTATCACCTAGAACCACCCAGAACCATCAGGATGTGATGGCACAGTATCAGGTTGGGAACTAACTCCTATATTCCCCGGCAGTTGTCACCCATCCAGGTATCACCTAGAACCACCTGATGCCCATGTAAGTCATCCTACAGGCAGTTCCTGATTCTCCGCTGTTGCTGCCGTGTGGTAAAGACCTTGAATCTATGACTGCTACATTGACATTGGCAGGAGTCCAGGTCGTTGCTGACATTGGCCTAGTGACTAAGTGTTGTGGGAGGAGTGGGGAACCAGGCCGCTAAACTTGCTGCCGGTCTCTTACTTCCTGGTTCTCACTCAGGCATTCTGGGTAGAACATGCGTACAATGACTCAGTGTTATAAGAAGAGTTCAGAACTAGGCCGGTAAACTTGGCAATCACTGGCAGTAAGGTACTCTAGTGGTTAAAGTGTTGGCTATGCTGAAAACCTGGGTTTTATTCTCTGATGTGTGAAGCCTAGTTTTGGTGTTATAACCAGAATATTGCTATGAGCAAACTCACTCACTCACCCACTTGATATCCCTAAACCGGCTTGAATATTGACAAAGGCGCAGTAAACCAAACTCACTCACTGGGCTGGTGACTCGGTACATGCAGGTGTGGGAGTGGTGGATCCACTGCAAGTCGACCATCACGGATCGACCCATCTGTTAGTACCTTGTTAACTGCAATAAGCCGTAAAGTACTTAGCCACTGACACGTGTGTGTACTCTCAGTGACAGGTATGTGGTGTCTCCCTGGACGTTGATGCATGCTGTAGTTGTTCCCAGCTGTTGCTGTAGATGCAGATAGGCAGTGAGTCTTCTGGACAGACAAGAATGCTACTCAGTCAGTGTCAGTGCAGGTGTACTAAGGACATATCATGGATAATGGATTGAAAATGAGGGAAATGTCAACAATATTGAATTACTTGCATGCAAGTTTTAGCATGTATATTAAAGGGAAAAATGACATTTTATAAATAGTTATATACAGGTAAAATGTAAAAATCTTTTTGTATTGCTGGACGTTTACCCTGAGCATTTGGAGATTGCTTCTGACAAGTTCTCCGCGCCTCTGTGGTAGAACATCCAAAAGACGTTAAATGATGGTGCTTATTGTTACCCTGCCTGGCACTCGGCATTAAGGGGCTAAAACAAGGACTGGTCGGCTTGGAGTCAGTATACTGTGTCTGAGTGGGGTATTCATGTAAAACTACGGCATGGCATCTCAGTGGGCTAGCACTATAAATCAGCATCAGTCTGGACTAATACAAGCAGCAACACACACGCATATATAAGTGCAATAATCTTGAACTAACATTGAACCCCATTTCACCCCCCACCTCCTCTGACATGTCTTGCTTCCATCATGAGCTGTGAAGAGCTGCACAATTGCTGATCCTACATCAGAGAGTTGTAACAGTGTGCGAAATCATAATACCATAAATAGTGAGTGAGTATGGTTTTACGCCGCTTTTAGCAATATTCCAGCAATATCACAGCGGGGGACACCAGAAATTGGCTTCACATATTGGTACCCATGTCGGGAATCGAACCCAGGTCTTTGGCGTGACGAGTTAACGCTTTAACCACTAGGCTACCCAACCACCCACCATAAATAGTGAAATCATGACACAGACACAGAAAGAAGAGATACAGACAAGCCAATCAGACAGAAGCATACATTGTCATCAAGTCACTAACAAGCCAATTTGCTTTCATGAGCCATAGAGGTAAAAATACTGTGCACAACGACAATACTGGTAGCTTACTAATCAATATGTAACATATCATTTCACTTTGATACATGGCCTTATAAAATATTTGAATGGAAACTTGATGTAACATGAGGCATTGATGTATTAGTGAATCTTCACTTCGCACAGAACCTTGTGATGGCCAGCCATGCATTGATTTGTAGACCAACAGAAGCTCTTTGCACACAACATGGAGAATTAGTAACCACCCAATCAGTGCTGAGTGACTTGACTGGCAAGGAGAGCCACCATCACATACTTGGCACCTCTTCCACAAAGGCTTCTGTTGGCAGTGGTTTAGTGGAATGCTCCAACTGTTTGCTTACACAGGAGTGGTGTTGTCCTTGTCAATATACTTCTGTACATGACCAGCAACTGGGAGAAGCCTGTTCTGGTCATTGAAATAGGGTTACAGTACTTGCGTGTTATCCTGAAAGAGACACATTGAACTCCAATAGGTCCCCAGTACCACATGCTTGTGCCAGCTACCGTTTGGATTCAAGAGCAGATCAGGTCCCAAGCACCCAATGCTTGTCAGAAAGGCTGGCTGAACGAGCCCTTGTGCCTCAACAACGTGGATCTTGGTCATTTAGACCACCACAGGTTTACCTGGTCCAGGCTTGATTGTGTTCATACTCGCGAGGATACTGCTGATTGTAGTTCCCTCACCCTGATCTTCTGTTTGTTTGTTTGTTGTTTAACGCCGCACTCAACAATATTCCAGCTCTGTTGTGGAGGTCTGTCAATAATCAAGTCTGGTACTCGATCCAGTGATTGACATCATGAGCATCAATCTACACGGTTGGGATATGATGATATGCATCAACCAAGTCAGCGAGCCAGACCACCCAATCCTGTTAGTTTGCCTCTTACAATGAGCATTAGTTCCTGAAGGCCATTTCTGATCCAGATCTTCACTGGTAGCGCTCCTTGATGTTTTGCTGTCTAAGATGTTGGAGTGATGGAGAGGCAATGTGGCCACCTGATCTTCTTCTGCTACGACCTTCTCAACTTGAATCTGTTATCATTAATAACTTCATTGTTTGTGCATCACACACCACACCAAGGCTGCTTGGTGTCTTGCAGATAGATAGCCCATGCCAATTTGCTAGGGTCTAGTTCTTGTTTATTGAAAAACTCTCTGTCATTGCAAAGAATCTCCCTTGGTTTGTGTTGGCCATGGCATTCTTGGATTCGCCTATTAACATCAACAGAGATACTGTGTCTGTTATCCTGGACTGACGGGAGGCCTGAAGACCCTCCAGTCATGCTGGAACTCTGATGTATGTACCGGGAACGTAGCAAGCCATGGTAGTCCCTTCGCTTAATGGGTGTTCGACATACCAAGCCTTCCTACATTGCTTTCTTGTAGCTGTTATGACCGAAGTGTTGCCTTATTGACATACTCCTCCTTCAATCTTTGTAGTGTCTCGCAAGTTTAGTATTTGATTCTTGACCTTGCATTGTTGACATTCTGTTAACTGGTTTTTGATTTATTAAATTGATGTTTTGACTGACTTTCATTCCCATTTAAGTTTAAATGACCCTCAATTGAAATTGAATATATGAAAGTTATTGACTATTTATTGTTAACAGACTTATATTTTTGAATAGTTTCAGTAGTTTTCTGTGGTAAGATGACTGTATGAGTTTAAACCACATCGCATTAGCATCTTACACTATTTGTGGTGAGGGTTCAGTTAAGCATTGACCAGGAAACAAAGAAATAAATGAAATTTTAGGAATCTTTTTCAAATTTGATTATGATATACATGATATAGAAGAATGTCCAATTAATATTTGACTCAACCATGAAAATGTCCAACAATGAAAGTGGTCATGGTGAAAAGTGATTTTGTTCCAAAAGTAAATATTTTAAGTTCTAAATCAGTACTTTGACACACTGATTGTTTCCTACATGAAAAATTAAATTGCATATCCAATTCTCCTTTACAATGTTTACCAGACCAAACCTTCCCAAAGCGTAGTCTGTTGCCCGAACAGCTTGAGTGTCATGGTGTAGGGAGTACACGATTCCAGAAACAACTGGGTAATGACCTTCACTTCAACTTAAAACCAGAAGTAAAGATCACCTGTGACTGTGGTACTTCTCAAGGTTAACCTCTTCCACCCATGTTTCATTTATCAATAATTCCCTCTTAGATGTGTTATAGAGTCTGATAATCCCACTTGCATGTGGTATAATGTCTTGTATTCCTCCTCCCTGGCTATCAGTGACAAGTGTGGCAGGGTGTGAAATATGGTGTGGGGTGAAGTATTGGAATCTCTGGCTGGGGGGCACCTGCTGGTGGTGCTTGATGCCATGCATGGGGGAGACAATACCTCCTTGTCGTGCTCCTGGGTGGGATATCTAGGGACAGGAAGGTGCTGCTCATTCACAGAGTACATGGCTTGATGGAGGAGCTGATTGGGATTTGCTGCAGAATCATATATGTATTTTCAAACTATGAATTCAGGTGCTGTCTTGTCTCATTGTGAGTGAGTGAGTGAGTGAGTATGGTTTTACGCTGCTTTTCGCAGTATTCATGCAATATCATGGCTGAGGACACTGGAAATGGGCTTCACACATTTTGCCCATGTGGGAATTGAACCAGGGTCTTTGATGTGATGAGGGAACGCTTTAACTGCTAGACTACCTCACCACCCTCTCTCATTGTAGGGAAAATGTTATGTTGTTTTGTATATACATGTATATATCTCTCTAAGTATAGTGAAGAAGTCGCCCTGTCTGCCAGGAACAAGTCGTACCCTTCTGTCTGTACAGGTGCTTCCAGCTATGTATTACACATTCTCACCTTGTTTTATGGGCAGTACGACAGTTATAGCTGGTGGAGGGTTTATTGTGCCCCATATACTGGAGATGCTCTCTTCACCCATCTCACGACCTGAAGACTGCTGACTTGCTGTGATGATTTAAGCTCGAGATCTCCGTTTTAATGGTGTTGAAGTCTTTAAAAAGGAGGTCTGGTATTTGTCAAAGTAAACCTTTGATTCCTATTTGAATGTGTTGCCCATGACTGTCATGTAGCTGTGTTGGGAGGCAGAATGTGCTACTCTGGACTGCAACAGGTTGTCATGGCAGTAAAGAAGAGAATCAATGGTAATAAAGTTGGATATCACACGTTATAGCGCTGTGATTGCAGTGCAGTTGATCAAAGTATTGACTATAATGTTATGTAGTGTCTCGTATATGAAGCTAAGGTTGGTTTGAAATGTCAGACTTCAAAATGCAGACATGTACATTTATTGATGATGGAGATAGTTGTGATGATGATGATGATGATGAGTTTGATGATGATGAGTTTGATGATGATAATGATGAGTTTGATGATGATGATGATGATGATGAGGGTGATGAGTGTACGATGCTTATCCTGTCCCTTGTAGCAATATTCTTGCATATCAACGTTTCAGATTGGTTAATTTTCAGCCATTGACTGATGTCAACGAAAATGTCCTAAAGATGTTTGTCAAATTTGATAATATTGAAAAATGTCCATTTAATGTTGATTCAACCATGGCACAAAAATGTCCTGATGCCATTTGTGTCTTGCAACTTCCCTGATATCATGAGGGGAGCTAGCAATGGTCTACACACATGGAGGATCACATTCGAGTGTCAGTGTCATGAACAAAATGCATTATCCATGACGCGACCCCACCACCATGGTAGGCAGGGAAATGTCAACGATTATGAATCTATTAAGTATAGGCAGCATGTTCACCACAACCCTGTGGTGTATTGCAGCAATGGCTAGGTTTATGTGATGATAAACCAGGTGGCTTTGAAGAACTGACCAAACTGTCAGTAGTTTATGAAGGCTCCAGTTACTTTGACAAGTTGACATGCCCTCTGAAATCTTATATTACACAATATCCTTCTTGACTCTAAAAAAAAATATTCCCTATGCTGATTTAGCTTGAACTGGCTAGACTTGCTTTTGTATGCATTTCTAGATTATTATTTTTTCATAAAATAAATACCACGTATTCCACGGTCATGGTGCAGGACTAACATGCCCTATACAAGCTGGAAGGACATGGTGCTGTGTGTCTTGGCTTGGCTCATGGGGGCCTGGGGAGAAACATATTTTGTGGAAGGAAGATGGCACAATCTTGTCACAAGTTTTAGATATCAACGTTTCCTCCATTAACTATCAGAGGTGAGTTCCTGTCCTGATGGTATAGCAATAACTTGGCCCTATCGGGAATCAGCATCAGCTGTTTCAAGGCTGAAGTGGTTGCTATTAAAGTCATGGATTAATATCTTGTCCATTAAAGGCACTGATACCCTGGAGAGTCACTGTTTAATGCTGAGATGAGATTTACAGGATCTGGGTTGGTTTTGACTTCACCAGATCTCATCAAAGACCTCCAACCACTTGTAAAGATCAAATACATCAAGTTGCTCTCTGGAGAATGCCGTGATGCACTTGCAGAATGTTGCCATTTCTAGCTCTCGTCCTTCTTGGATTGGAGCAGTACAGTGTTGTAGAGTCAAGGTGGCTTTTCGTTGGGTTGTATGTCTATTCTGGGTGCGATGGATGTGTTGAATTGACTTTGTGATTCAAGCATTTGTTATCCATGCTGAAAACCTGGGAGTTTTTGTCACTCAGTCCAATGGTTGAAACATTTCCTATTAGGGTTGAAAACCTGGGAGTTTTTGTCACTCAGTCCAATGGTTTCAACATTTCCTTTTTGTGTTGAAAACCTGGGAGTATTTGTCACTCATCCTAATTGTTGAAACATTTCCTTTTTGTGTTGAAAACCTGGGAATTTTTGTCACTCATCCTAATTGTTGAAACATTTCCTTTTTGGGTTGAAAACCTGGGAATTTTTGTCATTTTGCCGAATGGTGAAATCTTTCTTTTGTTTTCCTGCCTGGGACAATATGAGATTACAACCAGCATCATGTTGATGGACCACTGTCACACTGTCTAACAAGTAAACCAAACTATTAGTAATAGGTCAAACAAACACACAGGTATGGTGCTCACAGTCCAAGGGTTCAAACCCAACCATAGATACTGCATGGCTAAAAGCATGCAACTCGGTCAGAACCGTGATCCCCTTCCACGAAGTGATTTTATAGTTGCTGTAGTCAGTGTTATCTTGGTGCTACATTAAATGCAACATTAAAACTCATTCCGCTTAACATCACCCGATAGGAACACGTCTACATTTCAAGTTGCTCCAGGTCTGACTCCCACGATAAACACACCAGTGGGAATGACTGACAGATTTCTGCAGTACAAGATCTCGACAGCCAAACTACTTGTAAAAGTTCAAATACTGAAGCTATTCCCTGAAGTAGAGCAGGATACATGTGTCCGTCTGCTCTCATCTCTTGTCCGTCTGCTCTCATCTCTTGTCCGTCTGCTTCACTCTGAACTTGTATATACATGGCCAGGAATTCAGCCTTCTCTCAGCGGCATCAAAGGGACTTCATGCCAGGCGGTATCTGATCATTAGGCAAGTTAGCCCCAAACACATCTCCATTACATGCGGTCAGGTGTTGAGGCTTAGACCGACAGGAGGTGGGACCGTGGCCGTCTCCACTTACTGCAATAATGTTGTAGGTACAGGTGGAGTTTGAGCATCTTTCCGTTGTTGTGTAAATATATGAGCAGATATGTTGATGTTTTTGTTTTTATTATTTATGATAGAGCTGATAGCTGTAATGAGATGTGTTTTGTGGCCGAGGGGTAGTTACCGAGTGGTTAAGGCCTTTGCTCATCAGGCTGAAGTCCAGGTACGATTTTCCACATGGGAACATTATATGAAGCGTGTTCTTGGTGTCTCTTGCTATCATATTGCTGGAATACTGCTTCAAGTTGCTGAATTGTCTGGTACGAGGTCTATGTGTGCAGGACTCTGATCGCTCGTTCTGTAAAATGACGTGATGTGGATGAAGGATGGGTGATCAATGTGAACATAGCCTGTCTCACAGTCCCTAAACCATTGTGTTTCCCCTCCTGTCCAGCCCTTACTGTAATACTGTAGCCCTAATTTAGCAAGTCTAGATCTACCCAGGTTTAGGAATATCCCATCTCGCTAGGGCTCCTTTTCAATTTAAAAGTAGTTATTTGTTTCTATCAGAATTATATATTTTTAGAGACAAAGTGTTAATCTAATTATAGTCTATATAGTATATCTATCCATCCACTTTGTTTTGACTATCATAACCTTTGGTATACTACAGCTGGAGCTTTTCCTTAGTATAGAAAACTTTGGGTGCCTTCAGTATATCCAGTAAAGTCAGTTCTGGATCTAGAAATATCGCCTCCAGTGTTCCTTTTAAACAAGGGGCAGTCGGGTAGCCTAGTGGTTAAAGCGTTGGCTCGTCACGCCGAAGACCCGGGTTTCGATTCCCGACATGGGTACAATGTGTGAAGCCCATTTCTGGTGTCCCCCGCCGTGATATTGCTGGAATATTGCTAAAAGCGGCGTAAAATCAAACTCACTCACTCACTCACTCCTATTAAACATGGACATCAAGGTGCCTTAGGCCTGGCATTAATGTGAATACTGAAACGTAGGTAGTGCCTAGTGTCAAAGGGGGCACGGGTGGCCCAGTCGTCTAAGGCGCCGCGATTCGCTGTGCAGAGTTGCGTCCCTTAGGCACGCCAGAAACCTATGATTGTGGGTTCGAATCCTGGTTCACCCCGATTATGTTTCTAGGTTTGTCAGCACCATACCCGTGCTCGTGGGTTTCACCGAAGTGGTAAATGTCCTTTTCTCCCACATTAAGCTTACACTCCGTGATATGACTGGAATACTGTTAAAAGCAGCGTTAAACCAGACTCACTCACTCACTCACCCTTGTGTCAAATAAATCCCAAGGACCTCAAACCCCTCTAAATTTGTACCATTGTCCCTGTTAAGTTGCCACGGTAATATTGCTGTTAGTTTTAAAGTTACTTTGGTGCGCAACCATAGAAAATATATTTTCAGATGAGTTGTCTGTGCAAAACCTACCTGTTTCTCTGTTTCCTGGCAACAGAAACAAGTTCAAGAACCTAAGTAACACCAGTTTCACTCTTAGATAAATAAACACTCCTGTCTGCTCGAAGATTTGGAGAGTCATCACCTGACTACTATTTGTTTTTGTTTTCTCGGCCTAATTAACTTTGACTTCCCAAACAACTACATTCTTTTCATCCAGCTCAAGGTTGGTAAACAGTGCCGAGTTGTCGTAGGTTGATCTGGTTTCAGGAACACCACCGCTGCCTCACTGATACTCTGATTGCAGTGAGTCAGTTGGTATTGGGTGTGAAGCAGCCATCTTGGAGGCGTGCTCGGATCCTCATTTGTCAAAATGGCTGATGTAAATATGCTGACCACTGGTGTTGTTGTTCCGCTGTGCATCTCACTCTCCACCAGAAGAGGCTGACCCCCATTGCCCCAGAGTATTTAGGCTCAACAGTCGGTGTGTTCATGTTGGTGTCAAAGATTGGCCTTTAGTCTAAGGATCTTATGGATGTCTCTTCTCTCCCCCCCCCCCCCCCCCAAATGAAGATCCGGGGTGGGGGTGTGGGGTGTGTTAGAATAGGTCTTCAGCAACCCATGCTTGCCATTAATGGCGACTATGCTTGTCGTAAGAGGCGACTACCAGGATCAGGTGGTCAGGCTCACTGACTTGGTTGATGCATGCCATCGTGTCAATTGCGTAGATCTATGCTCATGATGTCAATCATTGGATTGTCTAGTCCAGTCTCGATTATTTTCAAATCACTGTCATATAGCTGGCATATTGCAGAGTGTGGCGTTAAACAACAAATAAACAAAACAGTGATCTAAGGTGCCATGGTTTTTTCTGCAGAGTTGCTGAGAAGCGGAATACACTGGTTAAATACCTCGGAATTTAGGAAGTTATTAACTTCCCAATACTGAGCCAAAAACATTTTTTTTCCCAATTTGCCTGCCAAGGGCCATCCCTGGTTATCTGGTTGATCAACTGAGGCTGTGCAACATCACAGCACCAGGCTAACCCAGCCTGTATGTATCTGTTTAGATTGTTTATAGAATATTGTCATTGTTTCTACATGGAACATTTGCGCAATAAATATCTTGTATCATGAATCCCTTCCTAAATCTTACCATACCCATGGAAGGGATTGATTAATATATATAATGCCATCAAGTAGGTTTTGACTATTTGATTTGTATTTGAATTTTGTATTAATAATATTTCCTTAAACTTGTTTTGTCAGATTTGGAGTTTCCTGACATGTAAATGAAGTTGCTACTTGAGAAACATTCATTTCTATCCTTGTTAAAATACCTTCAGAAAATGCCCCAAATTGTTTCAGGTGTAAAAACTGATTACGTTCTTCTCAAACAGCTTTGCATGTTTGTTCTGAACTTGCCCTCAATTAAGAGCCGGCAGCGATGGCTGCACCCCTGCAGCACCACCACACACCTGGAGGAGGCTTCGGTGTTAGTGATGCTCTTATCTAGGCTCAGTTAAAATTAGCTGAGCTCCGACTGTCCCATCTCAACTAGCGTATATCAAGAATGTGCATTCTTGTGGTGTGGCTGACACTGAACCCCCCCCCTCCCTCATACATGATAGGAGGGACCTGCTTCTCTTTTATATCCCCACCCCATTAGGATCTATCCCCACCCCATCAGGACCTATCCCCACCCCATCAGGATCTATCCCCACCCCATCAGGACCTTTCCCCACCCCATCAGGACCTATCCCCACCCCATTAGGATCTATCCCCTCCCCATCAGGACCAATCCCCACCCCATCAGGATCTATCCCCACCCCATCAGGACCTATCCCCACCCCATCAGGACCTATCCCCACCCCATCAGGACCTTTCCCCACCCCATCAGGACCTATCCCCACCCCATCAGGACCTTTCCCCTCCCCATTAGGATCTATCCCCACTCCACCAGGACCTTTCCCCACCCCATCAGGACCTATCCCCACCCTATCAGGACCTATCCCCACCCTATCAGGACCTATCCCCACCCCATCAGGACCTATCCCCACCCCATCAGGACCTTTCCCCACCCCATCAGGATCTATCCCTTCCCCATCAGGACCTATCCCTTCGCCATTAGGATCTATCCCCTCCCCACCAGGACCTATCCCCACCCCATTAGGATCTATCCCCTCCCCACCAGGACCTATCCCCACCCCATCAGGACCTATATCCTCCCCATCAGGACCTATATCCTCCCCATCAGGACCTTTCCCCTCCCCATTAGGATCTATCCCCTCCCCATCAGGACCTATCCCCACCCCATCAGGACCTATCCCCAACCCATCAGGATCTATCCCTCCCCATCAGGACCTATCCCCACCCCATCAGGACCTATCCCCACCCCAACCCCATCAGGACCTATCCCCACCCCATCAGGATCTATCCTCACCCCATCAGGACCTATCCCCACCCCATCAGGATCTATCCCCACCCTATCAGGACCTATCCCCACCCCATCAGGATCTATCCCTACCCCGCAATCCCCACCCCCATTGGTGTCTACAGGAGATGGCAAGAAAACCAATCAATACAAGCCATTTGCCTCATGCTGCCGATGCAGCTAATGGATGGCTACATACATGTTTTTGTCTGTGTATCATACCACAGTGTCCGACCCCCAGGGAAGTGACCGACCCCTGGGGACCTACAGCAGCAGTCCAACATGAGACTCAATCAGCTATAACACATGTGTCTATACAACTAATGGATGGCTAAACTCAGTGTATGAGTGGACCCAGTCTTCCAGCTTCAAGTTAAGCTGAGACTCTCATTTTCACCCATGTTCACCCATTAATGATATTAGTTTTATGATTCCTGATTTATGAAGCCCGCTATCACTACCCCCACTGCATACTGCTCACTATTCTTCCTTCTTTCCCCCCCCCCCCCCCCCCCAGAATTGTCAGGACCAGGGAACGAAAGTAGGTGTGTAAACCTGATTCATTTACCACCACTATCTGGAGCCTCTACCCCACCTCCTTCCCACTCTCAACAGTAGCAAGGGGCGGTGGGGTAGTTAGTGGTTAAAGCGTTCTTTCATCATGCCGAAAGACCGCGTTGATTTCCCACATGGGTACAATGTGTGAAGCCCATTTCTGGTGTCCCCTGCCGTGATATTGCTGGAATATTGCTAAAAGCGGCGTAAAACCATACTCACTCACTCAACAGTAGCAACAAGAATACCTGGCAACCTTACCCCCACCCCACCCCACAAACCTAACCCCAATTCCCCCCCCCCCACCCCCCACCCCCCCTTTGTAACTCCCATCCCGACCCCCAAAGGCCCCCTTACAGGGATCTACAGTAGCAACAAAACAAGCTGTCAAAGCTGTCAACCTTGATTCCCCCTTCCATAAACCACCCCGCCCCGCCCCAATCCCAAAGGCCCCTTGCCTCACCCAGGGATCAGCAGTAGCAACATAATAATCTGTCAGCCTGGACCCCCTTTGTAACTCCCACCCCGACCCCGACCCCGACCCCAATGGCCCCCTGACACCCTCAGGGATCTACAGTAGCGACAAAACAAGCTGTCAAAGCTGTCAACCTCGATTCCCCCTCCCATAAACCCCCACCCCAAACCCAAAGGCCCCTTGCCTCACCCAGGGATCAACAATAGCTATATGATAAGCTGTCATGGTAATAGCATTCCAAGGCCCCGCCCTCCCACCCACATGGGCCCCTTCTGGATGGCTATATATTTGTATGCTTCTGTCTCAATAAACACCAGCACAACTGCTGAAACCTATCTGGCATGTGAAACGTGGGGGTAATGCTCTGACAGGAACAGAAATGAATCTTTAATAGTTGGGAAGCCCAATGGAATATCACCTCCCCATGGGGAAACAGATATGATGGCTGTTTCAATTGGTGTAAGCTGGGCGATTTCATTTGTCTTGTCGCTGGAGCCCTTATCTCAGGCACTGCTGACTGCTGAATATGTCGACTTTGCATTTCAGATTACCTCATTTATTACCTTCCAAAACAGGAAAACAATTATATATGTATTTTTTAGAACCATCCATGAATGAAATTAAGACATTTTGTCAATTTATTCAAAACTTATTTGAGTACAATATAATTTTTTAATTTATTATCTGTAAAAGAGTCATGTGGCTTACTTACAAGGGTTAATTATGGCTGCATGTAGGAATATTTTCACAAGAAGATATTGTTTGTGATTTGATGATGTTTTAAAGGAGAAAAATATCAAAATTTATTTGTAAATTTTGATGTTATTAGGATGTTGTAATCTGGCTTTCTTGAATGTCGTCAATTTATCTAGTAATTTCTAATGCTAATACAGAATAAGGACATTGTCTGGCTGGTGCAGGAAGTGAGTGGGTGTCGGCATGGACACATCAGCTGTTACAGTGTTACCGATGCCACAAGGCCATGTAATGTGAGCCGTGGGTCTCGGAGATGTCACACTATATCGGGCTGTCACCCAGTACAGGGGTGTTTGTGGTATTTCACACAAAAGTTGTTCTTATTTGTAGTCCTCGCCACTTGTGCCGCGAGCATTCATTTCCAGCACGAGCTGAAAGAAAAAAATCTGTACATGTAGCATTTGAAGCGCTATTGACCTAGTTCAAGATGATCATTCTGCTCAATATGACTGCCAACCCTTACCTGGATTGTATGTAACCTTGTGATAAAAATTTGTTGATATTTTTATTTCCTGAAAAGTTCACAATTTTTATCATTAATTTATGTTATATTTCTTGTTGCCAGAATGGGGGCGGTTGGGTAGCCTAGTGGTTAAAGACTTAGCTCGTCACACCGAAGACCCGGGTTTGATTCCCGACATAGGTACAATGTGTGAAGCCCATTTCTGATGTCCCCCAGCCGTGATATTGCTGGAATATTGCTAAAAGTGGCGTAAAACCATACTCAATCACTATTGCCAGAATGGCTTGATTTCACTTATTATCACAGCTTTCTTTGTTAATTAATAATCGCAATGTTTCGTGATTCTATTTCAAGTCTATAAGTCTGTGTTTTCCCAATAATCATAACAAGTTCTGTACACATTACACAGATTTGCTTGACTAAAGTTGTGATTTAAGTAGTTGATTTCTTTAAAGACTTCCTTGTCACTGTTGGAGGGAGTAACATCCTTATTGTCACCCTTCATTGTCACAGTGATCTATCACGCTGATTATTGCTCAGGGACTCTTGACTCAGCTAAAACAATGATATATCTTTCCTAACAGGAATTCATTGCCTCGAAAGTGTGGGATATTAAGAGGTCATATTCTCCAGGATCAACCACCTTATAGATGTGTCTGAAACAGTAAATGTGGATATTAAGAGGAAATATTTTCCAGCATGGCTTAATGATCTGAAGTTTTGTTGCTGTTTTTGTTTGTGTTGTCTAAGATGAGTCATTGTTTTGTTTGAAATGCTGAGCAGTAGATAATTCTTTCATTGAACGTTTTCAGCTGTTTAGTGACTCATGTACTCTCATCATTTTCCCCGCCATCACTCGTGTAGGTCTCATCAAGAACGTTTTATGCCTATGATTGTTATATATTAATGAAAAAAGGATTGTGGAGCAAAGGATGACGCAATCCCCTCACATTTCATGGCAACAAATATATATATGTCCTCTCCTCCTCAGGGATGTAGCTCAACACCCAGAATGGTAAGGTCAGTCAGCTGGTATGACTGTGGGGGGGTAGGATATAGGATAGGTGAGGAGCTTCCAGGTGGGAGGGAGGGGCAGAGGGAGTTGCACAGGGCTAGGGTGGGGAGGGGAATGTAGGATTACCCAGGAGAGTGTTAACAAGAGGGAGGGAGGTGAGATTCCAACATGGTGGGGGGTTGGGTTAACAGGTGCTTGAATAGTGGATTGGAAGTGTAATATGGGAAAGCAGAGAGAGGAAAGCAATTCAAGCACCATGTCTCTTAGGGTGAGGCAGGGTGGGGGTAGGAGATGGAAAGGAGTTTTGTTCCAACTATAGAGGGGGGTATTGAGAGCTCTGATTTCCACCTGGGTGAGGAAGGGAGGGGGTGGTTGTGCGAGGGGTATTGAGGGCACTGATTTCCACCTGGGTGGGGGAGGGGGCTGGATGTTTGAGAGGAGAGGGAGAGAGTAAGGGTATTGAGGGCACTGATGTCCACCTGGGTGAGGGAGGGGGTGGATGTGGGAGGGTATTGTTGAGGGCACCATCTCCAGCCTGGTGGATGGAGGGCTGGAGGCTGGAGGCTGGAAGTGGGAGAGGAGAGGGAGAGAGTAAGGGTATTGAGGGCACCAACCTGTTGACTAAGCTAGCATACCCCACATTCTACACAAGTCAACTGACTTCTCCCCTGCCTCAGAAGGCCGGCAGCACAGGCTGGAGGCAGGCCTGAAAGGAAGCAGAGATGGTCTTATCATAGCTACGCTGCATTGGGTGGCGCTTAGGGTTTCAGCCCATTTATCAGTGAATGGCCCAAATGTTACATTTGTATGTCAGGAAATGGAGATGTTCCTATTTTCTTTGCCTTGTTTTAAATAAGAAAATGTTTTCACAGTTCATGCCCCTTTTCTCGATTGGTTGATAAAGAAGGGAATTGACTGGTTGATAAAGAAGGGAATCGATTGTTTGATAAAGAAGGGAATCGATCGGTTTCGGTCTTTGACCCACGGCATTATGTCACATATGGACATACTGTTGTACTTCAACATACAGATGATGCTTCTACAACACAAAACTATTCTTGCAACATTAAGTGTGATATCACATGCTGTTATTTCAGTGACATATTTTAGAAGCATTGGAGCTTTGCTGGTAATAAAGCTCTCTATTGCTACAATAAGAACATAATGTTTGATAGTTGATCTAGACTAACATCTAGTCTCTGAAATGAACAAATCATACAGAAAAAAATAGTTGTTAAATTATCTAATATAGAGGAGCCCAGAGACTCTCTTCATTTTCAGATACTGCAGAAATCTAGACTTGCCAAACATTATAGACTTGCATGGGCTGTATTTGATATATTTGTATCAGGGTCTGTAAGACAGACTATAGGTGATCCTAGCTACCATCTTGCAGGGTGTTCTGTATGAACACTTCGTGTATTTCCCACTCCAGACTCATGTTTCCATGTGTACATGATAAAGATATCACTGAGGAATACAATGTGACATGTTGACATTCATGTATTCCCACAGTGACAGCTGGTAGCAGCATGAAATTGATTTGGATCTATTCATGCTGTGATTTCAGGACTGAAATTAATGCATTGTTCCATATGAATATTTGTAGCAGATAAAATAAATATCAATTGAAACATTTATTTTCAGGTCAAATGAGGAATGTATTGTCACATGTCAAATCTACAGGGTCACTGAGTGCATATAGAACATATCACACACTTGCCTTTAAGTGAAGGAATATAAAGCATATAGACCTCACTGCAAGTAATTTGCCAACAGTAATGTATGCAAACTGTGTCGCAAACTGTTGTCACATGTATCATTCATATGTTGTGTCTCACCGTGATTGGTTTATTGGTGTGGAATAAATGACTGAAATGCTGTCTCTTAAATATCATTACTTCACTTATCACATGACTTAAGTTGTATTTCGCATGGATGAAATAGGGTGGGCCAGTTTATCAAGTGTTAGTTCCTCTCATTCAAGACCCGAGACCCGAGACCCGTGAAGTAAATTTGGACTCGTCCCAGCCCTGGTGTATATGATGCAAGATGGGCCTGAGTCTAGTCTGTTATGTGGAGTGGCATCACAGTGCCTGCCGCCTCCTCCCTCTTCCTGTGACAGTTGTGTTGATAAAGGGTGTACATTTCAGGTCAAGCCATTTTGACACTGTTTTGACATGACATCTTAGGTGTCTCAGATACGCCTGAGAGGGAAATACCTGAGAGGGAAATACCATGCAACATGATAACATGCAGAGATAATAGCCGGCAATCTGTCATTCCACTGTCCAGGAGAATAATTGATATCTCTTACCACTATATCTGATGGTTGTGTGCATTGGTGAACATTTCAAGTAGATCCTTGCACTGATGTCAAATAATTCATTAACAGGTGTCCATGTATTGTTTATTATTTATCAGTTTGTTATAATGACCTTCCCATTATTTCACTTGCAACTCTTGGGGTGCTGGACAGAGTTGCGTCCCTTAGACGAACCAGGAACCTATGATACTAGTTCACCCTGATAATGTTTCTTGGTTTGTAGGCGCCTATACTCATGGGTTTCACCAAAGTAGTAAATGTCTAAGACCTGCATCACTCTGGGTTTGTCTCCCATGCTGACATGCTGTGATATAACGGACATACTGTTCTGTGCGGCTAGCCAAAGTATGTATTTATGCTCCCACAACCTACCCCCTAGATGGATCCACCTGAGATAATTACAGGTGATAGATGCTGATCCCCCTTGAATCCCCCATCCACCTGTCCATCACCCAGCCCGAAGTAACTCCCCATCGTGATGCTCTGTAAGTTTCTCCTCAATCAACTGCTAGTCTTCCATGGTCTCTAATCCAGCATAACCTGCTGTGTATTAAACTCCCATTCCAACTCTGATTTGCAGGTTCTTGTAATGATGCATACATTCTGAAGGTGGTACCGTAAATATACCAAAGTCTTGCGAAGCTAGTTATATTTATAATAGATGTTAATGGAGCCCAATTTACTCAAGCTTGTCCAGGTTTTCCAAGGTTTACCAAAGTTTATCCAGGTTTTCCAAGGTTTACCAAAGTTTATCCAGGTTTTCATTCGCTCACAATATGAAAGTTGCACTGAAAATGCAGGTTTGATTCCTGATTGGGTACAATGCCATTGCTTGTGTCCCCCAATGATCACTCACTCCCTCATTCACACTCTTTGTTTAAGTCACTTAAAATGTCTTAATGTGTCTCACGCATCTTGAATCCCAACTGCGTAGATCGATGCTCATGATATCAATCACTGGATTATCTGCTCCAGACTTGATTATTTACAGACTGCCGTCATATAGCTGGAATATTGCGGGAGTACAGCGTCAAACAACAAACAAACAAACATGCATCTTGACAAAAGGTCAGGGGGTTATGGGTGATCCGGTGGGCTAAGGCGGCTCATGTTGCTGTGCAGAGTTGGGCATGCCAAAAACCTGTAATCACACCTGGACAATAAGATTTTAGCATTTTAGTTGTCTGTGGATAGGTAACAAATTGTCTGGAAAGTTAACAAATATTTCTGTGCCTACGTTATTCACGTTATTCACGTGTTCTTCCCATGATCATTTCTGGCCTTGTGGTGTTTTTTTAAAAATGCATCCTGTCTGGGAAATGGGTCAGGGTGTTAGGGGAAGGGGCTGTCTGGGAGGGGTGTTGGAGTGAGATACCACGGAGGCCATCTGGAGTTGAATTTATGATGTGAGGCAGATAGAGACTCTCCAGTGTTGAAAATACAGAGCACCTTGTCTGGAGAACCAGGACGAAGGCTTTCTGGTGCATCCTCATTAGAGAAGATGCTTGTTTGGTTGTGCGGTGAACAAATCGGTTCTTCTTACTCTGGGTTGTTTATCTGGACTTTACATCAGTTATTTCATTTTTTTAAAATCCTTGTGCGTCTTCAGATGTTCCTTATGTTCTACAAATATACTGCTTAAAAGAAGTTAAGGAACACTCGATTCTTTCATATTACTACAGTTGATCTGTCATGTTACGACGGATTATCTATAGTAATATGAAAGAATCAATCAGATGTTCTTACCTTCTTTTGAGTACTATAATTCTCTAAAAATATTGAAACAGTTTATTCTGAACTAGTCTCTTCTATCGATTATAAGGTTTTCTGAAACAGATTTTCATGCCATATTCCTTGCTGGATGAATTCTGTTGCAAACATAACTTTTTTTTAAACCAATTTTGGGAAAAATTTAAATAAGCAATGTAACCCAAAATAAGTTAATTTCTTCTTCTTGAGAAACTTTAAGTATTTTTTCCCAGCCTGTCTGCTCGTGTTAAATACATACATATATGAATAGTCCTGACCTAATTGACGCCTAATTGCTTATAGTGATGGCATACCACAGATGTGGAATACGGCTTTGATCTGTCAAGACCAGTAATGTCAGCTTCAAGACAAGATTCCATGTTTCTGTTAATGGTTTAGGATGAATCTGGTGCACATGCAGGGATGCTGTCTCGTTAAATGTTAACCAATCCTGTTAAGTATCATGTCAGACTGACCCCTGTGACCTCCACTTCCGGCATGTTACCAGGCGGGGTAACACAAACGTGCGTGTAACCGGAGGGGGTAACAGAAATGTACCGACTGTGATTTATCAGGATGTGGGGATTCCTCTGCAGACGCTCACATGTATGCAGCTGTGTGTGATGACGATGAAGATCTGCAGAATAAATATAGTTGAGTGAGTGAGTGAGTTTAGTTTAACGCTACGATGATCTGTATTTAAGTTAGATCATGGCGTCAGTTAATGTGAGAGAAAAGCACAAAGTGACGAAGGCCGTAATCGTTTGCCTCTCTGGTTAAAGAACAAGCACAGAAATGGTACTGATTGACTTAGGTTGATAGTTTGAGAAAATTGAGGATATGAACCAACCATTGGATCCTGGCGTGGCTAAGGGACACAATTCTGCTCATTAAATTGTGAAGCCTAACACCACTGGATCTCCTGTGTCCACAAATACAGCTACATATTTTGAACATTTGATTAACATATTACTACTTTCCACGTTACACAGACTCAACATCACGCATAGGGTTATATCAATTTGAATAAATACTTAATTATCAGCTCCCTGGGAAATATACTTTTCTTATGAGTGAGTATGGTTTTCCATGGCTTTTGTCAATAATCCATCAATATCAAGGTAGGGGACACCAAAAATAGGCTTCACATATTGTACCATTGTGGGGAACCAAACCCGGGCCTTGGGAGTGGTGACCGAACACATTCACCACTGGCTACCCCACTGCCTGCTTATCTATCAAGAAGTTCAAGTACCGGTAGCAATTTCTGTTGTACAAAGTGCTAGATTTAGAAATTGTATCACAGCTTCCCATGACTGTTGGCCTTCCACTTATTCCTTTCTAGTCCTGCGTGTAATGGCATTAATAGCACTGATCTCCTGCCATCTGACGTGACTCAGGAAACGTTAAAGTCAATTAACTGCTGATTTTAGATAATGGCTAACCTAATTTTGGTGATAATTCTGTACAGGAAAAGCATGGTTACAATGATTTGCATCTAAAAATATGGGCTGTATTTGATGAGCGATCATTCCGTAATGGCTGAAACTGACCCTGTGGCACCATTGTGACAGCTGAAGGCAGAGTTTGATGCATGGGTAGTTCATGAGAAGGTTTGTCTGTGCCGCACTTTGAGAGAGGAGCGTACACGTGTAGGCCTTTGAGTAGCTGTTGATAGTGTAGAGTAATATTGTAATATTGTACATCTTCAGAGATGTATGCATGTCAGGGTTTTGTTAGAAGGATTCTTCAGCTGTGACTAACTCTTAGTCTCTGTAAAGATGTAAGTTTGATAGAAACAAGCAACTACATTTAAATTGAAAAGGAGGCCCAGTGAGATGGGAGTTCCTGAACCTGGGAAAATCTAGACTTGCTTCATTTGGGGCTATAGCATTCTATTCTCCAAATAGGCAAGTCTAGATATGTGGACCTTCTGAGGACTCGTCTTATAGGGACAACTTGTTATTATTTACATAATCTAGAAATTACGATTTAAACTAATAATTGGTGCCTTAGAGACTTGTGCAAGTCGACTAGAGACCAGCAGAGCAGAAGGACAGTCTTGAGTAATGTTCCACAAGGGCTTTGTGGATGGAGCCATGTTTGATTCCCAACATGGCTGCAATGTGCACAGTTATAACTGGTGTGAAACCCTAGTCACTCACTCACACATAGAGCAGACTTAACAGTAATCAGAGTTATTTCATAACTAGTCTGATAAGCAACAGAGGTCAATCAGAGATCAATGTTTGCAATTTCAAGTAAAACTGTCTTTCCTATTGGAACACAAGACAACTGTGTTATTGGCATGTACAGAGATGCATTAAGAGTTAGGCAAGGATAATATTTTAAAGTGTTTTTGCTGTACTTGAACAAATTTATTGTTGGCTGCCAATTCGGAGGACTTTAAGTCTGCTTTCATCCAACAAAGTCAGCAAATTGTGATATGTCTTTGTCTAACTGAATGTGAAGCAGATTTGGAACATGATAGAGAGGCCTTCAGCTGATTGAATGTGTAGCCAGGTTGATTTGAGGATGGAAATAGCTGAGTCATCATATATTGATTCAAGGGTACATTAGTGTTGTGTGAGGTGATTTAAAAATGTGAAAATGGCTGTCTGAACATTTCAGAACAATGGATGACCCATGTGATATTTTCATTATATTTATCACATTCAATTAGGGAAAATATATCAATATGATTCAGATCATACATGTATGTCTTTCAGATTACTGGTAGATAACAAATATATATCACGTCTAATAATCGATTGTCTCCATCAATATCAGCCAACATGATGGCAATGTACTCTTGTTGAGTGTTGTACCACAGCGCTGGATGCAGCGTGAGCGCTGTAGCGGAGGATGACCTATTGATTATGGTGTTGTATCGCCTGGTCAGGGAGGAATATGCCCAGGCACTCCGCCAGACTCTGCTAGACTTCATGTCTGGGAGATACCAAACTTGCACAGTCAGCATTGTTTTATTTCAAGGATGAAATAGGATTTTTTTGTTTACTGTTAAAGAGAAATGTGTGTTATTTTTTATGCATGAAATTTTGTGATTTTTACACTTTTATCGGTTCTGTGAGAATCATTTTGGTATTTCATTTTGTTAGAGTTATGATCTGTCATTTTTAGATGCACTGGGTGTTTGTTGAGTTAACTGTGGTGCAGCTCTCATTCCTGGAGAAACCTGTAAATATCGACATGTCTTACATCTTGTATGGGGGGGCACAGGGGACAGGCGTCTAAACTGCTGTGATCGTGGGCTCAAATCACATCTCACCCTGATTGTGTTTCTAGGTTTGTCAGCACCATACCCATGCTCGAGGGTTTCACTAAAGTGGCAAACGCCTGAGACCTGAATCACTTTGGGCTTTCTTCTAACATTTAGCTGACACATAGTGATATAACTGGAATACTGTTCAAAGCTGCATTAAAACCAATTCACTCACTCATTTGTGTCCATGATTAATTCTCGGGATTTGGACAGGCTTACCCATTAAAGAATGATTACAAAGATTTTGGGAAGAAAGGTTCAGCTTGCATAATCTCAGTTCAGTCTTATCCAAATCCCTCTGTAGCCTTACAAATAGTAAAGCCAGTGACTCCGGGAGGCGATCAGTGGATGTGAATATCCATAATGTATGCCTTTATAGCTGAGTAAGCCATTCTGCTTGTATTGTACTGTAAGCTGACTGGATCAGCCCAGGGCTATACTCACAATCTGCTGGATAAATCAATCAGACGGCTTAAGGTGGATATAGCTGCCAGAAGCTGATTTATGTACCAGTCCAGGTGTAATTATGTTATTGAAATGGAGTCAAAGTTACCCACATTAACATGTGTGAATTATGTACCATGCATTCCTGTGGCTTGACACCCAATTGCTGTGATTAAGAATTAGGTTAAGAATGTATAAACTGATTGGTTAGTGTATTCTTAATTACTAACTGTATGATGTGTGCATGGTATGTCTGATTGCTGACATATCAGTGTGCATCAGTTCCCTCAGTGATTATGATGATGTTGAGAGAGCAGAGGCAGGGCAGGGTTGGCCTCGGATGTTGTGTAAGGGAGACAACTCCAACTGCAGGCGCTTCATCTCCTATTTGAATCTCTTCTCTAGCTTTCTGGTATCTGGTCTGATATAAGGTGATGTTGGAACTTTTATATATCATCGGAGTGTATGTTGTTTTTTATATTATTTGTATAAGAGAAAGATTACATTATTAGGAAATTAAGAAATTTGTAATTACCAATCTGGACTAGTGACATTGATTAGCTTTTGTCAAGAAATTGTTTATGAAGTTATTCCATTCATTTGATTCTTTATGTTTAAATGAGGACAGTTTTTATATGCCTCAAGGTTAGTACATGTTTTCACATGTGAACGGAGAGAGATCACTACTGCATTTCAACTTCGGAATATAGAAAAATAATCCTATATATTTTCAGGTTTAAGTAATTGGCAAGACTTGATTAAAAAAATACTTTGCCAAAAAAGTCCAAATTTAAGTAAGTTGAGGCGGTCTCGTTGTTCAAGCACCTGCTTGTAACTGATGATACTGGTTTTTCTCAAATTGGGTGAAGTATTCTAACTACCCTTGGTGCCCTGACTTAACTCATACATTGCTATCAACAGTAGAAACTCCACACACACCCTCTAGTTCCACGTCTACCCCTGAATGAGTTCCTCATCACCAGGCAAGTGGTACCAGCTGCAACTTGACCACACCTCTCCTATAGCTGCTGCCAACACACCCCTCCTCCCCTTCTCTGCCCCGCCTTACAAGCATGGATGCAGCATGACAACATCCCTCATATCATTGCTTCTCCTCCCATCTCTCCTGTGAGCTAATCATTGTGTTGTATGCATATAAAGGTATACCCTAGTCCCACCAATAACATTTATCAAAGTATATCTGCTGTGATGTAACTGAAATATTGTTCAAAGCTGCAATAGTCCTAAATATGGACTTTCCTCCCTTGCCTGCAGACAGTGGTGTAATTGAAACACTGTTCATAGCTGCATCTCACTCACTCACTCACTCGGTTGGTCACTCACTCACTCACTCACTCACTCACTCACTCACTCACTCACTCCAGAAAGGTCTCAAGGTGTTGATGACAGCTTACGAAAAAATTAATGTTAACATTGCTATATCTTGTTTTCATTTTAAATGTTGTGTAAATAGTATTATTTTTGTTGTGAGATAAGCATGGGTTGTAAGAGATTGCAACAACAGTTTACAGTGACTCACTCAGTCTGAGGACTCATCTCACTGGATGTTGTTAGGGTGTGGCTGTATTTGTCCTACCACAAAAACAGACCTCATCTGCCATGTGTACCCTTAATGGGGAGAGTGTGTGTTATCTGGGTACATATGATTGGTCGTTACTTGTGATAAAGTAAGGAGACAAATGTTTCCTCCAACTGTTGTCCTGTTATCATGGGTAGATAGAGGGCCGTGCATTTGTGTGTCATGTGATCCAAAGAACATGATCATCATTTTGAGGAATCGGTTGAATTAAATTACGTGCAGAATTTGTCTTTCTGGATCAGAATAAGTACCCAGCACCCTTGCTTGTTTTATTGTTTGTAATTTGTTTAATGCCACTTTCATCTGGGTTATGGTGGCTTGTAATTGTTTGAGTCTGGACAAGACAATCCAGTGATCGATATTATGAACAACGATCCATGCCTCCACGTAAAAGGACACACAATCAATTAAGTGACCATTTGGTCGCACTTACAGCCAGCATAGGCTGCTGGGGACCAATTCTAATCCGGAAATGTCCAAGACCTGCATCAGGTCGACCTTTCCTCCCACATCAAGCTGACATGACGTGATATGACTGGAATACTGTTCAAAGCAGTGTTAAACCCAACTCTCTCACTCACTCTAATCCAGAAGAAGCCTATTTTGGGGGATTGGTTGTAAGGCTCTGTGACCTGGTACCTATGATTGTGGGTTCGAATCCAGGTTCACCCTGATCATGTTTCTAGATTTGTCTACATTCCTTCGGGCTTTCCTCCCACATCAAGCTGACGTGCTGTGAAATAACTGGAATACTGTTCAAAGTGGCATTAAACCCACTCACTCACTCACTCACTCACTCACTCACTCACTCACTCACTCACTCACTCACTCACTCACTCACTCACTCACTCACTCACTCACTCACTCACTCACTCACTCACCTGACTGTATCACCATACCTGACAGTGTGAGACATTGCCCATGCTATCAACCTCTGGGTTATCTCCCCTGGGATTATTTATGTCATTATTTATACACATTATTCCATGATCTGTCATCGTGGCCTGATAATAACGGGCTCTGATTATTTGTGTACTGGCTGTAACCAACTAGAATATTACTGACTAGAATAATATCAACAACATCCACACAGTCACTCTCTTCTAAACAGGCAGGTAAGACAACAGGGACCACCTCTCACATGTCCAGCACCCATGCTGACACGTTCTTTATGTCGGCCAGTCCGACCCCAGGGATTGGTCCTGCTATGATGTCTGTATGATCTGACCTTTGATCTTCTTTGATAAGCCCTTCAACTGGCAGGGCAGACTATTTAGGCTTCACCCAGACATTAAACTAACAGTACACTGGTCAACTAATCCTCTTGAGGATCAAACTGAGTGTGATGGATGGACATGGGTATTGTCTGCACGGGCCCACCTGAGAACACCTGCAGTCACAGGTTAATTAGCACTAGTCCACTACCCTGGACCAGCCGCATGTTTGATTTAGCCTGAAGGGGTCTGCATTTGGGAGAGGGGGAGGGGGGACATGTGACAACACACACACACACACACACACACACACACACACACACACACACACACACTCTCTCTCTCTCTCTCTCTCTCTCTCTCTCTCTCTCTCTCTCTCTCTCTATGAAGGATGCTGATGGTGGAATTTGGTACCATGCAGGTCGCTGTGTAAGGAGACTTAATGTGATTCCATCCATATCTATTTTTCATGAGGGCATTAATTGCTGAATAATTTATTTCAATTAAGTTGCAACATTGATTTGTCATGTAATTAATTTAGTGCTTTTATGCAGGAAATATATTTTGTCAAAAATGAAAGAAATTCTTTTGAGAAAATGACGTTTTGATCAATGATTAACTTACGCCATATGGTCTGTCAACGTGGCCTGATAATTACTGGACACTGATTATCACCCATTATCACTGATCTTGTGATAATGTCAGTATGTCCTAGACACGCTTACAGGAGATACTTCACACAGTCAGCTATTGTCCCCTGATAAACTTGATGCGTGACGTCCCTTGTACCCGACTTGCCGACCGGCACAGGGTTCGCACACCGACAACCGGTTTGAGTCACAAGCCATTCAGAGCAAGCCGCGGGAAACTATACCGAAGGTCGTGACCTAGGAATCGTACACCTTACCAACTGGAGATCTACCTGTAGAAAGTATTTGCCTGGTCAAGGACAGTGTAATTGAATTGAGGCATCCTAGTCCTTGTCATCTCTTATTTCTTAGTCTTGGAGCTACAGTGTGAAGCTTACACACAGGTCCAAGACTTGTCAACTGTGGCAAGCTGAGATTTGCAGGCATTCGCTGCCACTTGTCGGGTGGACGTGCGTTGATTCACAGGTAGAATACCACCATGGGTGAAGAAAATAAGGAGGTAAGGGTAGAGATTGAGGTGTGTATGGGTGTTAATACTACATGGGTGTGATCAGTGTGAATGTCATTGAGAACATTGGCCATGACAAGGACATATTTGTCTTGTCTACCTGATGGGGCGAGACAGGTGAAATATGGCAGGAGATATGCAGGCTATATCCTTGTTCCATGCGATATGTACTTGTTATTCCATGACTGATCAAATTTATTGATTTGCTTTTCTGCATTTACCATGCTAACTTTACTCGTGTTTTTCCATGTCTTTGAAGAAATCAGGTTTGCAGACTGATAGTTTTGCAAATGCATGACATATCGGGAATGCATGCCAATTATTCTCGATGATGCTGTTGAGGTTTGGACTTGTGTGTTTTATCATGTTATACATAACTACCACCTAGCAGGTCATTGTCCAACCAACTCAGTTGTTTTGTTATGACCTGGTATATAGAGCCTGGTAGGCAATATGGCCTATAGCTGAGTGGGAGTGGGAGTGGGAGTATAAGTGTTATGACATGTCTGGGATGAAACCAAACATATGTCTTGTATTTAACTGTGGCTATAGAACTATTCAGTTGTCTCTGTGTGTGACATACATAGATCTAGACGAGAGACCAGGGACCATATACATTACACATGGTGCAGGAACGGCCACCAGGTAGCAGTCATATTGATTTTTCTAATATGCAAAGTCAGTAGTCAGTCGTCACTATGACCGATCGCATGGATTGGGAACTTGAAACCAGGTATAATGTTTGTTTATGACTCACGGCACAATCATTTGACATTCATGAGCATGAGGGAGAAAATAACAATTTTGTTTGTGTGTCATAAGCCCTAACATATGAATTTGGCTGTCAAAAGTGATAAAGGTAGGATAGGTCATTAATTATAAATGAGTCTTTGAAATTGTTCTTAAAATATTTTCATCTGACGTATGACATATTTTAAATTGCCCAAACATGAGTTGAAATGCAGCATTCTTCCTGATAGGGACAAAGAATAAAACGGGATGACAAATGTGTATGAAATTTGAAGTTTAAATTATGTCATTTATAAATTCAGGAAATGAGAATTATCTAGTAAACGAGAATGATTTTTTTCCCTGCCCATCAGTTTTGCTACACAAGCTCTCCAATAAATGTTTGACTAATACACTGTCTTTGCTAGGTCAGTACTCTTATCACAGAGACCCATAACAAGGTCACAGATCAAGGCCAGGTATAGCAAAGTTCAAATGTCACAGATCAAGGCCAGGTATAGCAAAGTTCATATGTCATAGATCAAGGCCAGGTATAGCAAAGTTCAAATGTCACAGATCAAGGCCAGGTATAGCAAAGTTCATATGTCATAGATCAAGGCCAGGTATAGCAAAGTTCACATGTCGCAGATCAAGGCCAGGTATAGCAAAGTTCACATGTCATAGATCAAGGCCAAGTATAGCAAAGTTCACATGTCGCAGATCAAGGCCAGGTATAGCAAAGTTCAAATGTCACAGATCAAGGCCAGGTATAGCAAAGTTCAAATGTCACAGATCAAGGCCAGGTATAGCAAAGTTCATATGTCATAGATCAAGGCCAGGTATAGCAAAGTTCAAATGTCACAGATCAAGGCCAGGTATAGCAAAGTTCAAATGTCACAGATCAAGGCCAGGTAAAGCAAAGTTCACATGTCGCAGATCAAGGCCAGGTATAGCAAAGTTCAAATGTCATAGATCAAGGCCAGGTATAGCAAAGTTCACATGTCGCAGATCAAGGCCAGGTATAGCAAAGTTCAAATGACACAGATCAAGGCCAGGTATAGCAAAGTTCAAATGACACAGATCAAGGCCAGGTATAGCAAAGTTCAAATGTCACAGATCAAGGCCAGGTATAGCAAAGTTCAAATGTCACAGATCAAGGCCAGGTATAGCAAAGTTCATATGTCATAGATCAAGGCCAGGTATAGCAAAGTTCAAAAGTCACAGATCAAGGCCAGGTATATGTATGTCTGTGTGCATACTAGTTTCTCTAAACTTTGTTACCGTCTTGTTGTAGATAGACATTGTACTCTCTGGCCCATGTGGGTGTTTTTTGTACAATAAATATTTATTCTTATTTCATTCAAGGTACATTTCTCAGCATTCACAAGATGTGTTGTTGCTAGGGCAACAGTTTAACTGCTTTGCCAACAGCTCTTACACTCCGCCGAACACATTATCATGATGAAAGTGTTTGGACAAAGATACAAACCTTGAAACTTCCAACTTGTGACTTCTAACACACTGTTTAAGTGTTCATGTGGAGAGTTTCAAGAAAGTGTTTACTGGGGCGAGATGCTGTAGACATTCTTGCTCCTTCAGGAATGTTACTGCTTGTGTTTCCTACATAGGAGGTAGTTACTGTCTACAGGTGTGAAATGTTTAGTCCAGGTAAACTTTTCCCCCTTGCGGCCGTGACATGTTGACACGGGTCTTTAGCTGGAACAATCTCTGATAGCCCTTTGACCAGCGCCCCCTGCTGGGTGACCCTCCTTCCAGTTCTGATTTCAGTTCAGGACGAGATGTTTGAACATTTACTGTTAGGTTTATGTATACTGGACATACAAAGTTAGGGATCACAAATATTTTTGGGAACATTTTTGTTGTGATAACTTTTTGTTGTTGTTCTGTTCGCATCATTCATCAGACAAACACAGCACCATTTGAACAACATGAATCAAAGTTGTTAAGACTGCCAACTGGACTGTTGTCAGAAGAAATGGTCCCATATTTATGACATGTTGCAAAACTTCCTACATTACATACAGACAAACACAGTCACACACAGCTATGTGTAATAGCATTAAATTACAATGACACATGTGGACAACTTGATATTGCACTTAGTTGTAGTTAATTCACTGATGTATGTTAACAGTTGTGCATGTTACGCATATAACCTATTGTTTCTAGGTTTGTCAGCACCAAACCCATGCTCGCGGGTTTCACCGAACTGGTAAACGTCTGAGTCCTGCATCACTTCAGGCTTTCCTCCCACATTAAGCTAACATGCCCAATATAACTGGAATACTGTTAAAAGCGGCGTTAAACCCAACTCACTAGTCTGTCTTACAGACCCTGATACAAATATATATCAAAAATAGCCCATGCAAGTCTATAATGTTTGGCAAGTCTAGATCACTGCAGTATCAGAACATGAAGAGAGTCACTGGGCTCCTTTTTATTATATTTTTATTAAGATAACTGAACAACTGGTTTTTTATGTACGATATGTTCATTTCAGAGATTAAATGTTAGTCTACCAACTCACTCATACTGACACTGAGATAGCTTGCAAAATTTAGTTTCCAGGACGATATAGCTCATATCACCTGACGCTGATATAGCGTGCAATATTTAGTTTCCAGGACGATATAGCTCATATCACCTGACACTGATATAGCGTGCAATATCTAGTTTCCAGGACGATATAGCTCATATCACCTGACACTGATATAGCTTGCAGTATTTGGTTTCCAGGACGATATAGCTCATATCACCTGACACTGATATAGCTTGCAATATTTGGTTTCCAGGACGATATAGCTCATATCACCTGACACTGATATAGCTTGCAGTATTTGGTTTCCAGGACGATATAGCTCATATCACCTGACACTGATATAGCTTGCAATATTTGGTTTCCAGGACGATATAGCTCATATCACCTGACACTGATATAGCTTGCAATATTTGGTTTCCAGGACGATATAGCTCATATCACCTGACGCTGATATAGCTTGCAATATTTGGTTTCCAGGACGATATAGCTCATATCACCTGACACTGATATAGCTTGCAATATTTGGTTTCCAGGACGATATAGCTCATATCACCTGACACTGATATAGCTTGCAATATTTGGTTTCCAGGACGATATAGCTCATATCACCTGACACTGATATAGCTTGCAATATCTAGTTTCCAGGACGATATAGCTCATATCACCTGACACTGATATAGCTTGCAATATCTAGTTTCCAGGACGATATAGCTCATACACCTGACACTGATATAGCTTGCAATATCTAGTTTCCAGGACGATATAGCTCATATATACCTGAATGATGATAACAGCAGTATGGATATTTTGAAGTCGTTCCACCTTTGATCCTGTGTGAGAAGAAACTTTATAACACTACAGGCATGATTTATCCCTCCTTTTTATTCCTAATGGACAATGTTAGACATAGACAGTGTGAACATTTCTTAAGAGGGATTGGTGCCATTTAGTCCTCCATTGGTGATACATTCTTTGTCAGCTTTGTGATCTCTACATATTGTAGCAGGGTAATAGTTCTCCTTAACACATGCCTTGTGGATCTGCTGTTAAGGATTGTGCTTGTCATATCCCATGCCTTACACTCGTTGCAAATGCTCTATCTGTAATGATTGTTTTATGACCTGACTTGGATCAATACAACACAAGGAAAATGAATGTATGAGCCTCCATATACTTAGTCATTTTTTATTTGCTGACACAGCAGTTCTTCTCCATGGCTCATGGGGGCACGGGTGGCCCAGTCGTCTAAGGCGCCGCGATTCGCTGTGCAGAGTTGCGTCCCTTGGGCACGCCAGAAACCTATGTTTGTGGGTTCGAATCCCGGTTCGCCCCGATTATGTTTCTAGGTTTGTCAGCACCATACCCACGCTCGTGGGTTTCACCGAAGTGGTAAATGTCTGAGACCTGCATCACTTCGGGCTTTCCTCCCACATTAAGCTGACACGCTGTGATATAACTGGAGTGTGTTCAAAGCGGCGTTAAACCCAACTCACTCACTCACTCCATGGCTCATTCCAAGCCAGAAATGTCAGTAATGGTGAAGCATGCCTCAGCTGATGTCTTTCCCAATGACATTCTTCCTTGTCCCTCTACGCCAATCAGCCATGACAGTTTCCCATTGTATCTTGATGTGGAAAAATCTGCAAATGTGTATATACCTTCTGGGCAAAATGAATTAAATTGTTGCAATTTTACAGATGACTTGCATTGAAAAGCAGGCATATAAAGATATGTCTTGCGGTGTTATTGCAGTGGGTGTCACTTCATTGAGCTCCATGGCAGATAGCCAGATCCTCTTATCAAAGAAAGAACTTCCCGCTACTTTTCAACAACCAAGTTTGATAACTTCCCAGTTTTTAAGAATATGGTTCCTATATATTTTTTTGTTAAATGTCAAGATCATTTGGTGAAGCTGTGGGTGGTCAGTGTGTGTACACCTGGACTTAAGTGCCATACTGGTGATATGAGATAAACCAAGGATGTTAACAGTTGATAACACTCGTAACTATCTAGCTGATAAATACGGTATCCATCAACTTGGACTGTTATTCGACAGATAAGTGCACGTCATGTTTTTGTATCACTGACGATAAGAATATACAGATTTTATTTCTGGAGGGTTTTTAAGAGTGAGCAGAAGATATGGAAAAGAATTGTTTAAATTTGAGGATATTTTTTGCGTTGAGCAGATGCAAGCCATGATTATATGTTTAAAGCTGCAGGCGCCAAATCTTGGACCAAATTCCTTTGTTCTCTGTCCAGACTTACAATCTTCAGCACTGCTGGTTTTTTTTGGCGTTTAGTAAATTGACGATCCAAGACACATGTGCACAATATCGTTGGAATGATTCATAGCGAGATTGGGCTGCTCAATTATTAACAGCTTTAAGGAGAGAGAAATCCATAAAACATTTGCATGTGCTGTGGGAAGAATCAATATGCTAATATGGTTTTTAATACCGAAGGTATTGCATCATGTTGTCGCTTCACGCCTCGGAATTCTGGGTCTCTTGCTCATCTCAGTTCCCCAGCCAAGTCCATCATCCATCCCCCTTGCCCCAACCAAGTCCATCAAATACCACGCCTGCCCCAGCCAAGTCCATCCAATACCATGCCTGCCCCAACCAAGTCCATCCAATACCATGCCTGCCCCAACCAAGTCCATCCAATACCATGCCTGCCCAACCAAGTCCATCCAATACCATGCCTGCCCCAGCCAAGTCCATCCAATACCATGCCTGCCCCAACCAAGTCCATCCATCATCCATCCCCCTGCCCCAACCAAGTCCATCCATCTTCCATCCCCCTTGCCCCAACCAAGTCCATCCATCATCCGTCCCCCTGCCCGGACCAAGACCATCCATCTTTCATCACTCCTGTCTTAACCGTCCGTTCTGCTTAACCTTGAATCCCGCACCCCACCCCACCCCAATCTTCACACCTCTCTAAACATGTCTGCCTACTATTTATAGCTCACCCTAGAAGTCCTCCCACCCCCACCCTGACCCAGGTTTCCAACCCTCCACCCTGACCCTGACCCTGGCTTCCAATCCCCTCCCTCCCAACTTGCCCCTATCTTCCTTTCCCCCCCCCCATCCCCCCTACCCCTCCCGTCACCCTTGCCTGTGAGCTGGTCCTTATTACTCATGCATGTTGTGGCTGCTGCGACTGTATTGATTGTTACACACATGAACAGAGTCTGGGGCCATCCTGTTTATGTAATGAAGCCTCACGATGTTCCTGAGCACTTCCACAGACAGCCTCCCTGTACAGAACAGAGGCTTAGGGCCCGACCTGTGACCAACCCTGCAAGGATCTATCCCTATCCCATTTCCTATTATTACAAGGACTGAGGAGCATGTTTTCTGACACTCGATAGGGTGAAGCAACCTTTTTGTCATACCATGACTCTGTTTAAAGTCATCTGAATGCCCCCTCCAGACATCTAATAGGCTGTCTGTGAACGAGTGATGTTATGAGTAATATGAATTTTTTGCCCTTCCATCTCATTGAAACCCAGGCATGCTCAGATCTTGCATTTTAAGATCTTCCAGACCCGATAATTTATTTTATGCAACGTTTTTGCCGTTCAGCAATTTGACACGGGGCAGCATGATGAAGCTGAATGGTCTCAATCAGGATGTGCAAGCAGCATGTCTGCTACTGAAGGGGAGGTAAATGAGGGGTTATGTGGGGTTATGTGCCAACGTGCCTGAGGCGTTGAACCAGCCCTGACGAACATCGCCTGGCACTTCCCATGATGCAAGCCATCTGACCAGGTTGCCGGGTCCACCAGGTGATCTGCC
Organism: Haliotis rufescens; assembly: GCF_023055435.1. Lineage (NCBI taxonomy): Eukaryota > Metazoa > Mollusca > Gastropoda > Lepetellida > Haliotidae > Haliotis > Haliotis rufescens. Next base: position 58,118,585 of record NW_025964334.1, read on the forward strand.
TCAGGCTGCCGCCTCCATCGTCATCTCCCAGCATGCACCTCTCACTTCCTGTGCAGATGCAATGACAGCTTGACCATAGCTGCTGTTGGAAATTTGTTTGGTATTTTTAACCCGTGTTTTTTCACCGGCAACTTGTCTGGATCTCTTGTGTTGGTGCTGCCATATTCCTGTACCATGACGGATGTGCTGCCGTCTGCTTCCACTGTCAGTCGCCATGTGTTCATATATCAGGATATTTTGTGAGACAGATGACTGGATTTTTAAAAAAATATTTCATGTCACATTATGTGAGGAAGGGTTGAGGTGATTTACATGAACTCGTCGCGACAGAAGGCTCTGAGACTGTTGAAATCTATATGACATCTGCTGATGAAAAGTGAGAATGGGTGAGGGTGACGCATCATGTTACCTCTGACTGCGCCAGCTACAATATTCAGTTACTTGGAGGAATTCATCAGTATTGAACTGTACCACATCTGCCACACTGAGCTAAATCATTCCTCATCGAATTGCACACTCCCTATTCATAGACTGATTCCTTCCATTTTGTATTTCTGACTTGAACCGAATGAATGTAAAACCTGATATCTCTCTCACCTACACGTGGGAGCGATAACCCTGTGTGTGTGTGAGACGTGTAGACCGGCACCTGATCTCACCGGGACCAGTTGTAGGGACATGTGGTATTGATGTTTTACCTGAACGTTTGGACCTTCACAGCTCATGGTGGCAGTGAGGAGATGTTTACAAACAACAAGCAAGGTGTTTAGTCCGTCCATTTTGTGTGAGAGGTGACCAGTTCTGCTGCGATGGGAGAGGTTTGCAATGGGGAAATGCATCTGCAGACTGCAGGAGGATTCTGCTTGTGCAGAGAGCATGGAGTAAGCATTCTAGTCTGGCAATGTTGTCACTGTGTGTCTGACCAAAAACTATAATCTTATCTACTTCAAATTCTACAAGCTGTACGGCAAATTGGTGGTTAATGTTTGCTTTCAAATGAGTTGTCACTCTCTTTGTTTTAACTATTGAAAAATTGTAGTACTTGTTTCATAATATATGCTCTTTCTTCAGATTACTTTTTAGTTATTAAGTTTAACAAGTGTTTATTTTTTACAAACTGGAAATAGAAGATATTGTAGTATGGTACAGTTTAATGTAGATGGTACAGTTTTGTAACATATCTCCTTGTTTTATAGAAGTCAGTCGGTGATTATTGATAAGAAAATGTTCAAAATAGATCCTTATCTGCAGGTAATATGTGTTGGGTATATTCCATACCTTTAGTCTGCCAGGTGGTTTTGTTATTGGTCATTAGCACAGTACAAAATCATTCATTATAATTTCATTGTTAAAAAATACAGAATGATGTGAGTCAGACAAAAGCCAGAAGGTCAGGGTGACCTACACCATGGAATGGTCAGACTGTGTATTGATTCTCTGCTCGGGGACATGTGACTGATTAATTTCTGTCTGAAACAGTCATTTGCATCTCTGGATTAAAGGGCTTCATCTCTGGGTGTGGTATACAATGATCACAGTTTAATATTGTGTTATTTACATGATGTAGTGGGGGATACGAGTCATATCATACCGAGTTGCAATAAGCTGGAATAATCAATGTTTATGTGTGTTCTGCTTGTTTTGATCACAAGTTTAGCTTCTTGGCTCATAAGATATATCAAGACATGGGAATAACTTCTATTGTAATATACCCTTTTAGAATTGTTTGTCTTCCTTGAAACAGTCATTGAAAGTTAAATTGAAAGCATGAAATAATATACCAGATGCCAGCAGTATATTGACCACATACCAGGAGTATATTGACCATGAAGAGTATTGCTGTGAACAATAGGCAGCTGACATACTTCTGTTCCAGTAAATAGGCTCGAAAAAACCACCCTGATAGGATAAATTCAATACTTAATAATAGGTTGAATAACAGCTCATTGAGCTTGCAGTGAATGCACACTGCTGTTGCCCGGTGTTCAATAGACTGGTGTAGGTTCTCTTCATCCTGATATGGTCATTATGATTCCACCAGCTTCACGATGGAATGACAAACACACTAAATATAGAAAACAGACATCTTGATTTTCTCAGCACTGGACCAAGTAATGACAGCATTAATGTTTTAACATAGGGAAGGTAAAATATTTCCCTGCAATTAGTACTCTCATGCAGTCCATAGATGTATATAAGAGTTACCTGTGTCCTTACGATGGTCAGACATAGATGTATATAAGAGTTACCGGTGTCCTCATGATGGTCAGACATAGATGTATATAAGAGTTACCTGTGTCCTTATGATGGTCAGACATAGATGTATATAAGAGTTACCGGTGTCCTTATGATGGTCAGACATAGATGTATATAAGAGTTACCGGTGTCCTTATGATGGTCAGACATAGATGTATATAAGAGTTACCTGTGTCCTTATGATGGTCAGACATAGATGTATATAAGAGTTACCTGTGTCCTCATGATGGTCAGACATAGATGTATATAAGAGTTACCTGTGTCCTTATGATGGTCAGACATAGATGTATATAAGAGTTACCGGTGTCCTTATGATGGTCAGACATAGATGTATATAAGAGTTACCTGTGTCCTTATGATGGTCAGACATAGATGTATATAAGAGTTACCTGTGTCCTTATGATGGTCAGACATAGATGTATATAAGAGTTACCTGTGTCCTCATGATGGTCAGACATAGATGTATATAAGAGTTACCTGTGTCCTTATGATGGTCAGACATAGATGTATATAAGAGTTACCTGTGTCCTTATGATGGTCAGACATAGATGTATATAAGAGTTACCTGTGTCCTCATGATGGTCAGACATAGATGTATATAAGAGTTACCTGTGTCCTTATGATGGTCAGACATAGATGTATATAAGAGTTACCTGTGTCCTTATGATGGTCAGACATAGATGTATATAAGAGTTACCGGTGTCCTTATGATGGTCAGACATAGATGTATATAAGAGTTACCTGTGTCCTTATGATGGTCAGACATAGATGTATATAAGAGTTACCGGTGTCCTTATGATGGTCAGACATAGATGTAATATCATAGACAGTTTAAATCTGCTGGATACACGAAAAGGCGTTTAAATTTCAGGAGGTCTCTTTTTCTTTCTTTTTTTGTTACTTTGACCAAAGGATCTTTTGATTGATGTAATTCTGTTTCTGTTATGACAAGGACCCTTGAGTTGATGCTTAAATTGGCACCCTGTAATGTCAAACTGACACATTTCATCAAGACTCCAGGTTAATTCACTCCTTCCTAATGGGAATCTAGATAGGCCTGGAAGATGCTGGATCTGAAAGCTTATACATGAAGGCATGTTCACACTCCTAATTCCCCAACCAGGCTCCAGAAACTCAGTAATGTCTTCCACAGATGCATCATCTGCCAGGAACCCTTTGCACCATCTGAACAATGGCGGGTTAAAAACTACTCATCATCAGGCAGCTCTGATAAGGCTGTTGCTCAGCAGCTTCCTGCAGTGGGACCGTGGGGATCTAGATGAGCCACGCATCATTCTACCTGGGATAGATAGACAGTTGTGTTTGCTTAATGGCTAGAGAAAAGTTGTCTTCTTTGCAGGTATTTCATGATGGTATTTGCAAGATTGAGTTGGAATAACAAATATTATTTGGATTGAAGTTGATGGCATACCTATCTGCTTGTGTCAGATGCAGTCCTGAACTTCGTTTTCATGCCGAAGTGTAGCAGACAGACCTATTGTTGTCAGTGAGGAGGGGAAATCAGACCTTCCATGACAGTGAACCAGCTTGCAAAATTGGTAGCATTCCGCTTTGTATAGTTCTTGAAACTTTCATATGCAGCAAGCCGCTGCCCCTTTCTATTGCTGAGTATGCTGCCCTTCATGGCAGGGAAAAGGCAACGCTTTCCAAAGAGTCATGTAAGACACTGGCATCATGGCTGCCAACTCATCCACATGTAGAGGATGTGTGTTGTCAGGCATCGATGTGTGTTGTCAGGCATCGATGTGTGTTGTCAGGCATCGATGTGTGTTGTCAGGCATTGATGTGTGTTGTCAGGCATCGCTGTGTGTTGTCAGGCATCGATGTGTGTTGTCAGGCATCGATGTGTGTTGTCAGGCATCGATGTGTGTTGTCAGGCATCGATGTGTGTTGTCAGGCATCGATGTGTGTTGTCAGGCATCGGCGTGTGTTGTCAGGCATCGACGTGTGTTGTCAGGCATCGATGTGTGTTGTCAGGCATCGATGTGTGTTGTCAGGCATCAGTGTGTGTTGTCAGGCATCGATGTGTGTTGTCAGGCATCGATGTGTGTTGTCAGGCATCGGCGTGTGTTGTCAGGCATCGATGTGTGTTGTCAGGCATCAATGTGTGTTGTCAGGCATCAGCGTGTGTTGTCAGGCATCAGCGTGTGTTGTCAGGCATCAGCGTGTGTTGTCAGGCATCCATGTGTGTTGTCAGGCATCAGCGTGTGTTGTCAGGCATCAGCGTGTGTTGTCAGGCATCAATGTGTGTTGTCAGGCATCAGCGTGTGTTGTCAGGCAATATGAGACATGTGTTGGACACAATCTGTATCATGAAACATCCAGCTACATGTACTGTTGCAGTTGTAAAGTATGTGGTATCTCTCTTCTAAATGCAATATTTATGATGATGTTCATGAAGTGTGTTTGTATTTTCCAGAGTGCACAGTCCCGCCTCTTCATCAAGGGAGGGAAGATCGTAAACGATGACCAGTCTTACGACGGGGACATCTACATTGAGGATGGAATTATCAAGTGAGTAGCCTAATGGTTAAAGCATTCTCCTGACACCCTGAAATGTTGCTGGTGTCCACTGCTGTGATATTGCTGGTGTCCACTGCAGTGATATTGCTGGTGTTCACTGCTGTGATATTGCTGGTGTCCACTGCTGTGATATTACTGGTGTCCACTGCTGTGATATTGCTGGTGTCCACTGCTGTGATATTACTGGTGTTCACAGCTGTGATATTGCTGGTGTTCACTGCTGTGATATTGCTGGTGTTCACGACTGTGATATTGCTGGTGTCCACTGCTGTGATATTGCTGGTGTTCACTGCTGTGATATTGCTGATGTTCACTGCTGTGATATTGCTGGTGTTCACGACTGTGATATTGCTGGTGTTCACTGCTGTGATATTACTGGTGTTCACTGCTGTCATATAACTGGTGTCCACTGCTGTGATATTGCTTGTGTCCACTGCTTTGATATTACTGGTGTCCACTGCTGTGATATTACTGGTGTCCACTGCTGTGATATGTTCACTGCTGTGGTATTGCTGGTGTTCACTGCTGTGATATTGCTGGTGTCCACTGCTGTGATATTGCTGGTGTCCACTGCTGTGATATTGCTGGTGTTCACTGCTGTGATAATGCTGGTGTTCACTGCTGTGATATTGCTTGTGTTCACGGCTGTGATATTGCTGGTGTCCACTGCTGTGATATTGCTGGTGTCCACTGCTGTGATATTGCTGGTGTTCACTGCTGTGATATTGCTGATGTTCACTGCTGTGATATTGCTGGTGTTCACGACTGTGATATTGCTGGTGTCCACTGCTGTGATATTGCTGGTGTTCACTGCTGTGATATTACTGGTGTTCACTGCTGTGATATAACTGGTGTCCACTGCTGTGATATTGCTGGTGTCCACTGCTACTGGTTGAAGCAGCATAAACCCACACTCACTCACTCACTCACTCACTCACTCACTCACTCACTCACTCACTCACTCACTCACTCACTCACTCACTCACTCACTCATTCACTCATTCACTCACTCACTCACTCACTCACCGACTCACCAAAATCCCACTTTTATCTTGGTCAGAAATAAGAGCTCAGCTCAGTCAATAGGGCTGATAAGGTGTGTAGCTGGTCGCATTATTTGCCTGGTTGGTGATATGGGAATTCCAACCCTCAGTCGTCATGTTGCTGAAAGTTGGTTAATGGTCACTCTACAGTGTGGAGGGAATTCCTTACATTATGTACATCACTTGGGATCATAACACTCACTCACTCACTCACTCACTCACTCACTCACTCACTCACTCACTCACTCACTCACTCACTCACTCACTCACATAACTCATATCTGCTACTAGAAGTTGGCAGTGGAATGGCACATGACCACATCTATTGTGTTATGTGTTTAATGTCTTGGTAACTGTGAAACAATTGAAACACAGGTTCGTGTGAATGGTGTGATACGTTGACATTTGATATTCTTGAACAGTCACCAAGGAATAAATTGTTTGAAAGAACTTTGTGAGAAATAGTTTGACATTGGATTAAACCATTGACTGTTAATCTAGCTTTTGTAATCAACAGAAATCTTACAGCTTGTGTCAATTTGCTGATCATGCAAGGAGGACCCTGAATCTATTAGGAAAAAAATAATTTTTTATTCGTTTGTTTTCATTTTCTTATTTGTTTTCAGACAAATCGGAAATAACCTGGTTATCCCAGGGGGAGCTCGGACAATTGATGCTCGGGGCAAGCTCGTTATCCCAGGTAAGATTATTTGAAAGAATTTGTCTTTACATGCGTGTCAGATGTGCTGGTGCCAAAGCCGGAGGAGTTGTTTGCTTGGCCTTAACAGACCAGCTGAGAAGAAGACATATATGGTCATTTTACTTGAACAAGTTTTATAGGAAGAGCCTGGGGTCATCCTCATGTTGACGGGGGAGTAACTAGGAAGAGCATAGAATCTTTAACTGGGGTGTCTTTCAGAAGAGGGTTGTCCTTATCCTGCAACAGGGGAGTAACTAGGAAGAACATTGAGTCATTAACCAGAGTCTGTAGTCATTATCCTGTAACAGGGGAGTTTGTAGGAAGAGCTTTGAGTCATTAACCAGAGAGTCTGTAGTCATTAGCCTGTAACAAGGGAGTAACTAGGAAGAACATTGAGTCATCAACCAGAGAGTCTGTAGTCATTAGCCTGTAACAAGGGAGTTTGTAGGAAGAGCCTTGAGTCATCAACCAGAGAGTCTGTAGTCATTAGCCTGTAACAAGGGAGTTTGTAGGAAGAGCCTGGAGCCATCCTGGTAAAAAGGGGATAATGTGACTGTTGACCTTCTAGTGCCTCACAACCAGCTTGGGTTGTATACTCCCCAGGGAGCTGAGAATGTAAATTGAGTGCAAATTGAATCATAGACTCGGTAATGCTTTAGCATATTATTTATTTGCACATTAATATATATCTCCCCCCTTAACACACACCCCCACCCTGTTTTAAAATCGGGGGCTATAGCAACACCATGTCCGTCCATCTATCAGCCATCCCTTTTCCGTTTCAGGAGCAGAACTCCAAAAATGTTAAATATTACTTGTTGAAACTTGCTATATAGATCAGTCTAGTGGTGAACTTTTGATGATTTGGGATTTTTTTCTTTACTGAACTGAAGGTATCCAATGGCAATGAACCCAAAGTGGGGTATAAGTAGCCAAACTGTCTGAATTGCACCAGACTGGGGGACATGTCATCTCCTGTTGTTATCCTTGTGGTACAGTGCTGACAAGGCTGGCTACACTTCTGTTGTCTTGCAGGCGGCATCGACACACACACGCACATGCAGCTGCCCTTCATGGGGACACAGGCGGCGGACGACTTCTACAGCGGGACCAAGGCAGCTCTGGCAGGAGGAACCACTATGATAAGTGAGTGGAACACAAGCTGGGTACACAAGAGAATGTGGGTTGGTCTTCATGTGGGCATTGTTGTCATCTCCGGATAAGTCTGTCAATACTTTCGACTCCCCCAATGGTCCAGTGGTAGAGCGTCTGCCCGGCAAGCAGAAGGTCCTGGGTTCGATTCCCGGCTGCGTTATACCAACACACGTTAAAAGATGGTATTGTCCTGAAATGTAGGGGAGCCCACTGGTGATGAAGTTAGGTTGGATAGAGGCTGGTAAGAGAAATATCTGGCTGATAGTTGGTTGGGATATATTTTTGTGAAATTAGGTGGAGAAACCTTTTGTTGAAACTAAGAAGGGTAAAATATTACGGAAACTATATTATTTATTAAATGGTAAAAAAGTAAGAAGAATAAATATATTGTTGGAACAAACAATTGCATTCTGTAATATCTATCCTTCCACTTTCAGTTGATTTTGTCCTGGATCAGAAGGGTGTGTCTCTGTTGGATGCTTACGACAAATGGCGATCCTGGGCTGACGAGAAAGTGTGCTGTGACTACGGGCTCCACGTTGCAGTGACGTGGTGGAGTGAGCAGGTGGCCAATGAAATGGAGGTGCTGTGCAATGAGAGAGGTAGGAGCCATAGGATGTCTATAGGATCTGTAGGACTTCTTTAGGATCTGTAGGGCGTCTGTAGGATCTGTAGGGCGTCTGCGTCTCCAGACACATCTTCCACTCGGGACAGTGGGGTAGCCTGGGGTGTGCCTGTTCCACATGTTCTTGTCTCTACACTTGTATTGCCATTCTGGTTGTGACGTGATGACTGCCTCCGTTGTCTAGTGGATAGAGGATCTGTCGGATCTGACTGGAATATTGTAGTGTGAGGCCATGCTCACTCCCGGTACGGTGTGCCCACTGTGGAAGGAACACATCTGGCTCATATCAATAACTACAGTAAACTATGGTTATATCGAACTCAAAGAGACCACTAGTTTTTGTTCGTAATAACCGTAGTTCGTTAAAAGCATATTTACAGCATATATACAACAAATGTCCAGGACTAAAAAATAAGTTTTTTATAAGGGTGTTCGTTATAAATGTAGTTTACTGTATCAAGGCATCAGTTGCCTCAGTAGCATTTCCTGGGACCGCCTCCGTGGTCTAATGGTAGAGCGTCCGCCCGGAGAGCAGAAGGTCCCGGGTTCGATCCCCAGCCGCGTCATACCAAAAGACGTTAAAAGATGGTACTTGTTGTTACCCTGTCTGGCGCTCGGCATTAAGGGGCTAAAACAAGGACTGGTCGGCTCGGAGTCAGTATACTGTGTCTGAGTGGGGTATTCATGTTAAACTGCGGCATGGTATCTCAGTGTGCTAGCACTATAAATCGGCATCAGACCGGACTAGTACAAGCAGCCACACACACACATACAGGTGCATGCACGTCGCTATATAAGTGCAATAATCTTTGATGCGACGTTAAACCCCATATCACCTCACCTCACCAGTAGCATTTCCTAACTTTATTGACCGCCTCTGTGGTCTAGTGGTAGAGCGTCTGCCCGGAAAGTGTATGGCCGCATCATACCAAAAGATGTGAAAAGGTGGTACTTGTTGTTACCCTGCCTGGCTAAGGGGCTAAGACAAGGACTGGTGGGCTTGGTGTCAGTATACTGTGTGGGGTGTTCATGTTAAACTTCGGCATGGCACCTCAATGTGCCAGCACTATAAAACTGGCATTAGTCCGGACTGGTACAAGCAGCCATGCACGCAAGTGCATGCATGCCGCTATGTAAGTGCAATAATCTTAATGTTTAACCACACTTCATCTCACCTCATAACTTTTTTAACTAACTATTTGAAAAGATATGCTGTCAAATAAGTGAATCACTATTAAAGGAGAACTGCAAGTAACAAACGTCCATAGGGGTTAGCATTACACCCGTAATGCACAAGTTGTTCAAAGGAAGCAAAACTTTTACTGACGACAAATTGTTTTTTTTAATATTTGCATCTTACCTGTAAGGGTATACAAATTCTCCTTATGACTTTGATTGGTTTCCAAGTGCATTTGTGTTGTGATATTTTCCAGGTGTGAACTCCTTCAAGATGTTCCTGGCCTATAAGGATGTGTTCATGCTGTCGGACACAGAACTGTACCAGTCCTTCCTTAAATGTAAACAGCTTGGTGCCCTCGCTATGGTGCATGCAGAGAACGGGAGCATCATTGAAGAGGTAACAAGCAGAGTTGTTCCCCTTAGATTACAAGCAGAGTTGTTCCCCTTAGATTACTGGAGTATGTCAGTGAGGAGGTAACCAGCAGAGTTGTTCCCCTTAGATTACTGGAGAATGTGGGTGAGGAGGTAACAAGCAGAGTTGTTCCCCTTAGATTACTGGAGTATGTGAGTGAGGAGGTAACAAGCAGAGTTGTTCCCCTTAGATTACTGGAGTATGTCAGTGAGGAGGTAACAAGCAGAGTTGTTCCCCTTAGATTATTTCATTGAGAGACAAAAAAATGTATATAATAACTGTGATTTAGATTGGACAAATGACATTAGGACATTTTCACGATTTTATCAACTTTTGACATCTTCCAATATGTTTTGGACCTTTGGGATGACAATCAGTCAGTGTCCTTGAAAAGAACTGACCTGAAACCCTGATCAATGAGAGTGTAATTAACCAGCTGGGCACAAGGCCCACTTGCACAAAACGATCGTAGCGCTAAGACTATTGTAAGCCTATGTTAAAGTATGGGAGTTACGATCATCTTAGCGCTAAGACTATTGTAAGCCTATGTTAAAGTATGGGGGGGCGGTCGGGTAGCCTAGTGGTTAAAGCGTTCGCTCGTCACGCCGAAGACCCGGGTTCGATTCCCGACATGGGTACAATGTGTGAAGCCCATTTTCTGGTGTCCCCCGCCGTGATATTGCTGGAATATTGCTAAAAGCGGCGTAAAACCATACTCACTCACTCACTCACTAAAGTATGGGAGTTACGATCATCTCAGCGCTAAGACTATTGTAAGCCTATGTTAAAGTATGGGAGTTACGATCAGCGCTAAGCAAGGCCGTAGTTAACATTTTTTGACGGGGGGAAATATTTGCACGAGTATCAAGTTCAAGTTAACTTTCCCAGGTCTGTAATGCTAACAGGACTCTATATTCGAGTCTTCCCGCTTCAGAAATCTCGGGAGATGCTGCAGATGGGAATCTCAGGCCCTGAGGGCCATGTCTTGTGTCGACCAGAGGAGGTGAGTGGCAGAGTAGAATCAATCAATCAATCAATCAATCAATGCTTATAGGTTTTGTATTATATCATATTTCAGGAGGTTACTAAATTTCATGGGATATATCCTATATATTAAGAAGAATACTGTACATCAGCAGTAGAAACTAACATTTTTAGTCCACTAGTCCTTAAAATGATAATATATAGCAAAACCCTTAAAATTGGCAAATTTTGACTTGTCCTTATGATACCTAAACTATTGGGCAGTTTGGCAAGGACTACAGGACTAGTGCCAGTTTCTAATGCTGTACATATGCTACACATCTCTTAAAGCATCAAAATTTGCCATGCAGAGTTGCATCCCTTAGGAACGCTAGATCATGGTTTCAATCCCCAGATTTCCCTGATTATGTTTGGTAGCATGTGTACTTCCTCCAACAAGCCAACATGCCGTGATATATCAGAAATACTGTTAACTGCTGGAGGCGCATTCATCCCTGAAGACATTGGCAGATACCCTGGGTGGTTTATATTACTACAGTATGTGTGACTGGGCTGTTTGTGTCTACAGGTTGAGGCGGAGGCAACACAGCGAGCCATCACGATAGCCAACCAGGCTGACGCACCCCTCTACATTGTACACGTCATGAGCAAGAGCTCTGCCGATGTCATCTCTGCTGCAAGGAGAAAAGGTGGGTGAAATACAACCTTGAATGTTCCTGGTTACCTGATATATATATGTTCACAGTTTGGTGTTAATTGAAAGGGCTCACACAGTTCTGATCTGATTGTAAAGATGGCTACTATGTCGGCCATGTTGAAATAGTGATTTAGCCCATCCCTCTGCTATTTGTTCATATATCATTTACTTTCCTTCTACATATTATGTGACCCGTGATGATCTGTGTTAGAATGGTTCTTCACCAACCCTTGCTTGTCGCAAGAGGCGACTAACGGGTCGGGTAGTCTCTAAAGAATTTCTTTCATTTTGGTGAAAAATCTTCCCTGTATAAAAGCACTAAGTTAATTACATGACAAATCAAAATTGAAACTTAATTGAAATAAATTATTCAACAATTAATGCCCTCATGAAAAATAGATATGGATGGAATCACATTAAGTCTGTCTCCTTACACAGCGACCTGCACGGTACCAAATTCCGCTATCGTCATCCTTCATAAGACCATTAATGGTGCCCAACCAACCAATCATTTCTCTGACGACTCTCAATCACTGACTTGGTTGATGCATGTCATCGTATCCCAACTGCGTAGATTGATGTTCATAATGTCAATCACTGAATTGTCTGTTCGAGACTCGATTATTTCAAGACAGCCCCCCCTTACAGCTGGAATATTGCTGATTGTGGCGATAAAAAACAAACAAGCAAAAAACACATCAAGTTCTCCTGTTAGTCATGCTGTGTTGGTGAACCAAGATTTGTTTTAACCACTGGTATGACATGAGATATATATTGTTTGCAGGTATTATAGTATTTGGTGCGTCTATTGCAACTGGTATGACATGAGATATATATTGTTTGCAGGTAATATAGTATTTGGTGAGCCTATTGCCGCCAGTTTAGGCACCGATGGTACTCACTGTTTCAACAAATGCTGGCGTCATGCTGCTGGTCATGTGATGGGCCCCCCTCTCCGGGCAGACCCCACCACACCCGACTATCTCATGGATCTGCTGGCCAAGTAAGTGGGCGATACGGTTTCCATAGAAACATATACAGCAAGTACATTGAATCATTTTCAAAACTCTTTGTTTGTACATAGAGCAATAATTGTGAGTTATCTTGTCAGAGAAATGGAAAAAAAATTCAAATCTGAAAAGCTCCACCAAAATCAAATGTACGTGATCATCACAGTAAAAACATTTACAATATTCAACCTGTAAGAATGATGGACTGTCTTTAGAATACATGTTCAGATTGTTATAGAACCAACCAAAAAATCTGAAATGTTGGTTTAATTTTATTTTTTCACACCTACAAACCAGATTTCTTTTCACAAAATTCTTTAGGCAAAGAAAACAAGTGTCTGGACTTCAGTCATGCATATCTGTTAATATTGCTGCAACATTTCTTAATGCTGTTCAAACTGTGAACCAGTACATACTAGTTCAGGCCTAGAGAAACACAGGTTCTTGTTAGTGGTGCAAGGGAGGTAACTCCCTGAAATATATTAAATTTGTGTGAAAATGGTTCAAAATGCAACCCAAATGTCCACTATAGGGCAGTGTTTTTAAATGAAACATATTTGTATCTTCTTAAAGCATTCTGATCTGTAATTGTATGTTTTATTATTGTATTATTGAAATGTGAAGCCTGATACCCACTCATTCTATAATCCAGCAACGACCTTCAAGTCACGGGCACAGATAACTGCACGTTCAACGCTGATCAGAAAGCTCTAGGCAAAGATGACTTCCGTAATATTCCAAATGGCGTCAATGGCGTTGAAGATAGAATGTCTGTCATCTGGGAGAAGGGCGTTGTAAGTAGAACAAAGAGATCACTTCTGAATCATTCAAAATGGATTTTGAGTTCTAATATAGGTCTCAGAAAGGTCTTTAAGTTTGAGGTTTAGCTTGAAATGGCCTTAGTTTGAGGCTTGACTTTAAATGGCAGTGAAGTTGAGGCTTGTCTTAAAGGCCTGAAAATTGGTCAACTGCATTGTGTAATAAGGTCATGAATTTTGTATACTTTCTCAGGCCACAAAGTTGCGACTAAATTGGTCGCCATGGCGATCTAGTTTTGTATTTTGCGACTGGTATTTTCATGTCAGTCGCCAACTGGCTCCTTGTGTTTAATTAAGTTTGGCGACTAAATATCTCTTGTCATAAGATATTAAAAAAGATCGTTTTTAATATAAGTGCGGTAACTTCAGTGAAAAAAATCGATATCAGAACATAATAACATCGATAAGATCACTGCTGGGCCATGTGTTCTGTTTTCGCGTTCGATATGAAGCTCCATACCTGGAATGAAGGAAGCACTTTCCGTTATTAAGTAATGCACTAACGATGTTAAGAGTTTAGTACCCACGCATGCGCTGTACGACATGCGCCCAGGTGACAGCTGTGGCGGTCGTTTCGCCGTTCAAAAACACGAAGTATTTTTCCATATTTGCGCAAGTCAAAACAACAACAAATCGTTGTCAATCGACAAATGATGAATACCGTATTTTCTTTAGTATAGTGCGCAACCCTCTCTAGCGGATTCAGTATTTTGGGGGGAAAAACGGGTGGAAATTTGCCATTTCCCGACTCCCGGGGCAACTAGAAATACGAGGTCGGGCAACAAAATCACTTACTTTAACTTGTCCGGAGGCAAGTAATATTGGAAATTACTATCACTGTCTACATGTCTAACTACTTTTAAAATGGTACAATAAATTGGCTGAGAGAAATTTCGTAATCGCGCTTTCGTAACATCGCCTGGTTTTTTTCCGTAGTTATAACAAGCAATTTCATTAGATTAAAATTGGTTTCTAATGACGCTTTCTTGCCGAAATCTGCTACAAGTTTCTTGATTGGTCAATTTTGAGCACATGACCTCAGGCAGCCTCCCAAGCTCGTGTTTGATCAATTTCAGAAGTTGGCGAAAGATTATTGTTAAATCGCGTTATTCTGAACTAAAAGGCAGGAAATCACGATATATATTAAAAATATGGAACTTCGTGAATGCATCGTGCTAGGTTACGAGCTGTGACATAGATTTTTCATGCATATATTTTTGCATTAAACATCGTGTCCGAGCCGAGAATTTAAGCCAAATTAAGGCGACGAAAGCCGAGATGTCATTTGACTTACATTACACGCGATCGCACGAAAAGATGGAAATAATAACTTAGATGTAAGTTTGATTACTTTTAGATATATTTTTGTTGATTTTATTTATTACTTGTGTATAATGTATTTAAAGATTTGTTTAAAACGTCTTTATTTTGCTCTTTGACATGTTCGATGAGGACCCGTTGTCGAAATGTGTGTCCGAGAATTATATTTTCAATAACATTGCGGGAAATAGTAAATATTTTTTTAATTTATCGATAAAAAATGATAAATTGATGTGGAATACGTATTTCAGACATTGTGAAATGTGATAGATTTAATAAATGAATGATATTATAGGTAGGTCCATAAAAATATATACTATTTTGACGTGACTACGGCTTGGCCGGAAAACCGGCCTAGGGTGTTGAAAGAGATAAACACATTGATCTATTGATGATTTGAAGTTTTATTTTGAAATTATTTGGGCAAGTGAAAATAAAATCAGGGTGAGTGAAAATTGTCTTTAAACTTGTCCGATGGCAAGTGAAGATGTTTTTTTTTAAATTTCCACCCCTGATCTACCAAGCGCAGAAAAAAACTTACACCGTAGATATATCTACCCCTTTAGCGAAGTCCGGCAAACAAACGGGTGATGAGAAACTTGGTCAGTACAAATTCGAAATTTGAGATAAAAAATCACCAGACATGTTGATTTACCGTTTAAATTGTATTTTTTTGTTCTGCTAGGCATTGTTTTATATCCAGGGATTAGGGTTACCATGTGTATCTTCTCGTAAACTAAGCCGGACACAGCAATCAGCTGTACACACATTTTCTTGGAATTTACCGTTGATTCAGTCAAGACACACCCAATGATATAACTTTACAGGGTTTTAATGCAAGGATGGGCAAACATTGTATCTGAAACTATTTTTTTATCAGGAATAATGTATTCCAATATCTTGTTAATTTAGATGCAGCTTTTACTAAACATATTTGAAATAATAATAACCCTAAGCGAAGCAGCTGATTGCTATTACCGGGTATTCTACCATGAATTTGGAATTTACTCGATTCTGATTGGTCAATCAGAGGCTATTAAATCACAATAAACCCCCTCTGATTGAAACAGTTGATTTGACGGCCGCATCACCGCGGAAGCTAATATTCATAGAATAGTACTATTTTCAGTCAGTGTCGGTAGGCATATTTAAATAATTATATCTGTAATTACAGGTTACAAAATGCACAGACGCGGTTACTACAATATTCAAAGGATGTGTGGCAATACATTTCGTGCAGAAAACACGATAGAAATCTACACAGGGAATGATTTTATGTTTTGGAGACACAGAGAGCTTGGAATTTTGGGGCTTTTCTATATGTGACTGTGACGTCATTTCTTTGCGTCACAATGAGCGATATGACGTCATAATGGTGACGTGCGATGTAGAGCGAAAGCCTTGCAAAGCTTGCTTTGTTTTCTTGAGGGATGCCCACCTCATGTCAGCTTACCAAGCTGCCGTGCTTATATGCTTTCAATGCCTGTCATATGTTAGAGTGAAGTATTACGGTGTAAACAAACTGCTTGAGTATATACGGCACCATAATTTGTTCGGTGATTCCGTAATTCAGATCGATAACCCACTCAAAACACTGAACTCAACCCATGCCGCTTCACTCAGTATATTTGCTAACACCAAAGAGTTCGCATTTTATTTAGTCATGGTAGAATGGAGATAAACATACTGTGTTTTCAATGTAGAGCTAGGTTACCTGTAGATTTAACCGCGCTAAATTTAACATTTGAAACCTCACGCTGCGCGTTCGGTTCCAAATTCAGTTTAGCGGGGTTAAATCTACAGGTAACCTAGCTCTACATTGAAAACACAGTATGTTTATCTCCTAATTACATGGTTTTACATGGAACACACAGTCTGACCAGTCACCGTCAAGGCTCACGCGCACGTGATCGCGTGATCGCGAGAATTACGTGTTGACATAGAATCGTCCAACAAAAACAAATATGACTTTTAACGAGTCAAAGTATGGCATTTATGACATATGTATCCATTCTCTGTCAACTAAAGTTCGTTTCAAGGCGTCAATAGCGGTAATGTGACCGTGGTTTCTGTTAATAACCGTTAGTTGTGCGATCTTCCGATCGCTTCACACACGATTTCGCCGAAATTAATTGAAACAATATTAAAAGTAATTTTGAATAAAGTTAATGAAATAAGTTACAAACATAAGTCCAGATATACAAAGAACACTTTTTATAGTCAGACAGTGTAATTACATGATTAATTTGCGTACTTCAGTATGGATTTGTTGACATGGTATTTCTGGTGTTACGTGCTCACGGTAATGTCTCATTATTTCGTGTATAATGCGCACCCCCTTCTACACAGCTGTGTTTTTTTGGAAATAAATGCGCAGTTTACTCAAGAAAATACGGAATGCTTTGAATGGCGAAGCTTACACGGAAGTTTCATCGTCTGTCGACACGTTCGATGAACCAAAACCTGCAACTGGCACCGGTAAACTGTCAGATGATGTTACTGACACAATGTTCTAAAGCTTGTTTGTCTGAAAAACTCAAAAGCTTCAAAAACAGTTGTTGTTCATGATATAAAACTGATTATTCAAACTAATGGATTTTTTGGTGTTTTGTTATGCAGAAGCTCAGTTAAATTACAAGTCATTACTTTTGGCTCCTTACATTTTGTCTTGGCTCCTTGAAATTCTATTTGGCTCCTTGAAAAAAACATTTAGGAGCCAAGTGGCTCCTTTGTATTTTTTTTAACTTTGTGGCCTGTTTCTGTATGAGATGACACTATTTGTTTACAGCACAATGGTAAGATGGACCCATGTAGATTCGTGGCTGTTACAAGTACAAATGCTGCAAAGATTTTCAACATGTACCCCAAGAAGGTGAGTGAAATATGTTTCTGTGTGTAGGGTAATCACAGCAATGTATTGGTCAGTAAACTTGTGATGGGTATCCTCGGCTGAAGAAATATAACAGCTGATTTTCAGGCAACAACTATTAGAAACAAGATGTGTATGATGTTCACGTTTCTTTTGATGCTGAGTATACATCTATCTCGACAATCACAGTGCCTGTCATTATAGTTAGGAGCCGGTGGCCACTGAAGCCGTCCTCCGTGGATGGGGTGCGGGATACTGCAGGCTGACCATATTGGTATCGTAAGACAATACCTGGCAGTCGGACAGTGTTCACCTTAGGGTAAAATGTTGGATCTTGTGGGTCAGTCCAGACATGACCTTGGCCGGCCGGCCATTCCTGTTCTGTTCTCATAAAGTAGTTGTATGAACATCCCGAACTATGAGTGTGGGCCTATAGATAAACATGACACACCGATATTCCTGCGATACATTTATGGTTTGTCTCAGTGTACACGTCCTTGAGGGGACACAGGTGGCCTGGTAACGTCAGATGGCACAAAGTGTTCTGCAGAATTAACTCCCTTTAGCATAACAGAATCCTAGGAGTATTTTCATTGGTAACACTGTTGCAAAATTGATTTACAAGACTGCAGAAATGTGTGAGTGATTTTCTCCCACATTGTTAGCTCCCCTGTATCCATGACAACAAAATGGCGGCAACTGACCATGCTGCGTAATATTTACTGTAGTATGTAGAAAATAGGATCTCCATGTACAATCTGTATCAATCACTGTCCAACACTTTAGCTCCCAATATATTGCAGTGCATCAGCAGCTCATGTTCACCCTGGGGTGTAAATGACATAAATGTTTCGAAGCCGACAGAATAGGATTTAGAATATGAATATGTTTAGAATATGATCTCCAATTACAGGGAAGGATAGCAATTGGCTCGGATGCAGATATCGTTATCTGGGACCCTAACCAGACACGAACAATCTCGGCCAAGACTCATCACCAGGCCGTGGACTTCAACATCTTCGAGGGAATGGTCTGTCATGGTGTCCCTCTGTACGTCATGATGAACGGGCATGTTGTATTGGACGAAGGACAGGTTAGTTTGTCCCATATTTTCTGGGTCTTGTAGGAATGACACTTCTCACTCCGTCTACAGGACCCCCTTTGTCGGGTGGTAATGGTCTGTGGAATTTTTTGTCCAAATAATGAATACTTGGTACTGAGTTACCTCCCTTTGTGTTGATGTCGAAATACCCACCAGTAGTTGTGGTAGGCGGGACATGTGGGTCTTTACTGATGGGGTTTCTCAGTGTGTATTATGTAACGGTTGTGACGGGTGTAAAACTACATCGCTGACTTATTCCCTTGTCTTACAGCTGAAGGTGACTCAAGGTCTTGGCCGCTTCATCCCTACCAACTGTAATTCCGAGTACGTCTTCGGACGAGTGAAGGAGAGGGAAAGGGTGAGTCCGTGTCTTGTTCTGAACTGTTAAACCTTTTCATGAAACAGTTACACCCATCACGAAAGTATGAGCTCCTGTCATGAACAGTGACAGCTTGGATCGGAACTCACAATATCAATCACGTGATTGTTTGGTGCTGATTATTTACAGGCTCTCACCATATAGCTGGAATATTGCAGAGTGCGGTGTCACACAAGCCGCACACTTACACACATATACACACACTTCACCACACATGCACAGGCACGCACACGCACACACACACACACACACACACACACACACACAGAGGCACACACTACACCACAGGAGTACACAACACACGTACATACACATGCACTGACACGCACGCACACACACTACACCACGCACACACACACACTACACCACGCACACAGATTCACACACACACACTACACCACACGTACACACACATGCACTGACACACACTACACCACACATTCATACAGACGCACACACTACACCATGCACGCACACACACACTCACACACACTCACACACACACACACAAGTGTGACATGCATGTTATTGTAATTTTCTGTTGTGTCAGGCCCGCCGACCAGTGAAGGTGGAGCGTGACCCCTACACCGGCCCCGTCATTGAGGTCATGATGAACGCTCTGTCGATGAAACCCGTGCACAGCAATCCCATTATCCCTGACGCCAACTCGGCCGAGTTCCACAACCGACCATTAACCAGTGGAGGTGGACGAAACTTGCAAGACTCCAGCTTTAGCTTCAGTGGTAGGCAGGCTTGCCAAGTTTTCATTTGGCCAAAGGGGTATATTTCCTACCCTGCACTAAGTATTCCCCCATATCAACGCTGCATAGCGACCTCATTATCTCCCTTGAAATACAGCCAAAAAAAACCATGCAGAAACTTTCATTCCATTTTGCATGAAATTTTGACTGCATAACCATCAAAATAACAGTAGTACACTACAGCGAGAAACAAAACATGTTTCAACATGTGACGAAAAATATTTTCAACATTGTCAAGTCACTGTACCGGTTGACTAACGGTTTCAGACATTTTTGTGCCACTTGAAATCAGTGACTGAAAGTGAAAAAAGAAAGAAAAATTAATTAATTACGTAAGAGTATAAGACACATGAGGTTGTCAGTGAGAGTTGAGGCTGCTCCAGGGGACATAACGTGACATCAGGGAGGCGGACATTTAAACACATGACAACATCACTGCCTGTAAGGGGTAACATAACTAACGTACCAGTCATTTATCATAGGGGGAAATCTTTTTTTTTTCAACAAAAATAACCTTTTCTTAGTGACTCCCAAAATTTTCTTCTTTAATGTTTTTTTACCCTTATTGATTTAAAACAAAAACAACAAATTCTGTTAAGTTAAAGTGTTTTCAAAACTATACAATTGTTTTAATTTTACCTTCCCCCATGGGCTTTGGTATTTAAGAGAAAACATTTATTTTATTTTTTTACGCTACTTTTCCTTTTCTCAAAAGAGTATATCATTCTTTTCCCCACCAAAGTCCTGCTACAATCTCAAATTGTCCGTGATACTCTACGATTGCTTCAGTTTCGACCATTTGTTCACAAGACCTGATTGAGTGAACTATCATATAGCTATCCTTGTCATCCACTGTTTACAACACTTGCCAACATGCGTACTCAACGACCCCGAGTCGAGTGTCCTAGGCAGGCTGGCATAGATACCTGATGATATTCTCCCTGTTGGCATGAGATGGTAGACTTATCTGAACACGGCTGTCTCCCGGACAAACTGGTAGACTTGGCAAGTCTGGTTCCGCAACATGTCAAATAACATGGCTATTCTAACCTCATCCATTCATTACTGTGTTGCTTGACATAGTCTTCCTCTCTAAACGAATGTTCTCTCATAGCGAATGTGCTCTCATACTAACAGGAAATAGTGGATCGTTCGTGTGTCTTGTTATGCCTGATTGTTGTTTGTAGTTTAAGAGAATGTGCCCCATGAATAGATCGGCAAACAAGATTTTAATTAGATTTTGCATGTCGTACCTTGATAGTTTTTCTCCTCCACAAGAGAAAACAGCTGCTACTGAATGTCTCCAACTCTCTCTTGCTTGACATGCATAGGACCTCTGAAGTTGTCTTGTGGACAGACAATCATTACTGTTTGTTTTTGCTTGAAATAGCTTCTATTGTCTGAATAAATAGTTCTAACTTAGAATATACATATTTATTACCAGTTTTGTAGGAAATATGAATAGAACATGTACAGATTATTAGCTTTGTATTTTGAAATTATGTAGACTACCAAGTTTTGTTTGTATTTATTGAAATGAGTACTTCTCAACTAGAGTAAAACATTTCTTTCTCTATGTAGAAAACTATGTTGATAATTCAGTTGTTTCTTGTTGCTGATGGTATGAATTTTGTTGAGAAACTTGATTTTAACTGTAGTGAGTTTTAAATTATCTTGTCAAGGTTTTTGCATGTGTTAAATGTCCAAGTTTGCTATTGTGTACGAGATCCATCTTCATCTGTAACACATTGATAAATGCATGGGACACAGGTGATCCAGTCAGCTAAGGCTGTGCAGAGTTGTGCCCCTTGGGCATGCCAGGAACCTATGATCATGGGTTCAAACCCTGGTTGGCCCTGATGATGTTTCTAGGTTTGTGTGCATCACTTCAGGCTTTCCTCCCACAGTAAGCTGACAAGCAGTGATGTAGCTGGAATACTGGCATTAAACCCAACTCACTCACTCACTCATTACTGCATGTGGCTAATGTCATTACATTACAAGTGACAAACGAACGTAGGCTTGTGGGGGACAGAATTCTCTCCCTTTGCCCCTTTTGTTTTATCTCCTAATTTTAGTACCTTTTGTCAAAAGTGTTGGGAAGGTAGTGGGAAAACATTATACTTTTAAATATGTATATATGGTTGGTATGGTAAGTTGCTAAGGAGTAATAAGCATAATATGTTGACGAAATAGTTTCCTTCGCACAGTGATCTGGGTTTATGGGGTGGCCTTATGGTTAAAGCATTGGTTTGTTTAACCAAGCATCTGAGTTTGATTCCCGATATGGATACAATGGAACCATCTTGGGGACCCCTTATTGTTAGAGCATTGCTAAAACCAAAACAATGATGGACCCTAATTTTGATCTTATTTGGAAATTTTTATTCATTTTTCAAACTCAACTTCAGAAACAGGGATGTTTTTTTTAATGTTATTCCACATTTGTCGATGATCAGGAAACAATGCAATAAAAGACCTGATTTATGTTTGTGTGCATCTCGGGGGAACAAGAACTAGTGTTATTGTTTACTGTATATCATCACACACATGACCAAAATGTTAGCTTCATTTTCCCTTGTCCTGATTCTTCTGGTAGAAATCATATGCTTCCCTCCTTTTGTTGCTTCAGGGTTTGACCTAATCTGGTCCCTTTTTCTTCTCCAGGTGCCCAGATAGATGACAAGGCTCCGCGGCGCTCAACCACTCGCGTTGCAGCTCCCCCTGGTGGTGCTGCCACAAAGCTGTGGTAGTCAATGTGCTACCCAAGGGCAGATAACTCAGGCTGTCTCTCGCTTACAGTAATGAAGTGTCCAAGTGGAGAGCTTGTCAAGTGTTGCGTTCTTAATTGCTGCAGATTATGAGAGACTGTTTTGTTGGGTGGTCCACCTTGTGTACAACTTGCAGACAACTTGTTCAACTTGTTACACGTAGGAAACGTAAATATCAAAGTGCAGAAACATACTGTATCCATGACAGTAAGTGAGTGTGGGTTAATTGTTTTGTCACTGAGACTGAAACTTTCACAAAATACGTTCTACAAATCATTTTATTTTTAATTCCTGTTTTATTCTACATTTTGATAGAACGTTCATGTTTGCAGTTGTACAGAATGTGTGGATGCCAGTTTTCAACGTGCAGACATCTGTTTCATCATTCCGTGTTAAGTTGAAAACTCAACGATTCGTTTCTAAACATATAATGGAATCAGGTCGTTACAAAATTAACAGCATGAATTTCTATTTCGCTTGAAAAATACTTCTAGTCTTACTGGAATATATTTTCCAATATCAACATCACATGCAGTGACAAAATTTCAACTGAATATCGTGAGTGACAAGCCTTGATTGTATGATGGATGTGTAAACATGTGACAATCACATGACATGTCATGTGACCCCTTGACTGCCCGCTGCTGTTGGAGCAATGATCTCAGAACACCATTCCCATGATCATGCATTTGTGAAGCAAACCAAACCAAACATTTACAAGGGTAAACCTCTTTCGTAATAGATACCGGATTGTGTTTCTATGTTGTATACATGTACATGTCAATCATTAATACTGAAAACCATGAATAGTCTAGTCTGAAAACTGAATTACCCCAAACTTAATCTGAAGATGAAAACTGGTTGACAAATGCAGAGTCAAGGGTCAAAGGTCAAAGGTCAACATTCGACGGCAAGCTTTTAACCAGAACTCTATTTCCCCACCAAAGGGAGGTAACTGAAGTAGTGGATGTATGAACCAGTGAGTGGCAACCACCTGGTGTCAACACTATTCAGTGAGGATAGCTTTGTCAGGGTTCGAAGTATAATGTTTTACAAGATACATAATAATTTTATTTCTTTGTACAAGTAACCAAATATGATTCATGATATTGTAGACATGTGTCCATTTTGTTTTTTGTATTGTAGACTGTGCATGTTTTGTTGAGTTTTTGTCAAATTCATTTTTAAACACATAAATATTTTACAGAAGTGAAAATGTTTCTCCCTGCAAGGGGAGATAATTTGCCTACATTCTTACTAATGAAATTAACACCTATAACACAGGGAACAATGAACTTTTAGTTTCAATACTAATTTTATTTAAAAAACTAAGTATCCAGAAAAATATATCACCAGGATTTGTCTCAACTGTTAATTGACTGTCTCTTTAAAACCTCCTGGGATTAATTCATAGATGGCCCTGTTAAAGATCAACTACCTATGCAAGGGGAAAGTACCAGATATAATCTCTTGTACAAGAAAGTATTTAACTGTCATTAATCAGACATATTCAGCAGAGTACACCATGTATATGTAGGGACTGTCAGTGTATAGCAGGTTATTGTAAATTATATTCTTTTATAATATGGGTTGGAAATTGTACGCTTTGAGTCAGGCCAGGCCACTGGAAACTTGCTTCACACTTGTTCCTTTTAAATTCCTTTTTTAATTTTGACATATTAACCCTTTTTCAACTGTCATTCCTTGAACCAAAGAACTGTTTTTGCATCAGCTTTATAAACAGACTATCTACTGCATATTATTCCCTATTTATTTCAGTGTGGATGGTGCCTTTTTTTTTCTGGTAGATTGGAATTCAACCGAACATGTTTACCTTAATTGATTTAAGTAATTCTTTTTTTCAAATAAAAAAACGTTTTGAAATCATCTTTATAGATTCTATTCAAAAACTTAACAAGAGCTTATTGTTTGAATTTGGAATTGAAATATTCAAGGAATGTTTTAACGAGAGGGGTTTAGGTGCTCCCTGCACCATCCATCCTGCAACAACACTGTCTGTGAGTCTGTTTATCCCAGTGCCTGAATAAGGGGAAGAGAGGTACAATGGCCTTGTTGATATTGTCATAGTCGTAGCCTGTTGTAGGTGTCAGCATTTACATCTCTACTATGTACTGCCAATCAAGGCAAATAAATTATTGCTTCTGATGACGTTGTTGTTGTTGTTGTTGTTGTTGTTGTTGTTCCCCACGGTGGGGTAGGTGAGTGGTTAAACGTTTGCCCTTCATGCTGAAGACCAGGGTTTGATTCCTCGCATGGTGGTACAATGTTTGAAGACCAGGGTTTGATTCCCCGCATGGTGGGTACAATGTTTGAAGACCAGGGTTTGATTCCCCGCGTGGTCTGTACAATGTTTGAAGACCAGGGTTTGATTCCTCGCATGGTGGGTACAATGTTTGAAGACCAGGGTTTGATTCCTCGCATGGTGGTACAATGTTTGAAGACCAGGGTTTGATTCCCCGCGTGGTCTGTACAATGTTTGAAGACCAGGGTTTGATTCCTCACATGGTGGGTACAATGTTTGAAGACCAGGGTTTGATTCCCCGCATGGTGGGTACAATGTTTGAAGACCAGGGTTTGATTCCCCGCGTGGTCTGTACAATGTTTGAAGACCAGGGTTTGATTCCTCACATGGTGGGTACAATGTTTGAAGACCAGGGTTTGATTCCCCGCGTGGTCTGTACAATGTTTGAAGACCAGGGTTTGATTCCTCACATGGTGGGTACAATGTTTGAAGACCAGGGTTTGATTCCCCGCATGGTGGGTACAATGTTTGAAGACCAGGGTTTGATTCCCCGCATGGGGGGTACAATGTTTGAAGACCAGGGTTTGATTCCCCGCATGGGGGGTACAATGTTTAAAGACCAGGGTTTGATTCCTCGCATGGTGGGTACAATGTTTGAAGACCAGGGTTTGATTCCCTGCGTGGTGGGTACAATGTTTGAAGACCAGGGTTTGATTCCCCGCATGGGGGGTACAATGTTTGAAGACCAGGGTTTGATTCCCCGCATGGGGGGTACAATGTTTGAAGACCAGGGTTTGATTCCTCGCATGGTGGGTACAATGTTTGAAGACCTTTTCCGCTGTCTGGGATTCTGGATATGGCTGGAATATCGGTAAAAGTGGCGTCATACTCAACTCAACTCACTCACTCCTGGGTATTCCGGGACAGAATAGGTCCCCAGCATGGTTCACGATCTGGTAGTCACAATATGTGGAAGGCATTGGTTAGACACATTTGCTGTGATATATTTCACTTGCGTCGGTTCACTCTAACACTATTCATACATGATGTCTAAAGTTACTTCTTTGAGCGGCATTACATTTAAGCGTCTTCAACATCAATTATTTTAAGAATGTCCTATTGTAAGGAGAATATGACCCTTGTGTTTCCACATCATATTTAGAAATACAAGTTATCCACTATCGTCACCGAAGGCTTGCATACCGATAATACAGTTTGTAATCCTAATATATTTATGATACAGAAATACACAGCGTAATAACCTCTGTGTGTATTGCACATAAACAGCAGTGTTGAAGGGGTGAGTATGTTTTTACGCCAGAAATGGGCTTCACACATTGTACCCATGTTGGGAATCAAACCCGGGTCTTCGGCGTGGCGAGCGGACGCTTTAACCACCAGGCTGGGACGAGTCCAAATTTACTCCCCGGGTACCCACCCCGCTATTACCCGACCCTACCTGGGTACCCACCCCACTATTACCCGACCCTACCCAGGTACCCAACCCCCTATTACCCGGCCCTCCCCGGGGACCCACTGTAGGTCTCAAGAGATACAAAATGTCCGATTGGGAATTTTTTTACCACAGCACTTGCAAAACGTATGTAGATACAGGTATTAAACTATCTGGTCATGCATCCGCTGCAGTTGACTTAAGTTTATTTATTTATTTATTAATCTTTATTCAACCATATGAAAAGTCAGAAGGAATGGGTGCATAGTCAGAAAGAAATGTGAACATTAGTGACTTGTAGTGTAACCATAGAGTTCTAGATAATTTTTGGCATTAAACAATTTATCACGTGACTAACTACAGGTCCAGGTAGTCCTGTGGGTACCCGGGTCCTACTCAGTACCCACCTGACCCGGGGACCAGAATTAACCGTCCCAGCCCTGGATCATTGACATGTGAACTAAGCTTCTGACAACAAATTTAACTCGTTAATAGTTTAAATAAGTGCCCCCCTTTTTCAAAGCAGCAGATTGCAAAATAGATCTACCTTGCTTGCTTTTGATATTCTGGTGTGTGGGCTGAGGAGGATACTGTTGGAGAGTGACGAGTTGGGTTGGCACAGTATCCCCTTCCAATCACCAGCAACGTGCAGGGAGAGCCCACGGTGCCACAGGGGGACTATGTTCATTTGTTTGTTTATTTGTTGTTTAACGCTGCACTCAGCAATATTCCAGCTATGTGAAGGCAGTCAGTAAACAATCAAGTCTGGGCCAGACAATCTAGTGATTGACATCATGAGCATCGATCTACGCAATTGGGATACGATGCCAAGCATCAACCAAGTCAGCGAGCCTGACTACCCGATCCCATTAGTCGCCTTTTTACGACAGGCATGGGCTGCTGAAGACCAGTTCTACCCCAAATCTTCGCATGTGAGTACCTCAGAAGTGACGAACTTGGAGCAGGTGGTCAGACTCTGTGGTTTGGTTAATTGTGTGTCATTGTATGTGGGACATTGCTCGTATATCAATCTCTTGCTTTTCTGGTCCAAACTCGATTTTTTAGAGGCCTGCTGTGATACAAGTGGAATTTTGTTGACTTGGCAGAAAGCAACATCAACTTGCGATAATTACAAAGCCAGTGAAGAAGAAAGTCACACCAGACAGTGAAAAAGATTTATTCTCCCGCAATGATTACACATCACCATCTGTGTAACACACATACCCCACACATCCCACCAAGTTACTTGACAGGGTTACACAACTGTTTGGTCACTGGAGGGGTGTTCAACCCCTCTCTGTAACACACATACCCCACGCGTCCCACCAAGTTACTTGACCATGATGACAGGGTTACTCAACTGTTCCTGTTTTCTGTAAGGAACTGTCCAATTCCAAATGTCAAATATGGTAACAATTATCGATAGTTGCTCAATTTACAATCATCAAATACATCTCATTTTCATCACTGAACTCTGAACTCCATTAATAGTTGTCTGGTCCCGTGAGCTATATTCATCAATTTCATCACCCGGGCTGGTCATGACCTTGACCTTGTTTTTACAGATGGACAGTCCACCCAATACCAAGCCACCCGTTGCCAGGAAACCATGACAGCGAGATGGACAACACACTATTGTGTAAGCTCCACTGGTGTATTCCCAGTTGAGCTAACAACCACATTGAAAGAACTGGATATTATATACAAATAATATACACAGTGTTAGAGGTTCCTAGACCCTCGATAAGAAATTAAGAATATTAATCAAGTTTAGAAGGATTTGACAACACAGTTCTAGGTCTGAAATTAAGCAAGAATCTGGGTACTTTTGGATCATATTTTAATGTATATCTATATTTTTAATCATGATAACTTTCTTTCTTGGACTAAATGTTAGTCTAAAATGTGAGTGAATGTTGTTTTACGCCTCACACAACCCATGTAGGAACCAACCGATGTACTACTTACACTTTCAAAGTCTCCATACACTACCATATCACCCTTCAAAACTAGATGGATAACAAGTAACCATGGTAACCAAGTATCGGTACTTTTGTTCAATGTATGCAGTTTGTTGGCAGGATGCAAGGACAGTTAAACGTATTCTAGAAACCCACGTGATTAGCGGTACATAGGTACAGTGATACAGTATTATATCCCGATACAAGGCCCACGATACAATACATTGATTCACAATCACTGTATCGCAATACATAATATACATTGCATTATGTTACAAGTAATGTTGGTGTGAATAACAAAACTGTCCAACAACCAGATTATGTAGTCTCGAGTTGGCCATTAATAGTATTTCCTGTATGGCTCTAAACAGCATGCATTCACAGTGCCCTCTCTCCTATATGTTCCTGCCTTACAATATCCTATCTTCGATCAATGAAATTTATAAACAAATGATTCTGGGTTGTGATTCACCTGAAAAACAAAAGCGTATCAACTTATGGAATAAACGACTGTCCTGATATATGTGACCAGCCATGAGATAAGGGACCTTATGGATGAAAAATCACATTTTGACTTTTCAGTATATTTTAACTCAACAGCATCTTTGGAACACAAAAATACAATTCACAGGCTTCAATTCATATTTATTCCAGAGATACATGGTATCACATGGCTGTCTTCACTGAAGTAAGATGACAGAAAACGTCTTCATGACGTCATAGCACATCGTATCCTAGCAACCATAAGGTCTCTTTTTCTCCAAGTGGGTCACATATATTGCATGGAGAGATGTATTGTACTGTGACCCTCCGTCTCATTACACCTGTAATAGTGACACGCTGTGTAACATTTCCCTCGGGCAGACACACAACCAGGATGTTTCAGGTACGGCTGCTGTACTGTGTACGTGATAACCGACGAGGTACATTTCTCATTCTTGAACCTAACATGCTAAATACCTCAACACCCATCTGGGATCATCTATCCTGACAAAACTTTAAATGACTGGCAAATCATGTAATGAAGGTTTGTGTGTGTGAAATTATGACAGAAATGGACATTCTGAAAGGTGTGTGAATGACAGGTCTTGTTATGTACTTTCTATCTGAAAAAATAAAAAGGGTATACACTCTAGTTGTTACCATGGTTACCACCAAATCAATTTGGTCAGTATCAGGGTTTGAAGATCCCTATCATAATGGCACAGTGTAAGTAAGTCCCCCTGCCTTGTTAGAAAGTGCACATGCCTTCAGCACATGTAAAAGACACACTTAGAAATCACATTCTTAAACCAGCCCTTTATCCCCGTACTCTCTCACAAGCAAATTGAAGAGATTTATGTCCGATAACAATTTCAAATAAACTAATTTTTTTAAGAAATATTTTCTACTTGTACATGTTGTAGGCACACTTAAATCTCACAGTTGTATTTTGTTAATTGCCGAATGATGTATGTGGTTGGCTGACCTGTGACACTATCAATAATTTAAGAAGTCATCTTCCCTGTCCTCCTGTACAAGCAGGGTGTATGGAGAACATAGTCCCCGGTGATCAAGACACCGTGACCTCCCTAGTGAGTGAGTTGGGTTTAACGCCACTTTTAACAGTATTCCAGTTATATCACGGCATGTCAGCTTAATGTGGGAGGAAAGCCCGAAGTGATGCAGGTCTCAGACGTTTACCACCTCGGCACGGGTATGGTGCTGACAAACCTAGAAACATAATTGGGGCGAACCAGGATTTGACCTTCCTAAGCTAATGGTACACTAGTGAATACAAGCAATCAAATACATTCAATTCTTTCCCGACCCATTAGAAAATTGATCCAAGCAGCATGTAGGAGTAAGTAGGTAGGCTGAAACCTGAGAAAATGTGGATGTTATTAAAACTTTACCTGAGGATGTAAACACTGACACAGGGTGTTACCTTGACCTTCAAACATGGGGTCCAAGGGACCCAAATAATTAATATTAAAAGTCAATGCTGGCAATATGAGGGTTCTGTAAAGTAATGAAATGGTGTACTGTACTGTACTGTACTGTACTGTACAGTTTCATGATTACTTCAGAATCTGGAATGAATCAGTGATCATGTGGATAGTTGTCATGATGGATGGATGAAATAACAGACACCCATCACTGCTCTTAATGACCTGTAGGTAACATGAATATTTTTGTCCGTCCTTCGGGATGCAGTGTATTCTTTTTCATCGTCCAATCTCAACACACCTTTGTGCGTCACATAAAACCCTGCCGATGTTTCTTGGTTTCAAAATAACATAATATTTTTTCAGGTTTCACAGAATAATAAGCAATATATCTTATTTACTACTAGTGGGATGATACGCCGATGCATCGCAATATTATACTTCCCGATACAAGTATCGATCACAGTCGCACACTAAGTAAAAAATATCGATTCATACCTTAAATGTTTACTTCAATGACTGTTACACCAAACACTAATTAGTAGAGAAAAAGTAGATATTTTCATCCATTGCGCCATCTTGACACTGCCAACTGTAAATCATCACTGTGCCAGATATTTGACTATCCTGTCTATGAAAAATATGGGTTACACTACAGATACGAGCACATACACAGATCGTGATACATATCGGATCGTGAGCAAGGTATCGTGATACGTATTGGATCGCACAGCTGTTGTATCTTCCCAGCCCTATTATTTACATAGTTGGTTATCTAAATTGTGAATTGATGCAAATCTCCCATCAATGCAAAATAAAACAACAGTAACCATGGTAACTAACAATAAACAATGAATGAAAACAAAAACACAATGGCTGTACATGGCTCACAAACACAACATTGTGAACCATGACAGCTGAAATATGGTAAATATGTTATTGTTAAAACAAAATGCAAATAATACCACAATAATAATGTGTACATGCCACCTTGTCTGCATACGTGGACAGTAACTCGTCTCACGTCATTCCATATTCATAAGTTTAAAGTCAGCCGATACATTAACATGAGTAATATTCTGACCATGCTAATTAAATTGTACGGAGTTATATTCACAACCAGTCTTCCCCAACCCTGTAAAATTCATAACATTTCAAGTCATGAGAATTATCTTGTTGAGACTCTTGAGCAATCTGAGTGAGTCAGTTAGTGAATACCGGTATTGCAAAACAATGCATCAGCAATTCTACATTGGAAATCAAATTGGAAAACATCCCCTCCACAGAAGACGAGCCTCTTTAACAAACACATGACAGTCATGTGATATTTCAACCGTTATGTTAGTGGTGGCTCAAATTTGAACAGTCATTCTCTCCATTTGTTTACTTGAAGAAAAGTTGATATAAAAACTGAATGTATATCATGCTTTTTTCATGCTGATTTTCAATATTCATAAAACTAGTTAGTTTTTTCAAACTCAAATTTTTACTTTCCAAGTTCACTTGTGTAATAAATTAATTCAATTTTGTTATGAACATGACAGGCATGACAGAACTGCCTAGACTTGCTCAAGTCTGTAAGGAAATGATTATGAGCTTAAATCATAATTCCTAGATAATGTAAATACTAAGAGCATATTGTCCCTACAAGAGACTTGGGTCGGCTTATCTACACTTGCCTATCATAAAGATAGAACTACTATTCATCTATGGACTTAATATTCAGTACAGCCTTGGAGCAAGGCTAGGAACTACCCAATGTCTGAGTATACCAAAGTAGGTGTTGTCTTCTCATGTCGCTATCATAAAATTCTAGATCAAGCACATGATACAGGGGAGACAACTCCTAACAGCATTGCTGGTGTGAGGCGACCTTTACAAAATGTCAGGTCAAAACCCCAGTATACAGGAGTAACCATGGTTACTATCCATATCATTTGTGCAAAATGAAACTATTGCCTACAGAAATGATGTTGATGTATTCTAAAGGCTACATAAGAAATGAAGTCAGCTGTTTTCAACAAACATCAGGGAAGCCATTTGAAGACAGTAGACATAGAAAATGTAGAAATAGCCCGGACCGGACAAAAAAAGGTAACCTGGTATTTTGAGTACAAAGATGATAGAACTAATATTGCTGACACAAAAGATTCAAAACAAAACTGTTTCTGTCAATGACACTAAGATTTCTTTCGGGTTTCTGAAATCCGTAGCGACAGACACTCATGACTCCATGTAGTGAATTGTTACGAGAGGCCTACCGATTTGCTGAGTATTTTAACAAGAACGCTGGTGTGGAAAATGATCATGACACATTCAGGAACAAGCAACAGAACACTCTGTTCATGTCTGGGTGGAGTGGAGCCAACAGTTATCTCTTGTGTATCCCCATCCAGATAATGCAGGGTTAGAAAGTAAGCAAGTCATATAGACCTTCCATGACCCCAACATTAAACGTTGGCAAGATCTAGAGGGTTCCTAAATTAAAATACTATAGCTCAGCGATAGAAATTGGCACTAGTCCTGTAGTCCTTGCGAAACTGCCCAATAGTTAAGGTATAATAAGGACTAGTAGAAATTTGCCCTTTTTAAGGGTTTTGCTATATGTTATCATTATAAGAAGTAGTGGACTAAAACTGTTAGTTTCTACTGCTGTCTAAGCAGCAAACCTTAAGGATCCAAGGACCCCCATAATTTCAAACACAGTAATGATATACAAAACAAACACATAACATACATCCGTGGTAGTTTTCTTGGATTTTGATACGAGTCCTTTTCTTTGATATTATTCATGCAGTTGTGCATTTTCTCCCTAAACTATGGTCAAGGTAGCTGTCCATCAACATCAGGATTTCTTCTTTATTGGTACACCAAACAATGTCCTTGTACTTCATTCATATAACATAACTTATCCATTTTCAATCGACAGATTGAGTTGTCAGTGATGTTTTCATTCACCTCTACCATCAGACCTTGAATCAGTCAGACTGGAGGTCTACATTCCCTGATACACAATCTCTTGAGCATCTATATACCCTAAAACAAAATCTTTAAGACCAAAGAACACAAAAATTCCAGAACATGTTAAGAAATATTCTAAAAGATGTTGTGAATATGTTCGCTCTCTGTCATAATGGTATCTTGCTTCAAGTTCTCATCGTCTTTCGCGATTTTCACAAACCTGATCCCGCACAGGAGTCCGAGCGACAGGAGCACTATACAGATAACGAAGATCATCCTGTTGCCGTGCCGGAACACGTCTTCGTGCAGCAGCATCAACACAACACAAGATATGAGGTTGAGGGGGATCCGGAACCAGTTCATTATGCTGTAACGGTGTGTCTCCGGGATTATGTGGTTGCGGAGAAAACCCATGGATGGAAAATAGATTCCGACTCCGAACTCGAACATTAGCAAAGCTAGGTACGTGACTGTCACATTCCGCTGCTCGGGGTGAGTAGCTATCACGCACACTGACATACTTGCTATGGCTATTACAGTCGCTGCTATCAACATGGTAGTCACTGGAATGTTCCGTGAAGTAAGGATTTGGTGCACAGCCTGACCAATCAGAATACACACCATAAAACTCGAAAATGTTATTCCAAGAGATGGGTGACCTGTATCCAATACTGGTGTCCATAGAAATATTATAATGTAGATAACACTCTCAAACAGGGCTTCAATTGCACCGATCATGAAAATCTTCTCGTTGGTAACAATGCTCTTAAAACCTTCTCCACAAACCTTTCTAAACTTCACCTTATGCCCGCTGTAGTTTTCATTCCAGTGTGTGGAAATTATGATCCCGACGAATATCAAGAACGGAACGGCTAGCATGTACGGCGCCACAGGGCCAAGGCCGAACCATTCGGACACAATGTTTGTTGTAATACCAGCAGTCATGGCGAGAATACCATTCCAGAATGAGGCTTTAGCAAATGTGAGGGAAATCCATTCTTTAGGAAAGTCGTGAGTTTCCAGATGTTCGTGAACATACCAAGCCTCGAAGGCTGAAAACAAAACCGATGTTGCCACACCGCCAACGATTCGTCCAATGATCAATATCATGTAGCTTCGCGATAGTTTGAGCAAGCATGATAAGGAATAGGTGACTGTAAACACAACACATAATTTCTTGCGACCGAACTGATCTGCAGCGATTGGAGTCCATGATCCGAGGATGACAGTCGAGGCAAACCCGAAGACGTAGAGAACGGCGATCTGCTCTTCCTGGAACCCATAGTAACTGTAAAGCTTGTAGAGGTACGGTCCTTGAAGCCAGTCGGCAAACATGGCGACCAGGTACACCAGGTAGTAGCCTCGCTGGAACTTGAGGAACTGGGGATTGTTGCCGATAGATTCATCTTGCCGTGTGCGATGGGCCCAGAACTGCAAGATGGCACAGAGCACGGCCAGAGCCACGAACAAGAGAGACGTAATCAGCAGCATCGTGAGGGATCTTGTGGTCGCCTACTTCATGGTCCTGGGGAATAGAGAGTTGAGAGTTGTGAGTGAGTGAGTGAGTGAGTGAGTGAGTGAGTGAGTGAGTTGGGTTTAACGCCGCTTTTAACAGTATTCCAGTTATATCACGGCGTGTCAGCTTAATGTGGGAGGAAAGCCCGAAGTGATGCAGGTCTCAGACGTTTACCACTTCGGTGAAACCCACGAGCACGGGTATGGTGCTGACAAACCTAGAAACATAATCGGGGCGAACCGGGATTTGAACCCACAATCATAGGTTTCTGGCGTGCCAAAGGGACGCGACTCTGCACAGCGAATCGCGGCGCCTTAGACGACTGGGCCACCCGTGCCCCCAATAGAGAGTCATGAGAATACACAATCATATGAAAAAACTTTTTTTTTTTTTTTTATAGGTTGAGTAGGTTGACATTTCACTGCTTTGTCTGACATGAACTTAAACCATCAATGTAAGTGGGCACGCTCTTTTCAGATTAGTGCCAGCTCATAGACAGAAGGCTAGTGAATTACTTAGCTGACACTTCGCCACAGGACCACAGGTACTATCAGACAATTAGTTATCTTTTAAGTAACTAGTGACTACTACCTGATTAATGCATATGCACAAAGTGTAAATTCTTTCTGCAAAACTCAAAACTTACAAGTTATGGATTTACCTCAAATAACATCTTCATCTTTAGAAACATTTGATAAAAATAGGTATGAGTGAGTGGGTTTGGCTAAGGCTCCTTTCATGGGTTATCATTTGATGTGGGAGAAAAGCACAAAGTGATATCTCCATGATCGCAAAAAATATTATTTAATTCTTTTAATATATATAGTTAATATAGTTAAGAAAAATTACTTCAGAGACATCAAATTTAATGATTAACACACACAAAGCTGTAAACAGTCTGAAATCAGTGACATCATTCAACGCAATAATGCAACACAAGCCCCGCTCATTCTATGATCAGCCAATCAGGAAACAGTATGTGGGTGTGGCATAATTTTTCAGTTTATGGAAACATCCACGCAAACAATATTGCAGGGTTAGCCAATCCAGGGACCATATATCGGTATATGGTTTCTGGCCAATCAAATGCCACGGAAGCGCTTTCAATTTATTTATTCCAGGATAACCTACATTATCATATAATGGGTAGGTTTCTCGGCAGGATAAAGCCAACGGATAAAAACGATATCTGTTGGGGTCATATGCGGATAGAGATGCAAATATCAAAGGTCAAGTATGGACTACTTTCAGTGTTTATAAACAAACATGGCGTCGCACTTGTCATTCGGCGATTGAGTCAGAATTAACCATTGTAAATCTGGATAAACTACAGGGATAATTGCTACAATTATAAAATAAACAGTCTTATGTACTGAAAACCAGTGTCGAAATGCGACGTAACTAAGGCATTTTATAAGTTTTGGCAACTTTGGAGATATAAATTTCGAAACAATTTTGCGAGGGCACTAGGCCTAGCCAAGCGGGATCAGTAGCCATATCTGTGCTTGTAGACCTCTGCGGCTTGAAACCTTTTCCACAAATAAAAATAGTTGGATTTAGGCGAAATATGTATGAATTGTTACCTTGTTTTGTTTTGGGGCTGTACATCTGACTGAACTTCTTAACGTTATGACAGAACAGGCCGACTTTCAACAACGTCTGAACGTGGCCGTGACGTCTCATAGACTAGGGTTAGAGTAGCTTCCCTTTGACAAAGGACAGTTACTCTAGCTGACAGACCGATGGATGGCCGCGAAAGGCAAGTAAAAACAATTGTTGTTTTGTGTATATGTTGCTTCGCCACTGTATAAGAAACAGATTTTAGTTGGAACTATATTGGCTACTGTCACTGTCCATGCTGTCCGACTGACACATCATTTACCCTGTGACATTATAAATATTAATGCGCGAGTGAGGGGAAGCGATTTTCAAGCACAGAATTGAAGAATGACATTATATGATAAAGAAGTTATCACGCTTGTGATAAATATCCTGTATTAGGAAGAAACACTATGTATTTAGCTCGCCAAGGCTCACTAAATACAATGTTTATTCCTAATGCAGGAAATTTACCATCCCCAAACTCACTCGCGTGATAACCTCTATGTAAGCGTAACACACCTAATGATCAGAGAAGCATGTGCAGCAGGGAGCACTATACAGATGCACCTGTTTTCTTGGCCACATTCAAACACTGCATGATAAATATAAACGAAGAAATGCAGCAGACAAAATGTTTTGCAAATAGATACCGCTAAATGTCATTAATCCTGCACTGTCATGTATTTCACAAAGACAGCCATGACTATAGAAATCATGATCTACCCAAATGCGCTGACAGGCTCTGAAGTCACTGAAGCAAATACATTTATGAGAATTACTTCAAATGCATCCTGTTTCATGTTTTTTGGTGACGTGTCTTTAATGTCTCTCTGCATTAAGTAACTGATTCCGAAAATAATAAATAATTGCGCTCATAATTGCTTTTATCTAATTATATAATGCATATATACCTAATTACTAAACGTTTTACACACCTTGATGTCACACTACACACGACTGCTAGTGACAGATACTGGTCCTCTCTGTCTGCAAGCTGCCATGTCAACTCATAAACTCCAATCCAAAATGTACATTCACAATCTTTCTTCCTTCGCATCTACTGTATGAATGAGCACATATAATTGTATTCACGTATATTGTAGTTTGTAATTACAGAATATTATGAGATATTGTCGTTTATTACAATAATTACACGTGTAAAAGATTGAGTTCGTAGCTACCCGGAAGAATAACCCACGTGTGACTTCCGGTGTGAAGTGCCGACCGAAAGAAGCCGGCAACATGGCAACTCAGAAGTTACCTCAGAAAAGATATTATAGACAAAGAGCTCATTCAAATCCGATATCTGATCACAGTTTTGATTAGTATGAACACGTTTCGTTTCTTTTGTTATGTTTGTTTTGGAGAAAACAATGCTGTATGAAATATGGTGCAATGATGGATATCTTTTCCGGACGCTTCAAACAATATTGTGTCAGACCATCAACATTGTTTAATCACCTTCAAATTTATGTATAGGTTAAGAATCAAACACTCTCTGCATTTAAAGAATTCATTTAAAAAATCTGGAGAAGTAGAACGTTTTATGCAAATGTCATTCACTTTGACAATATTATCAAACATTGAACATGTATAAATTTGATTGTGGCTCGTAGACTAGCAATATGTGTATAGTCGCACCTTAAGTCCGTAACATAATTCTCCATATGGATCTGTTATTTTAGTGTATCAAATATTTTTCATTACTTCACTTCCCACAGGTTTTCAGTATTTGACCACATGATGGAGACTCCAGGAACCTGTTCTCCAAGAACCACACTGACACCTTAACCTGTTACATGGTGTCATTCTGTTGCACCGTTTCGTTATTGTTGTCTTGTTACAGGAAACAGAAGTCAATAACATCTTTGGGGGATTTTCATCTTGTGAAATTTGATATTGTTGTACCATTTATAAAATGTTTGCCAAATAGTCAAAACATAAACCTATGGAGAGTATGTTTTGCAAATTAACAAAAGACAAAATACAGTAGAGACACTAATATCTAGGGACCTATTCAAGTGTCATGTTAAGCTTATCATAGAGTCGAGTTTGACTCAAGTAAGCACTCTGAGCTTATATTTAGTGTTACAATATGACAATACCTACCTCTTAAGTAACCTCGCACCAGAAATAATTCTAAGACAAAGTCTGCTCTCAGATCATTTAGTCTTTCTTATTGCCTGTTGAGATGTGTAAGGTATGGTGGGTATGGATTTGTCACTTTGTGGAGAGACATATAAGTTTGTTACTCTCTTTAGTGTAGCACTCATTATCTTTCCTCAGTCCAGTAGATCCCTGGCAAATGGATTGGTCAGAACACTACCCTCAGTTCTGTAAGCCTCCAGATACTGTGATCGATGGTTCCAGTGACAGAGCTTGTCCAAAACACCAGGTGGAGTTCGCAGACATTGGATGTGGATATGGTGGTCTCCTCGGTAGGTATAAGATAAGATAGATAAGATAAGATAATATTTATTGCAGAAACGTTCCATTACGGGACAGATGCAATTTTAAAAGACAAGACATTATGATTCATATATACATATATACAGACATACATAATTTACATTCCTGTAGACACATACAAAAACAAAACAATCAATATTACATATTTGATGATATTATTATACATAAAATGTCAACGATTGAATATGAAGGGGTATTTATTGTTTGAAATGATAGATATGGAAACAAATGCAGTTGATATTGACTGCTTCGTTTTTTGACAGGATGTAGTGAAATAATTTATCTTCATGACTGTGGACATTTACATTTACATTTTGTCTGGATAATTTTCCAAAGAGTATATTTCTTTCTTGAGTGTGTTTAATACAGTGAAGTAAGTAGTGTTTTTCGTCATCAATGGTTGAACATGTAGAGCATAGCCTCTGATGTAGTGGGGTTGGTGGCTTTGTATGTCTTCCAAGTTCAATATTTAATTTATGGTTACTTAATCTTAGTTTAGAAAAGTGGACTTGATATTTTCTTACTTTACTCTGACTGAGATAGGGTTCTAATTTTATTTCATTTTTAACTTTCCTGTATGTCCTAAGTTTGTTTCCTGTGCCTCTTGTTGCATTTACATCTTGAAGAGATTCCTTGAAGAGGGAGTTGAATATAGATTTGATTGTCTCTTTGAATATTGGTGATAGGAAAGCTGAAGTACTCAAATTGTGTTTTCCTAAGAATAGATTGAGCTGGTAAACCCATCCTTATCGTTTATTAACCAAATATGTACTTTCTGTAAAAGTGTTCAGAAGTATTATGTTACAACTAGCAGATGTTGAAATGGCAGTCAGAAATGGATACTACAGAACTTAAACATTTTACCTGTAAGA
This sequence comes from Haliotis rufescens, assembly GCF_023055435.1. NCBI lineage: Eukaryota > Metazoa > Mollusca > Gastropoda > Lepetellida > Haliotidae > Haliotis > Haliotis rufescens. The sequence goes on from NW_025964334.1 coordinate 58,158,235, forward strand.
TAAACCCTCTCAACATACCAGGGTCAAACAAAGTCCCCAGAATGGAAACATTGTATCACAGGTGTCCTACTGGCTGATCGCTGCGCAGAGTTGCGTCCCTTGGGCACGCCAGAAACCTATGATTGTGGGTTCAAATGCCGGTTCGCCCTGATTATGTTTCTAGGTTTGTCAGCACCATACCCGTGCATGTGGGTTTCACCGAAGTGGTAAACATCTGAGACCTGCATCACTTGGGCTTTCCTCCCACATTAAGCTGACACGCCACAATATAACTGGAATATTGTTAAAAGCCGTGTTAAACCCAACTCACTCACTCACTCCTACTGGCTGAGGGAGCCTCGCTGACTGTGCAGAGTTGCCTCCCTTAGACTATGGTTTGCTCATCAATTATCCCCATGTAGGATTAGCAAGGGCTGCTAGCACTGTACCCGTTCCAAACTTCCCATAGCTGATGGGATTCACCAAGCTATGTTTGTTCTACAAAATACAAAGTAATATTGCCCCAACTTACCTTAAAGACATTGTACCAACCACTGTAGGTTCCAATATATCATATAATTTAAGAAATTCAGACAATATTGGGATTCCATATACTAGATTAAAACACTCAACGTGTTCTTTTATTCCATCAACTGTAAGGTTATGGAACACTATTCCTGTAGCAGGTAGAAATTGTACATCTACATCCCAATTCAAGACATACATACAAAAAGAGCAAGTCATTGCACCTCCATATTTTTCCTATGGTGTTAGAAAGTTGAATATTTATCATACTCGATTAAGATACATGAAAAGCCAGTTAAATTATGATTTATACAGAATAGAGGTAAAATGTGATCCAATATGTCAATGTGGTGATCCATGTGAAAACGCATATCATTATTTATTAAAGTGTCCATTGTACGTCCACCAAAGAAAAACTATGTTAATAATAATTCGGGACATTTTACAGAACGCCGTGAACAAAAATGCTAAATTAGATTTAAATTTGATGTTAAACGGAAATGAATGTTTGTCCATTATCGAAAATCAACACATCTTTAAAGCAGTGCAAATGTTTATAAGTCATACAAAGAGATTTGGGTAACACTTTAATGTACATATACTAGTCTCTCTCTTTTGTACATTTCTTGTTATCTTTACACTCATCTTCTTTTCTGTTTTTCTTGTATATGATTTACTGTACAAGCTTTGTAAATACCATGGAGAGGGAGTCCTAAGTTGGATAACTTGTTCCCAATCCATTTCAATCTGAATAAAATATGTTTAAATCATGGGATTCACCAAGTTCAGCTGATATGTCATGATATGACTGAAAGTTTCTTTGAAACGACACAACACCTTGGGAGTGTCCTCTGTGTTACCTTAGGTGTATCACTGGCTTGTTTGTTGTTCGGGCATAAATATCATTGACTGTGGTCCAGTCACATATCTGACTTGTGTATAATCTTGTTTCATTTAATAGATACAATATTACTGATACAGGCTATAGCAATATTCATGTACTTGTCTACAAAACATGTTTATCAGAGCTCCAGATAAGCTTTTGGTGTTGTGGGTATTTTACCCATGCATTTTAAAATCATTGGGTATCAGTAATTCTATCGGGGTATTCAAATTTCTGTTACCCACAAGTTTTTACACATGTGGGTATTTAAGTTAAATATTTAAAAATACTATTCATCTAGTCCCTGCTAACTGGTGTCGTGTGGGTTCGAGAGCTTTATAGGACTCAAAAATACCACGATACTTCCACAAGAAAGTGTGATGGCAAATGATCATGATGTAACTGTCATCGAGTTTGGCAAGGTTGGTGGAATGCCCGTTTTTAATTTCAAAATAAGTTGCTGATTTGCTAATCGGGTACGCAGGGTTACTTCACAATATTTTGATGATACGCACAAGTTTTATTTTTGTAGCGTATCTGTAATGTTCGTTGCGTATTTGATACGCTTGGATTTTATTTGACTGCATATTTCTGCATTTCTGATGCGTATTTTACGCAGATACGCAGCTTATCTGGAGCTCTGTGTTTATTCAATAAGTATACCTTAAATATCTCCCATCATGGAATCTGGGTTAGAACAGGTCCCAGCAGCCCCACAGAAAGATCTGAGTCCTATGAGGATCAGTACTCCCGTACTTTAACATAGAATTACAATGGTGGTAGAGCTACGATCGCTTTGAGCAAGTGGGCCCCTGTTTAGACGAACATTTAGTCTCTGAAATCTTATATTACACACTTTCCTGAAAGACTCTAAAAATAAAATAAAAATTGTGGAATAGCGCCAACTAGAGTTGGCTAGACTTGCTTTTGTATGCGTTTCAAGATTATATTTTATTCATAAAATAAATGTATTCCACAGTCATGGTGCAGGACTAGCCCCTGTTGTAAGAGGCAACATATTAGATCAGGCGATCAGGTGATTTGCTTGATTTTGTGTCATACCCTGATGGCATTGTTGCACATTATATCATTCACTGGATTGTCAGGTCCAGAGTCTATTATGTGCAGTCTGCCGTAGTATATTATATTTGCATGCTATTGAGTGCTGTAGAAACACATGGTATTGTTTACATTACAGCAGTGCCACGCCTACTGTGTGTGAACTACATCGTGCGTGACGTCATCAGTGTACGTGGATGACGCCATCCTCAGTAAATGATAGAAACCCCCATTACAGGTTTTCGTTGCCACTTGTTCCTGCCCCAAATATACAACATGCCGCATCATTAGATGGAATATTGCTGAGTGCAACAAGGAAACTGAAATAGCTGTTTTCTCTTTTGTAGTACAGTTGTCTCCCTTGTTTCCCGAGTCGCTGATATTGGGGATGGAAATTCGGGTCAAAGTGTCTGACTACGTCAAGGACAGAATCAAAGCTCTGCGTGAACAGAGCCCGGAACACTATCAGAACATTGCCTGCATTAGAACTAATGCCATGAAGTACCTGCCGAACTACTTCTTCAAAGGACAGGTAGGTGTAGCTGGAGCTGTAACACTCTGGGCGCAATACAATATGTATCCTGATACAATTTGTACCCCAATTTGTTGTTAGATATCAGAGATCGAAGATGATATATTGTAGGGCAGAATCATACAGGCTAGAGGGCACTGTGAATGTTATGCTATTTATAGCCAACCAGAAATATATGAAAATCTGGTTGTTTGTCTATAGTTTTTGTCAACATAGACCTGTGAAGATCCGGGGTAGAATAGGTCTTCAGCAACCCATGCTTGTCTTAAAAGGTGACTAACGGGATTGGGTGGTCAGGCTCGCTGACTTGGTTGATGCATGTCATCGATCCCAATTGCGTGGATCGATGCTCATGATATTAATCACTGGATTGTCTGGTCCAGACTCGATTATTTACAGACCGTCGTCATATAGCTGGAATATTGCTGAGTGTGGCGTAAAGCAACAAACAAACAAACAAACTACACCAACGTAACTTGTAATGTAATGTATCATATGTATCATGATACGGGGGATGTAAATCAATGTCTTGTATTCTCGTATCGTGACATAGTACTGTATTGCCATACCGCTACACACGTGTGATGTACATGTAGACCATGCCTGGCAGACTGTCAGTCCTGAGGTCGCCAACCCACTTCTAGGCATCAAGCGTACCACATAATTCCACCTGGCATTTAATTCAAGAACTCTTGAGTCATATCAGTGTACGCAGCTGGTACAAGCAAATTAGACTGGTATTTTCACACAGAATGCATGGCCCAGCATGTTCATAAGTTCAGACCTAAATGTTTATTGAATTGTCACTGTGTAAGAAAAAAGAAAAAAACATTGAAATATTGGCTTCTGCATACTAGTAAACATTTCATGGCATCTAGTATAATGCACTGCGGCATCCAAGGAATACCATTTAAGAGAGGTCGGCATCCTGCGTACCAAAAGGAATTTAGCAATTAGTGATTACCCTAGTTACACAGACACAGTGTCGAGTCCAAGGTATTCAATACTCGACTGAATCAAGGCAGACCATGGACCATAATACATTATCCATATGGTGGACATATAAATTTTTTAATGTTGAAAAAGTATTATAAAATTGTTGCCATTAGGCCTTTGTTGACTGCCTGTATGGCGTTTCTTGGTAATTGAAATATTTTTCAAAATGGTGTAAAACCCAACTCACTCACTCACTCCAGCTGTCCAAGATGTTCTTCCTGTTTCCGGACCCCCACTTCAAGAAAACAAAACACAAGTGGAGGATCATCAGCCAGACGCTGTTAGCGGAATATGCATACACACTCCGCGTGGGCGTAAGTGTTGACTTTGTGCACCTAGTTTTATACAGGTTCCTCTTGTGAAGATCTGGGTTAGAATTAGTCTTCAGCATCCCATGCTTGTCGCAAGACATGACTTACTGATGTTGTTGCATGGGCGGATACAGAGGGGTGCGGGGGTGCGCACCCCCCCCCCCCCTTTTTATTTTAAAAAAAATCTTTATTTCTGTATAAATTACCACCAAAGACAATAAATAGATCTTAATTGTGCACCCTTTTCAAAAAAGCTGTATCCGCCCATGTGTTGACTCATGTCATTGTATCCTGACCCGTGAAGTTCCGGGGTAGAATAGATCTTCACTCAGCAATATTCCAGCTATATGATGGCGGTATGTGAATAATCGAGACTGGACCAGACAATCTAGTGATTGACATCATGAGCATTGATCCGCACAATTGGTTCAGATGACAAGCATCAACCAAATCAGCGAGCCTGACCACCTGATGCCATTAGTTGCCTCTTACAACAAGCATAGTCGTCTTTTACAGCAAGCATGGGTTGCTGAAGACCTATTCTAACCCGGATCTTCACGGGTCTTAAGTCCACAGTACATACAGATATAAGACTTCAGAGTTTGAGCTGTGTTGTCCATTTTAGCAAAGCTTGAGGCACACACAGAGCTGACACACTCTTAACATCCTTCTCACTTTGTCACTCTTGTCACTGGTGTACGACATGTTCATGATGAATGTTCTGAATGGCAACATTGGTCCCGGAGAGTAGTTGGATGGGTGAACACGTTCAGCAGCTTGACTCCTGAGAGTTTCTAGGGCATTAGTCCTGCCCACACTGAAGCCCATGTAGCATGTCTTGTCTCCTTAGGCAGGTGACTTTGTCCAAATGCAGCAGTGAATGGGTACCCGGTAGGATGAGATGGTGATGTGGCTGTGAACCCTCTAGCATGTCACTGGCTGCTAGGGTTGTATACTCTCCAGGGAGTTGAGAATTAAAATCAAGTGCAATTGATCCGCTGACTGGGGTAGTGAGGTAGCACTTTGAGCATGCTTTAGGGTGTTGATTTGGTGCATTATTAATATGCACATTATTAATATGCACATTATTGATATGCACATTATTGATTATGCACATTATTGATATGCACATTATTGATATGCACATTATTGATATGCACGTTATTAATATGCACATTATTGATATGCACATTATTGATTATGCACATTATTGATTATGCACATTATTGATATGCATGTTATTAATATGCACATTATTGATATGCACATTATTGATATGCACATTATTGATGTTGCAGGGTAAAGTGTACACAATAACAGATGTGAAGGATCTTCATGAGTGGATGGTGCAGCACTTCGAAGCCTTTCCCTTGTTCCAGCGCATGTCGGAAGACGATTTGGTAAGTAAACTAGCGGAAGAAAGTAACTATTTAAATGTGAATTTCTTACAAATTAAATATCTTTAAAACTTTTAGCCACAAGCACAACATGAGGGTAGGTTAGATCTTCAAATAAAGAATAGAAAGACAAGTTACCGTATTCGACGTAATAAGCGCCCCTCTCTAATATGCGCCCACCGCAATATTTGCTAATATATTGGCTAGTGAACAATCCCAATTAGCGCCCCTTCCAAACAATGTACACAAAACTTATTTATTCGTGTATTATACGCACTCGTGTGTTATATGCACCCTTAATTATGGGCAATAAAATTCTGGAAAATATATCTGTCGTGTATAATACGCACAGACTTTTCTTTTGTATCATTTCTGGCTGTCAGCATAAACCATCAAATTTACAATCTTTCAACCCCCTATTTCTAATTTTGAGAGCGTCCGGGGCGCTTATTACGTTAAATACAGTAATTTTGTTTCAGTGGCATCGTCAGTGTATAAAATTCCCCAAAATTTTACTCAGACAACTGGACCTGCAAGTTAGCAGGTTAACAGACCAGATATGCCAGTTCAGAATTTTCTGGGCGAATGAACAAAAGTAACGAAAGGCTAAACATAAGAATAGTACTGTTTAATGTTAGTTCTCAGAAAATAACAATTAACTGGTGGATTGTCAACTTAGTTACTATAACTCCCGACTATTGGGCGTGCAACTTTTCAAAACTGTCCGCCAGTAAAAAAGACAGTCTCGGACGTTCTGGCAGGCGGTTTTTTAAAGACTGATATATTTATGGAGATTTTTTCAAGATTCAGTTATACACTAATGGGACTCAAGTGAGACAGTGGGCTAAGGTGCCAAAATTCACGGCAGAGTTGTGTCCCTTACTCATCCCAGGTTCAGCCTAGTTTTGATTCTTGGCTTGTCAGCACCTGCCGAAGCTCTTGGGTTTCACTCATGTGGTAAATGTCTGAGACCTGCATCACTTTGGGCTTACCTCCTACATGGCACTGACACTGCGATATAACTGGAATACTGTGCAATGAGTGAGTGAGTTGGGTTTTTAACTCCAGTTATATCTCACCGTATCAGGTTAAGTCGGGTGGAAAGCCTGAAGTGATACAGGTCTCAGATGTTTACCACTTTGTGAAACCCACTGTCACAGGTATGGTGTTGACAAACCTTGAACTATTTCGATGTGAATCAGGATTCGAACCCACGATGAGAGGTTTCTGGCGTGACCAAGGGATGCTATCCTGCACAGCGAATTGTGGCACCTTAGATGACTATGCCACCCGTGCTCCCAATATACTGTACTGCCTTCTGTAGTGACCTAATCTACAGAAATATTTGGTCTAGAGCATGAAACCCTATTTACTCACTAACTCACTGAAATCTTGACATAAGTTTAACAGATACATACATTCACATACCAAAATGATAGGACAAATTTTATTACAGACAGGTAGATATAATTTTTGGCATGTCTGTGCAGTGTAATATATTTCCAAGAACACTTCAGCGAGTACTTCCTGTTTACAGAAGGGAGACATCATTGTGGACAAGTTGTTTGACAGTACAGAGGAAGGTCAGAAGGTCACACGAAACAAGGGAGATAAGCTGCTTGCCGTGTTCATGCGGATTGAGGACCCGTTCTGCAGCTCAAAGCCCCTGGACTTGAGCTGATGTACACTGTATCAGAACATTGTATCAACACATTGTATATTGTATTAAAACACTCATTTCATCATAGCTCACCTTATGTTTGTTTTGTTTTTTAACGCCACACTCAGCAATATTCCATCTATATGACGGTAGTCTGTAAACAATTAATTTTAGACCAGCCAAACCAGTGATTGACATCATGAGCATCAATCTACGGAATTGGGATCAGTGACATGCATCAACGAAGTCAATCACCCAATTCAGTTAGTCGCCTCTTACAAGTATCAGTTACTGAAGATCAATGCCATGTCCCCGAGGCAAGAGAGTTAACTGACTTTAAAAGTTTAGTTTCCACCTGGTCGAATTAGGCTGGAATTATGGAGTTTTATTTTGCCTGAACTAACAAGTCTATGCATAGTCCAATCAAAATAATGTAACAATATCGACACCCGGTTCATAAACAACATGGCAGAGCATGTGTAACGTCAACTGGGCGTCGACAGATATTTTCCAAATATTTTCATGTTTTAATCATGGTGATCATGTGATTTGATGCACTTTGCGAAGCAAGACCCATTTTATTACAATATAGATCTTGATTATCGATCAGATTGTCTTCACTGGGCGACACCATTTTGTTTGAAGCAAATGCAAGTGATATGCAATGTGGAATTTGATTGGTCAATAGGAGGGACATAGAAGGGACATAACTTGTAATAGCCACTGGTGACGCTACCATCGACCCTGCAACTGCGTGAGAATACCAAGGCTAAAGTTCCGGTTATTGTTAAAGACCTTTTCCTGCGAAATGTACCCTTCGTATTTGCACTTAAATGAAATAGACGCATGGTCCACGGCTTGCACAGAACTAATAGACGCCCAAACATCTAATAGAGGAAGTATGGTACTTTGAAATATAATTTGCATCCAGCTCCATCAGTGCACTCCATGATGGTTAGTCTCCGGACATTTCAGCCACCCCTCTATATCACGAAAAGCTGGACGACAGTGACCTGGCTCGTCGTATCTCATCATAGACCATGATGTAGATTGTGCTCGCACTATCAACCACATGTTTATCTGGACCAGGCTTCTTTGTAGTCCCTAGGGGCGGTCGGGTAGCCTAGTGGTTAAAGCCTTCGCTCGTCACGCCGAAGACCCGGGTTCGATTCCCGACATGGGTACAATGTGTGAAGCCCATTTCTGCTGTCCCCGCCGTGATATTGCTGGAATATTGCTAAAAGCGATGTAAAACCATACTCACTCACTCGTTGTAGTCCCCTCTGATTAACTCGGGGACTTATGAAACAAAATTAATCTGTATCCAAAATTCACTCTTCACGTGATGAAAAGCTTTGATTACCTCTTGTGATGGTATTATAGTCAGCCGTAGGGTTACATATTAGCAAAGTCATTGGTCATACGAGGACTTTAACAGATATTGCTTTATTTCAGGCTGTAGGCAAATACGTACACACAGATCATGTTTGATGTTAAATACTTATCAAGGTCAAGTATATTTCACTCATTGGGTGGGGTAGGGGGGTTTGGGTACTTTCAGAGTGGTATTTGCAACATTTGTGGTTAGAAATCGTGGAAAGAAAGGCGTAACATTACAGTCGAGATGGTTTCATTCAAACTTGTGCGCATGATGAAGTGAAAGATGCGCTCGTAAAATACCATTTCCAAACCAGGATCTGTGAAGATCGGTTTCGAACATTTGTAGCATCAGCATGTCTCTTGAAATGGTTAAAGAATAAATGTGCATGAATGTTGTTTCACACCGCATGCAACACTATCCTGGCTAAACGAGTCACGGAATTAACTCGAATACGAACTGCGTTGTTCTGCATGAGGAAATAACTATTTGCGCCGATAAGGTATGATGACACACAGGCGTTCCAATACAAACTACATAATATCACCCCCCTGACCTGGTTGTTCCAACGTCTTCACTTCCTTTGAGACAAAGCGCAAACGCATTTGTTTCGAAATGAATGTTTACAATTGAGTCTTTTACTAATTATCACTTAAGTAGCAACACTCATGTTCCATTATCTAGAAACGCTATCGGTCACACATTTTCGTATTTCCATTTATCTGCAGAATATACTTGCGTGACCAATTTGAAATAGCAACAACCAGATCGCCGTCCAGCTGCTGGTATATTCTAGGCATCGTCTGCCAAGTACATGTGTTTTTGTATGTTAAAGTGTCTAATGTTCTCTATTGTTATCTCATGCAAAGTCGCCATTGTGTTTAATCGAGTGGTAATAAATTAACTCACGTCATTTAAGTGGTTGAAATTTGCAATTAGCATTAGAGCATTAAGTGTTATAATGGATTGCTAATTTAGCAGTCAATTAACTGGACAAAGGAACATCAATTTGCGTAAGTTGCTAATAACGCAGGTGTTAATTGACGTCTCATTGTTTTCTTTTCCTGGTTTATTACTGAATATACAAGTATATCACGTGCTTGAGGGTTGATATACGTCTTAATGCATGCAAGTGGCATGTTCGATGGTTACTAGGGGACCCTAAAATCCCAGGACATAATTTGCATTTTGTCAGGGTGTTTATCTAATCAAGACTCCAAGATAGTGCGTGTAAGCTTGGGAATATTTAACTATATAGTAATACTAGCATTTCTTCTCATCATACAAATCCGCTGATGTAAAATATGTCGTTTTAGCCAATGGTATGAAACTATGCTTCCTTTGAGCGTGTATTTGTTTGCGTAAAAAATATATGATTAATGAAAATACAGCATTGAATCTAGTTGGCAAATATATATACTTTAATTAAACTTATAAGATTGTATCAACAAAATAATAACTTGTTGAACAAATATAGAAATAGAAAACATAGATATGAAAACCAAGGGAAGTAATCGCGTTTCAGGCTGGACCGATTCGTGCACGGTGCCCGTCACGTGACATCAGGGAATTCTGGGAGAGAGCCATGTGTGACAAAAGGGAGAGATGAAATCCAATGTACGTCAAGTCTTCTGAAGAGTTCACGGGATCATTTTCCAGATCGGACCCTTTCGAGGTCCATGGGTGAGTTTATAAGTATAATGTGTATGCCTATCTGTCCACGTGACAGGGATTTACTATGACAAATGCTCTTGGACATCGAAAACAAAACTGACAACTTTGCGATGTTTTTAACTTTTCTAATCCACAAGCCAGCTTCCGGACCTGACTGCCAAGCTGGTTTCGAAAAATACTTTAGTACGAGTGATTTTATACGAGTTATAGTGACGAACGGTTATGTGGTGAGTGGTGTAGATATACACAACTATGGAATGAGCTTGTTTAAAGGGAGTGTATTTAGTTTGTTTGTCTTGTCCATAAAAGGTAAATTATCCACTTGCAGAGTTTATTTTGCTGACGTTCTTTCCTAAAAGATTTTATTGATAGCCAAACCATCCAGCCTCGTTCAACTTATCACAGAATATCATAGATTTATTTTCCCTATCTCAAACCAAATTATTTTAGATGCCTGATTAATAGAGTTTTGGTCAAATCAGTAGCATGCCTCCATATTCTCCAGCACATGATTGAATGGGTATAGGTAATCCTCAAAATCATAACATTATGAAGCCTGACCATTCAGTCAATGGAAAGTTTGCAGAGGGAGAATAATCTTCAATGTCCAATCAATAGAAAGTAACTCTCTGCACACAGAGTACGTTTTGTTCTGTGTACATGGTGTAATATGTTTCTGCAGAAACTGCTTTATAGTATCAATAAATATATTGCCACACCACTCACACAGATACAAATTCCAACATGAAAAGAGAATAAAGATAAGGTTTCTGTCAACTTCAGTGTATGCATGATCTGATAATTTGGTGCATGTATCTAAGCAGCTTTTGCCAGGACTCCTGTAAAACTTGAAACCTGCAGTGGGTAGTAAAGTTGGACTCGTCCCAGCCCTAATTCATATCATAGTGCAGAGACACATGTTCATATCTAACTAAATGTAGAAATGACATAAGCATTAATCCACGATACACCGATAGACATGCAGAAAATGTTTATTAATTGTTGCAGTGTTCAATGCATAAATAAATAAAACTCCATAACCTTTGTTGATTGAAGTACAGCCTGTGGTGCCAACTGCAAGTATGAACCATCTTTCAGTCTAATGGTGATTGTCGTTGTTTCAGGATGAAGCTGACTTGGCAGTGATATGTGGTACAGGATGGGGGCAATTGTGTACCTGGCACTGACACTTTGTACCATATCCCTCGCAACAGGGAGGTGCAGGAAAGGGTCGGAGTTCTTCAACGAAGATACCCAAGCCTGTGAACAATGTTCAAAATGTCCACAGAACAAGATCATTAAGGAGCCATGCACAGAGACTCAAGATGTACAGTGCAAGTCATTCACAGAATTCCGAAACTTCAACCAGATAGATACGGTCCAGTATACCAATGACAAAGAAGAGGAAGGTGCTTCTGACCCAGGTCATGACATTACCATCAAGGAAATACCTGCGATAACGAAGGACGAGGGAGAATACTGGAGAAACCTGGCTTTTGCCCTCATTGGAGTGTTGTGTGCGTTGATTGTCGTGGCAACCATTATAGTACTGTGTGCATGTCGAAAGTTACACGAAACAGCGGCTTTAAAACGGCCGGAAGAGGATGACTACGGTAGGTTCTGATGCAGATGTTGGTAGGGAAGGGATTATGCAGGAATTGAGGGATTCTTAATAACTAGGATTGAGACGTTACTAGTGGTGGGACGATACACTGATGCATCAGTGGATCACAATTGTTTACTTCCCGATAAAAGTATTGTTCACAGCCACACATCAAGTAAAATGTATCGATTCTTACCTTAAATGTTTTATTGAAAATAGTGTTACACCAAACACTAATTACTAGTGAAAATGAGTAGTGAAAACGTAAATATTTTCATCCATTGCGCCATACCTGACACTGCCAACTGTTAATCATTAGTGGTCCAGGTATTTGGCAATCCTGTGTATGAAAAAGATGGCTTACGCACTACAGATAAGTGCACATGCAAGTGTCAGAAAATGTATCGGATCGTGAGCAAGGTATTGTGATTTATATTGGATCGCACAGTTGGTGTATCGTCCCAGCCCTAGATGTTACACATCAGCTATGATAGTCCTTTAGCTTGATAATTTTTACTTCATGATTCCGCTGTGGGGATTCCGGTCAGAACTGGTCCCTAGCAGCGTATACTGGTCGTAAGCGATGACTGAGTGGATTGGGTGGTCAGGCTTGTTGAATGTGGATTGTATGTTGTTGTACCCCACAATGTGAGATGTTACTCTTAATATCGATAACTGGTTTGTCTGCCATCACATAGCTGGAATATTGCTGAGAATGGGTATGTTGTAGAGAAAGGGAAGAAATATGTGACTTATTACATACGTGGCTATCCAGTGAGAAGTATAGACGATGGGGTTTCTGGCTGTAAGCTTTTGTCAGGTTCATTGGGGTGTTAAGTTTATGTGAATTGTGTGATATCCAAAGATCATAGTATCATATCTCCATTCCATTGTGTATTGGAGAAGTCATGAGAATCTTTTGTTTCCATAACGGGAATCAACAAGCCCCGAAGATTCAAGTGATTTCTCAGACTCATACCATTTTATGGTTGATGTATAAATTCTCTATAATATGTTGAATAATTGAGGATGTATTAGCAAGTGTTTGAAATAATTTTAAAACATAAGTGTTGCCTGCCCATCTGCAAAGTGACCTGCCAGCATTCAGTCATTATAATTATTGAAAAATCGCCAAAACTATGAGACAAGTCACGTCTTGCTTCAGTTGAAATAATGCAAATGATTACTTTAGAATCTACAATGATTAATAATTAAAATGGATACATAAATAATCTTAAAATTATCTGCCGGATAGTCGGGCAGGTGGAGGAAAATGTCATGCAGACCGACAGACCACGGATAGTCGGGCAGGCAGGCAGGCAGGCAGGCAGTTATTTCGGACACTGGTTCGGCCCCTAGCCACGTGGAAGATCTGTTAAAGCAGTATACCAATACAGGGGCATGATTGGCTGGCTCGTCCAAGGCGCCACAATTAGCTTGCAGAGTTGTGTCCCTTGGACACAGCATAAATCCATGATCGTGGGTTTGAATCCCAGTTTGCCCAGATTATGTTTCCAGGTTTGTCAGCACCATACCCGTGCTTGTGGGTTTCACCGAAGTGGTAAACGTTTGAGACCTGCATCACTTTGGGCTTTCATAGTAAGCTGACATGCTGTGATATAAATCACATAACTGGAATATTGTTCAAAGCGATATCAAGACCAACTCACTCACTGTACCGATGCACATGTTCCTGACAATCCCTGCATAGGAGGTGGCCAGATGATCAGCTGCATCATGCCTGGGGACGAAAAATGCAACAAAATAACCTCAAGAATAAGCGTTGCACCGCTACAAAAGGCGAGGATGTGTTGTATATAGCTCGATACACTGGTCACAATATAACACTGGTCATGGTATGCAGAGCTATGGATAAGCTTTTGGTTATTTGGATATTATATATTTTGATTTTGATTGGGTATCCACAATTTTTAGAGTGTATTCAAAATATTTATACCAACCTGTTTCATGACATTTGGGTATTTTAACTTGAAAACCTGTTTCCCGGTAAATATTTCAGAACTAAATTAATAGTGCTATACCCATCTGTGTCTGCTTGCAGCTCCCTCTCCGGGAAGCCATTCATATTTGCAAAACCTAGCATTGAAAGAAAGGCCCTAATTTTTTAATCAAGAAAGAGCGTCCGCCCGGAGACCGCCTCTGTGGTCTAGTGGTAGAGCGTCCGCCCGGAGAGCGGAAGGTCCGGGGTTCAATCCCCGGCCGCGTCATACCAAAAGACGTTAAAAGATGGTACTTGTTGTTACCCTGTCTGGCGCTCGGCATTAAGGGGCTAAAACAAGGACTGGTCGGCTCAGAGTCAGTATACTGTGTCTGAGTGGCGTATTCATGTTAAACTGCGGCATGGTATCTCTTGGGCTAGCACTATAAATCGGCATCAGTCCGGACTAGTACAAGCAGTCACACAAATACACGCTAACATGCACGTCGCTATATAAGTGCAATAATCTTGGACGCGATGTTAAACCCCATTTCACCTCACCTATTTACAATATAGTTATGTATCTCAATGTGCCTGGGGGCACGGGTGGCCCAGTCGTCTAAGGCGCCGCGATTCGCTGTGCAGAGTTGCGTCCCTTGGGCACGCCAGAAACCTATGATTGTGGGTTCGAATCCCGGTTCGCCCCGATTATGTTTCTAGGTTTGTCAGCACCATACCCGTGCTCGTGGGTTTCACCGAAGTGGTAAACGTCTGAGACCTGCATCACTTCGGGCTTTCCTACCACATTAAGCTGACAAGCCGTGATATGACTGGAATACTGATAAAAGCGGCGTTAAACACAACTCACTCACTCATTTATACCTATCTTGATACACTGACCACGGTACAGATCTTGATATGCTGGCCAAGACACAACATATCTCGATACAATAGCCATGGTAGTATCTGGATACACTGACTGCGATACGTATCTTGATGAACTAGTGGCCACGTATCTCGATATGCCAGAATAGCATCACAAGGACAATGAACTGAAAAGATTTCTTAATTCAAAGAAAAAATTCAACAACCACTTAAACTTGTGGTAGAAACTTCCCTCATATCTGTCCCCCAAATATGTATTTTGTATTGACATACAGGTCCTTGTGTATCATGCTTCCGATCGAAGGTATCACTGTGTATCCGAGTTGTCGTTTCCCCCTGCACTGTCTGGTAAATTTGCTTAACTAACAATGCTTTGAGAACTCTTTTAAATACTGTTAGCAACAAGTATCTTTCTGTCTTCTTCCTAATAGAAGATTAGGAAAGGAAAAGCTAGCTGTAGACATGTTTGTAGATGTGTTTGTAGATGTTACTTTTCTGTGGTGAAATTGATATGCTAATTACAGCACACTTTGCAATATTTGACGGACAAGAATGCTCAGGGTGGGGGTGTCAATAAACGAGTATTAACTAATATATTTTAGCCAATGTTTTGTCTTGTATTGTTATAAAAATAAATGTTTAGTATCGTTGCATGAAAATTCACGGTGCACCGATGTATTGTTTCGCCCCTAGTGACAGCTACTATGGCAGAAAGCCCGAGACACTCTAGGACTCTTGTAGTTTCTACACATCTTTAGGCAGAGTCAGATATGACCACTGGTGTGCTAGCCTGTGACTACCAAAATTCAGGAAGGACCAGTTGTATTTTTCTCTAGGTCACACGTGACTTTGGGCCTTCCAGTCTCTGGGTGTCACTCAATGATGATCTTCAAATAACTTAAAATGTTAGGAAACTCTAGTAAGATTAAAAACTATAGTTGATATATTTAGGTCACATGTAACTTCAGGTCTTCCAGCCTCTGGGTATCGCTCAATGGCCTCCTTTAAATTTAGTTGTGACTTAAAACCACCAGTCCAAAATGAGCTGTGGACTATTGGATTTAATTTGTGTCTACCCCAGTAAAATGCTCAGTCTTTGAGATTAGTACAAGCTCGTAAGACAGTTAAGTAGAATTTAAAGCAACCTGTCTAGTGAAAAGAATCTTCCGTCTGTAAACTACCTTTTTAATATTGATATAAGTTTTGACTTGATTTCATCATATTAATATCTAGGTGATTAGCACCTCACAACTTTATACTTAAGCCACCCAGCCACACCCCTTCATAGTACCCTCGGGGGGTCCCTGCATAGTTCT
The DNA here is from genome assembly GCF_023055435.1 of Haliotis rufescens. Classification (NCBI taxonomy): domain Eukaryota; kingdom Metazoa; phylum Mollusca; class Gastropoda; order Lepetellida; family Haliotidae; genus Haliotis; species Haliotis rufescens. The sequence goes on from NW_025964334.1 coordinate 58,174,372, forward strand.
GTGTCCTGACATAATGCCTGCAGCATCCACTATTCAACACACAATACCTGTTTCTAGAACTAGAGAACTCCATTCACACACACACACAAAAACATTACTTCTTTATTCATGGGGTAACCGTGACAATAGATTCAGTAACCGTTGAAATAACGGAGATCTGTTCCAGGGGGTGAGTTTGTAAAGGGAGCTGGCTATGCAAGTGATGGCTCCTGGGCTGGTACACAGACCCACTGATCCCCACTTCCTGTAGCCCCGAGGTAATCCCTCTTCAACACTGGCAATAATCTCAGGGCTACATTGTCGGAATTCATGCAACTTTTTAAAGGATGACGTTAATTTTCGGTGTAGGTTTCATGCTAAGGGTATAAAGAAGTGCTTCAGAGGAATTTGCAAGTTTAAACGTTTTGTCTGGATTGTGCTTTAGTTAACTTCTGAAAGGCTGCACTGAGTTCATACTGACTTGCTATGCTTAATTTGGGACAGAAATTGACACTTGTCCCCAAAATCAGGTTGTCTAATATTGATGCTATCCAAAGGGCTGTTAGAATATCGGGAGTTTTGGGGATGTCCACATTTGTGACATATTGTCATTATTCAGGAACTTACCGTATTCGACGTAATAAGCGCCCCGCTCTAATAAGCGCCCACGGCGATATTTGCTGATATATTGGCTAGTGAACAAGCCCAATTTGCATCCCTTCCGATTGATCAATGTACACAAGATTTATTTATTCGGTATAATACGCACACGTGTGTTATATGCACCCTTATTTATGGGCAATTAAATTCTGGAAAAATATATCTGTGGTACATAAACATTTCAGGCTGTCAGCATATACAACGACATTTATCTTTCAACTCTGTTTTATTTCAACAAAATAATATTCTAATAAGAGCCCCCTATTTCTAATTTTGAGAGCGCCCCGGGCGCTTATTACGTTGAATACGGTAAATGTTTTAGTTTAATTTTTACCCCTATTACCATGATTACGAAGAGACTTGATTCCATTACAAAATTAAATTGAAGAAATGCTTATAGTGGTTGGCATGCTACTTTCAAATTGCTGGTATAAAGATTAAATTTGTGGAAGGAAGAACTCATGAAATGATTCTGGATACATCATTTGAATGGGTGCCAAACAGTGTGAAAATATTATTTCTAGAACCATTTTAACAAATTTTTCAAAATTGAAATGAATGAATCGTGTGTTAATAGCTGCACGCTGTTGCACTGATGAAATAAAGTGTTTTTATTGGAAATGGCACTAAACTATTACAAGAAAAATGATATTCCATATTTCATTTCATCTATTTTGTTTGATAAATGTATATATGTTCCAAACAATGTCTGAAATAATTCCCATCCTTCAGTAGTGACTGGTAACTTAGTAAATTGCTGTCTCACCCCATAAGAAACATCTAACTAGGTATACTAGTATACTACCAGAAGTGACACAACGTGGCAAGTCAGATTAACGATGGTAATATGAAAGTATCGGGTGTTTTATTAAAAAAAAATTGAGTAATATATAATAAAATATTGACTTGCATCCACTTGTGACCGTCCAGCACTGTTCTAACACAGTAATAATTTACAGTCTGAACTTCACAATGAATTATTAACCTGTGACATTTGACTGACCCATAAATTACAGGTAATGGCCAGAATGGCAGCACTGTTGTGACTGTGAAAAGAATGTACCCCTCACCCTGCTGATTCCATCAGTCACCGAAATGAGAGTATTCTTTGTTCAAATTTAGATGCAAATCGCAACAAAGAAAATTAAAACAAAGCCAGGATGGAGGCCAGCAGCTTCAACAAAAGACTTTCTTTTCCGTTGTGTCTGCTGTGTGGGTTGTTCTTGGCAAATAGCAGCTCTAGAGAATGTTGGTCTTGACTTGGAGCTTGCATTGGTTTAGAAGGCCCTCAGTGTGGTTTGTTTGTCAGCTTTGTTTTGTTACACAGTTGATGAAAAATCTGGTTAGGGTAAATCTCTCTTCAGGAGCAGTTTCCTGTTGTCGAGGGAATGAAAGCAACATGCTGTTTGTCTGCAATTTAACACCCTTTGTACATGTCTCCATTTTGATTATAACAACTTTCAGAGGGCATCCAAGAGTTGAAACAAGTTGAACATACACATCTGGCCATCCATAACAGTGCAGTGCAGTGCAGTGCTGTCTTTAATGTTAGAACTAGAGTGGTGCAGCACATGCATGTCCTGTGCTATATTACGACCTTGTAGTTAGGTGTTTGTATGAGGTATGTTTTTCATGTTTGTGGTAGGAATTATTGTAGAAAAGGTGATCGAGATCCGTTATATATTGATACGTGAAATAATAATTAATCCTGATTAAGCCCTAAAACACTAAGCCAATTAAAACATGGTCTTGTTCTCATCATTTTAATAAAGTAATAATTGGTTAGGTACTAAGGTAGGAGTGAATATTAATTTTAAGGTTGATTTCCCAACAACTCCATCCTAGATTAATATTTGTGCTTGACATGCATTTGTTTATTGTAACATAATCAACAATGATTTAATGTTCTTATAATGTGCAAGTTGTGTTGAATCTCTACATCTATACGCAACAGTTGCTCACAGAAAAATATACATGAGTAGGAGAGAGTGTTAGGTTTGTGGCCTACAAATGGCAGCCCTGGTCTGTGAAATAGGAGGAGGTACCACGATTCATTAGATGAAAATGTTTTCATTGATTTTTTTTTATTACCAACATTGGTCAATATTTAGAAATTTAAAGAAAGAAAATGACAATATTTGATCCACTCTTAATGTCAATCAACAGACATGTCAGATCCTTGACTTAGGTCTTCTGTATTCAGCGGGGGTCAGACAAAGGAAAAGGCAAACATCAATTTGTAACAGCAGCTTTTGCCCCCAAAGACATTCTGACTTTTTATTAATCGTTAATATAAAATAAGTTGAGGACCATATGAATCCTTCATATTGCTGTAGTTAATCTGTCATGGCATACAGATTGTCTATAGTACTAAGAAATGATCTATTTTTGAGTAGCAGATATTAATATTATGACAGGGATTGACACTATTTTCATTGATCAAGTGCAAAGTGCTCCAAAGTGAAGAGCTATTTGAAAAAGGTGTCTGACTCAACGGAAACGAGCATAATAGGACAACAGGAAATGGCCTTCGCTTCAAATTCTAGGTCAACAGTCGATGACCCTGAATTAATCTGACAAACTGGAGGGAGGGATCGGGGTGTGGCGATATTTATAGTCATGATGCAAGTGAGGGGTATTAGGAGGAAATTGTGAGAGCTGGTGGTTTATTTGAACATTGAACATCTTGAAGTTATGAATTAGGCGCTTGTGCCAACAGGATTATATTTAATAATATTTATGTTATTAAATATTTAAAAACATATATAGAAATAGGTTTAATGGAAGTGTTGCCAAGTGGTTAGAGGAAATGTCACTCGTCCTGAACTTTGCCTGTGTTGGACTGTGGGCTGATGTTAATGTCGAACGTGGTATTGGAACAGGATATTTATTCTGGTGTCCCGTAAAAGTGCTCACCGAATTCCAATCCTGAATTTGAACATGGCCACCATGGCAGCTATGTAGACATAATACACTTGTAACACCATGGCAGCTATGTAGACATAATACACTTGTAACACCATGGCCCATGCTTCTGATGCCCACTGTACAGGAGGTCAAGCTCAGTGACCTGCTGATTGTGGCATTGTACCCGAAGGCATAGAATGTTGCTCCCAATATCAGTCACAGGATTGTCTGGTCCAGACTTGATATTTACAGACCTACGTCATATAGCTGAAATGTGACAATCAACACTACATTCTGCAGGTGCCCTTTACTAAATTCTGCAGGTGCCCTTTACTACAGTTTGCAGGTGCCCTTTACTACATTCTGCAGGTGCCCTTTACTACATTCTGCAGGTGTCCTTTACTACATTTTGCAGGTGCCCTTTACTACATTTTGCAGGTGCCCTTTATTGCATCCTGCAGGTGCCCTTTATTGCATCCTGCAGGTGCCCTTTACTACATTCTGCAGGTGCCCTTTACTACATTTTGCAGGTGCCCTTTATTGCATCCTGCAGGTGCCCTTTACTACATTCTGCAGGTGCCCTTTACTACATTTTGCAGGTGCCCTTTATTGCATCCTGCAGGTTCCCTTTACAGAATTCTGCAGGTGCCCTTTACTACATTTTGCAGGTGGCCTTTACTGCATTCTGCATATGCCCTTTAGAGAATTCTGCAGGTACCCTTTACTACAGTTTGCAGGTGTCCCTTACTACATTTTGCAGGTGCCCTACATTTCACAAACCAAGATGAAGATGTTCTGTTAGTGTGTTGCTCTGTACCTGCTGAACTGACCATGTGATGTGTATTGCTGTGTTTCAGATGACACAGACAGTGGGTATGTGGTGATACGGCAGATCAGACAGCTGCCGTTGCCAAGCAACTCACGATCTACATCCGAACAGGCTGCATCGTCGTTCCAGTCCTCTCGACATCAGAAAATGCCCTGGCTGTATCGGCCAAAGAGACGATTACTCAATGAATATGTTGATGATGTGTTTGAATCGGAAGACAGTGCAGGTTCACGGGCAAGCCGGAAACTGCCGTTAACTGTTATTCCAGAACGTGAGAGCGAGGGAAACAGCTCGGGCAGCTACAGCGTCTAGCTCAAGACTGCGTTGTGGCGTCCGCATCTACGAAACAAATGTGGTGGTTCCCATTACATCATCAAAATTCAATATTTATGTTACGGCGACAAATTAATTATTTGTTTGTCCTTTGTTTTGATCAAATGTAGGAACTTGGTTATTTGTTGTTGTCATTGTTGTTTCCATAAATTGGAATTATTTTCAAAATTGCTTCTCTCAATTGGTGAATGCATTTTGTAGTTGTCCCAGCCGATACTGAACATGGAAGATTTATTAATAGACACTTCGGGTTACAGAGTCAAGCTTGGTTTTACTGTCTGGGGGAAAAACAGCTTTTGTAATACCAATCCTCCACAGAGCCCTCAATATGGAGGTATTAAGTCATGCATAGGGACAATCAATTCTGCTTCATTTAAACCCAATTACAATACAAGGACAGTGTGTGTAATGTTAGGGGCATGTGGAGGGTTGCTTCCCTTCCGTATGCCAGGATCTGTTGTGACTAGATCCATGGTCTGTAAGCAGCAAACTTTTAAACATCTGGTCTGTGACATTTTGGCTTTCCTCCTCAACTATTGCTGAAATACTGTTGGAATCAGGTTCGAACCTAGTCCATCTTCTGATCAAGTGGATGTTTGATCTTGCACTTGTGTATCAGTTGGATTGTCCATTATTTTTAGAAAGTTGAAAAAGCTGGAAAAAATGTTGATTAGCCAAAATTGTTTGGTTGTGTAATTGGAACCAAAGCATTTATCTGGACTGGTATGTTACTGATATTACGTCATGCATGGTTTCTATAGCATGTGGTATATTTGAAACTTAAAATTGTGTATTTGTGGAAAATGTATATCAACATATACCAAGAAAGTTGAGTTTTTGTATTGTTTATCCGAAGGATAACAATATGAACTTATATTTTGTTGTCACTAGTACTGTGGGAGGACCCATTCTGATGCTGGGTTATTTCAAAACCAAAGTTGTAATTATGATACGGTTTTCAGGGTGTTTGTACCCAAGCTTCCACATATCCTACTGACTACAGCATTAAACTGTCTTCCATTATCATGATAAAAGAGCATGTGTCTATTTTCAGTAAGTAATAGTGTTGGAAAAAAATGTGAAATTGAGATTCTATAGTGCATGCATTTCTGCTGAAGATAGATGCTGTGGTATGTGTTAATATCTTAACATCACGTGAAACATTACGTGAAATTTAATAAATTAGAATGTTTGCTCGGCTGCAGTTCCAGCTACATAAAGGGGTATATGGCTACAAAATTATAATAGTCTTGATTCTCAGGCACTGCCCGCATCATCATAAAGTTCGCCGCACATTTCGTTTGTATTTCCATTTTAAAAAACCCCAACCAAAACAATCCTTAAATATTGTCTAACTTTAGTCATATATTCCAGTATTTTACTCATTAAGGAATACTCGAGGGAGGCCCTTTCCCAAAGTTGATGGTACACAACTGTTTAATTGGTTACATACTAGTTTGAACCCCCACCACCACCCAAAAAAAAAAGATACCGCCCGCCCGCACTATATTTTCAAAAAACAATTGCCTGAGAACCAATTCTTTTATTTTTTTAAGCCTATCAGACATGCTTTTGTGTTCACTGAATAGTCCTGCTAAATGTGCGTGTGCTGCCAAATTATGAAAGTACTATTGTATGGACAACTATTCATAACTTATTGTAATTATTATTACTTGCATTTAAATCTTGAATCTCAAATCTCAAAGTGCATTTTGAGAATGTCTGTTGTTGTTTTAGCTCTTGCCGTAGAAAGAAATCAGTGTTCCATGTGTCATGTTAAACTTTGTCGTGATTATTTCGTACTTTGAAGGTGTTGGGTAACCGGCATCTAATACAACATGAATGAGGTCATGGGTTACCCGTTGTTACTGGTTACGGTGTGGAACCAACATGTTATTTGTTCAGAGTTGTGTTGTACTTGTCATCAATTTAACATTACAAGATAATCACTGCCAGGAGTTGAGAACTAGAGGGGTACCATCTTCAGCTTTGTGTCTCGCGTCTCACACTCGACTAAAAAGTAAAATAAAAAAAAACAAAGGTTTTTCTCATAGACTTAAAATGAAATCTATCTGAATAAAAACTGTCAAATCTTTCATTAAGTCTTCCAAGGAATTTTTTATTTTTTTGTGGCAAATTCAGTGACAAGTGTTAAAAAACAGCTCTTGTTATCTTAAGAAAAATGGTTACTGTCATGACGATCCGTTTAATGTATGGTGATGTGAAACATGAGAAATTGACTATGTTGCCCCTTTGGTGCTCACTAATAATCAAAGAGCATTTAATCAACATTGGAGCCAGATCCAGTCAACATGACAGTGTCAGATAAAACCCTTAACGTTTCTCTTGGGCTGTATTTAAGAAAAATGTTTCTCCGGCAAATTTTTCTCAAAAGTGAGGATGGAGGTATGACTTTATTTTTTTAAGTTAATATTTTAACAAAAGAGATACAGAACACTTTTTTGTTTTACCACCAAGAATACAGCAATACAAACTGGCCACAGATTTAACACGGCTCTTTAATACAATGTATGGTTAACAGAGTATGTTTCACATGACAGGACATTTTATTTATTTTTGCCAATATAAATGACGTAAAGTGACATGAGGATGCCTGAGACACATTTTTTTTAACCAGCGTTAATACATTGCTCATTCCTCTGTTTGTATTGTCTTTTTTGATTAATCTCATAAATCTGTCAATCATCAAGTGTGAATTTGTCTTCAGCTAGAGTTTGATGTTTTCTGTGGTTGACAGGTGGGAGGAAAGATTTCATATATAACAGCTCTTGTTTGTTTGATAAGGGTGTCTATGGGTTAATTTGAACCTGCCTATGCTATTCAATGCAATGTTTTCAAATATTTTTGATGTACAACTTGGCAAAGAGAGCTAGGCTTGGAGAAAATGGCTGGTTGGATAAGGGCCATGTTGATTTTAAAACGATCTTGGCGTTACATATTTCGTAAATCTGTTAGTGTCGAGCAATCCCAAATCTTTTCTCTTTTAGTCTCTTTATATGGTCTCTAGGTGAACCAACAAACAATTGCACAAACATAACGAACAATCAGAATGAAGGATCATGAGTATTTTGGGGGATATTTTTTGTGTGTACTCAGTCTTCACTATGAAAAAATAGCCCCCCAAAATTCATTATCCCAATTTAAAAAATAAATAAATCAGAAAACAATGACTTCTTTTGATAGATGGCCTTCATTACAACAACTAGATTTGTAAGAAGTGCCACGGTGGGGGCCTTCCTTAACAAATGTCACCGTTGTAATATTGGCTCCTTTAGACTTACACTACTCAACTTCTGATTGGGAGTCTGAGCTATTTCATACTGTGACCAACCAAGCACACTAAGTTGTAAAACCTAGAATATCCCTATCGAGGGGTGAGTTGTATGTGGGGGGATGCTCTGTGACACGTCCTCTCCCCTGTCCTTGCTGTCCGTTGTTTTGTTGTAACACCTAGAATATCCCTATCGAGAGGTGAGTTGTATGTGGGGGGATGCTCTGTGACACGTCCTCTCCCCTGTCCTTGCTGTCCGTTGTTTTGTTGTAACACCTAGAATATCCCTATTGAGAGGTGAGTTGTATGTGGGGGGATGCTCTGTGACACGTCCTCTCCCCTGTCCTTGCTGTCCGTTGTTTTGTTGCTTGTCCGGAGACTGTTGTTGGTGGCTCTGCCAGGAAGTGGGCCAGCGAGGAACATTGTGTACATAATGCGCATGGTGAAATGGCTGCTTCTTCATACTATTTAACGTGAGCCAAACCACCGTCGTAGCAGATAATAAATAGAAATCAGTTATCAAATATCAGTCTTGTTGTCATTTCATTATTGTTTAGCACAGCACTCATAAATATTCCCTCCAGTGAAGATTCGGGTTAGAATATGTCTTCAGCAACCCATGCTTGCCGTAAAAGGCGACGATGCTTGTAAGTGGCGACTAGTAGGATTGGGTGGTCAGACTCGCTGACTTGCTTGGTGCAATTGCGTGGATCGATGCTCATCGTGTCGATCACTGGATTGTCTGGTCCAGACTAGATTATGTACAGACCAGTTTTATATAGCTGGAATATTTCGGAGTGCAGCGTTAAACAACAAACAAACATAAATATTCCTGCTTTATGACCTGTATCTTATCAGACAAACCAGTGACTGATATTATGAGCCACGTCCCAGAGTGTTGGGTACACAAATTCAACCAAGTCACAGATCTGGACCACCATTTGGTCACCTCTTACAACAGCATGGGTTGATAGGGAGCTGCTTTAAGATAAAATACAGTCTTGTGAATGGTAACGATAAGATGGAGACACTTGTACGAAAATCTGTTTTCAGTGAACATCATCTGGAACTCTGGTTGGTTGTTTTGTTGTTTAACGCCGCACTCGGCAATATTCAAGCTATATGACAGCGACTGTACATAATCGGGTCTGGACCAGACAATCCAGTGAATGATATGAGCTTTGAATCACGCAATTGGGATTGATGACATGCATCAACCAAGTCAGCGAGCTTGACCACCGGATCCCGTCAGTCGCCTCTTACGACAAGCATAGTTGCCTTTTACGGCAAGTATCGATTGCTGAAGACCTATTCTACCCCGGATGGTCACGGGTTGGAACTCTGGTAATAAAGCCAGGGTAACTGAAGTTTAGTTGTTAAACCTGGACAGTGTTTCCAACACTTGAACCTCCTGGTTCGGGATGGGATAGCCAGTACTTAAAACGTTCGCTCGTCATGTTCAAGGCCATCGTTCGTCCCAACATGGGTACAAAGCGGCTTAAAACCAAACTCACTCGCTTTCCGGGTGGCATGTGTAGCCCAATTGTCTAAGGTTACAGGATTTGTTCTGACACCCATTTATTTGTGGGTGTGACTGCACTTTTTTGGTGCCAATTATGGTTTGAGGTCTAACACCTGCATTATTTTGGGCTTTCCTCCCACATCAGGTTGAATACCGTTCAACATTGTGTCAAACCAAATTCATTATCAAACCGGCCAGCACAAAATGAAAAAGATATGTTTTTCTCTGATTTGCTCATATAAAATGTATTGTTTGCCGGATATTCTGAAAAAATGTAAATTGTTCAGCTCCTTTCACCAAATGTTTCTTTGAAGCGGTGACCGAAAAATATATCCTGTCTATCCAAGCCCCCCCCCATATTACTCTACTTAGTTTCAGGAGCCCAAATTATCAAGTAGTTATGAAGGAGAGGAAGTCAGAGATGGGCCAAGCACATCACACCTTCTGGTTCCTACATATCCAAGCTGTCATGGGCAGCAGGAAGGCCAGGCCAGGCTACACAGTCGGACATTTTACTGGTGCTTCATTGGATTCACACCGCCAGTCACAGACGCTATCAATGACTCATTTAAGCATTGGGAAATCTGACAAACCCAGAGTCAATCCCTCATATGTGAACTTGTATGGTATAATCCTCAGAGAGGGAGGGAGATTAAATCTCTTGAAGAAATAGGACAACAGTCAGGATAGGTCTTACCAGGATAGGTCTTCAGCAACCCATGCATGCCGAAAAAGGCAACTGCTTCTCATAAGAGGTGACGAACGGGATCGGGTGGTCAGGCTCACTGACCTGGTTGATGTATGTCATCGTATCCCAATTGCGTGGATCGATGCTCATGATGTAATCACTGGAGTGTCTGGTTCAGACTCGATTATTTACAGATTACCATCATTTAGCTGCAATTTTGCTGAGTGCGGCGTTAAACAAATATGAAGACGAGTAATATAAGGGGAGACAACTCGTTTTCGATAGAAGCAAGGATAAATTCATTTATTTCCTCTCAATATGAAATATTTGTACATAGTTATACAGCTATCTTCAATAGTCCTAGATATACATGTATATATAACAAAGTAAGATGGCAACATTGTGGAATTATAAAACAAACTCTGGGAAATAATGCCGGGCCTGGTTGATACGAGTTTGGCAGTATATAGTTGGTTAATATTCGTCATATTCAGAGTTAAGACAATGGTAGTTCCTAATGTTAACAGAAGTACAGCAGTACAGCAGTCTCTATGACTAATGCAGTTCTGCAACAAGTGACTTTCTAGCAAATTCACATTATAATTGCAAGAGATAAGCAAATAACTAAACCTCCGTAAGCTACAAACGATACATTGTTATCAATGTAAAAGTTGTTACCAACACATTTTGTAATACTTCAATCCATGGTTAACAAATATTTTCTTCACTCCTACACTTCATGTAGTGAATTACACCTAACAACATAATAATACTCAATGTCCAGTCTGGATAGCTTAGTCATGACACCCAAAATATACTCTGCAAAAGAAGTTAAGGACCACCCAATTTCATATTATAGTTAATCTGTCATGACATGACTATAGTAATCATAGAGAAACAGGTGGTCCTTAACTTCTTTTCAGCCGTATATGCACACACTGACCAGCTTGTACTGCATGCATGTTATGCTAATGTTACACCCTGAATGTTAAATCCAGATTATGAGTGAGTGAGTTGGGTGTAACACCTCTTTTAACATTATTCCAGTTATATCACGGCGTGTCAGCTTAATGTGGGAAGAAAGCCCGAAGTGATGCAGGTCTCAGACGTTTACCACTTTCGTGAAACCCACTAGCACGGGTATGGTGCTGATAAACCTAGAAACATAATCAGGGCGAACCGGGATGTGAACCACAATCATAGGTTTCTGGCATGCCCAAGGGACGCAACTCTGCACAGCGAATCGCATCACCTTAGACGACTGGGCCACCCGTGCCCCCCCGATTATGAACCTGATGAAAGAATCTTATCCTTTTTGGTAACATTTCCTGCATCAAACAAGTATGAATGTCCTCAGTCCCACATTGGGTGCCAATGTAGCAGGCAGCAAACATTCCCTTGATTTGATTTGAACCGTGGACCTTATCCGAGGTTGGATGCCTTGTCCTGATGGCGGATAATCAGTCCTTTCAGTCAGCTTGCAATATAAGGATGTAGGACACTCTACGTCTTGCAACACAGTTCCTGGAAACTCCTTCGTCCCATAGGAAGTCACAGGAGGGGGATGTCATTATTAAAGACAAAGATGACATGGCTATCACATTAACCTTGGTTGCAGAGAGTCTTGGATGGGTGACTGTGTTCTGCTTCTTTACTCCCAAGAGTTTAGTTTTGGGCTTCGGTCCTGCCCAACACTGAAGCACATGTGGGGACTCCTTAGGCAGATGACTTTGTTCGAAATGAGCCTCTGATCGCCCAGCATGGAATGGGTACCCGGTAGGATGAGATGGTAATGCGACTGTCAACCTTGCACCTCACAGGCAGCTTGGGTTGTATGCTCCCCAGGGAGCTGAGGATGCAAATCAAGGGCACACTGATCCACTGACAGGTGTTTAAGTATGATCTATCATGGTCTGAGCACACTTTACCAGGTATAAATTAGAAAATGTCCAATACAAATTCATAACTTAGTTTACAATTTAATTTTTAAGGACTTGTCTTGTAATAACATACTTCCACAGGAAATGGCTTAAATGCTGCAGTGGAGAATAGTGTCCCATGGCTGATAATGCACTGTATATAAACATTCACTCACATTTCAAGGCATATGTAATGAAAGACATATGGATTAAAACTATACTTGACAAGGATCTTATTGTTCCAACATATATATATTGTTTGTATATATGTACAGTCAATAGATATTGCGGTGTACAAACTGAACGGAACAACAATATATTTGTACACAACGCTGAACACATTGTATACAGCGACAATTGCATTGTATACAGTGATGATTACTTTGTTTGCAGTGATAATTACATTGTATACATTAACGATTACATTGTATACATTGACGATTACATTGTATACATTGACGATTACATTGTATACAGCGACGATTACATTGTATACATTAACGATTACATTGTATACATTGACGATTACATTGTATACATTAACGATTACATTGTATACATTGACGATTACATTGTATACAGCGACGATTAAATGGATAACCCCATTATATACAGAGATAATTACATTGTATACAGCGACGATTACATTGTATACAGTGACGATTACATGGTATACAGTGATATCCCCCATTGTATACAGCGACGATTACATGGTATACAGTGATATCCCCCATTGTATACAGAGATAATAACATGGTATACAGTGACGATTACATGGTATACAGTGATAACCCCATTGTATACAGCGACGAATACATGGTATACAGTGATATCCCCCATTGTATACAGAGATAATAACATGGTATACAGTGATGATTACATGGTATACAGTGATAACCCCATTGTATACAGCGACGATTACATGGTATACAGTGACGATTACATGGTATACAGTGATATCCCCCATTGTATACAGCGACGATTACATGGTATACAGTGATATCCCCCATTGTATACAGTGATGATTACATGGTATACAGTGACGATTACATGGTATACAGTGATATCCCCCATTGTATACAGAGATAATTACATTGTATACAGTGACGATTACATGGTATACAGTGATAACCCCATTGTATACAGCGACGATTACATTGTATACAGTGATGATTACATTGTATACAGCGACGATTACATTGTATACAGTGACAATTACATGGTATACAGTGATAAACCCCATTGTACACAGCGCCGATTACATTGTATACAGCGCCGATTACATTGTATACAGCGACGATTACATTGTATACAGTGACAATTACATTGTAAACAGCGATGATTACATTGTATACAGTGACAATTACATTGTATACAGCGACTATTACATTGTATACAGTGACAATTACATTGTATACAGCGATGATTACATTGTATACAGTAACGATTACATTGTATACACTGATAACCCCCATTGTATACAGCAATGATTACAATGTATACAGTGACGATGACATGGTAAACAGTGATAACCCCCATTGTATACAGTGGCGATAACTCCATAAAGAGTGATGACCGAGTATAGAGTAATGATTACATTGTATACAGTGACAATTACATTGTATACACTGATAACCCCCATTGTATACAGCAATGATTACATTGTATACAGTCACGATGACATGGTAAACAGTGATAACCCCCATTGTATACAGTGACGATAACTCCATAAAGAGTGATGACCGAGTATAGAGTAATGATTACATTGTATACAGTGACAATTACATTGTATACACTGATAACCCCCATTGTATACAGCAATGATTACATTGTATACAGTGACGATGACATGGTAAACAGTGATAACCCCCATTGTATACAGTGACGATAACTCCATAAAGAGTGATGACCGAGTATAGAGTAATGATTACATTGTATACAGTGACAATTACATTGTATACACTGATAACCCCCATTGTATACAGCAATGATTACATTGTATACAGTGACGATGACATGGTAAACAGTGATAACCCCCATTGTATACAGTGACGATAACTCCATAAAGAGTGATGACCGAGTATAGAGTAATGATTACATTGTATACAGTGACAATTACATTGTATACACTGATAACCCCCATTGTATACAGCAATGATTACATTGTATACAGTGACGATGACATGGTAAACAGTGATAACCCCCATTGTATACAGTGACGATAACTCCATAAAGAGTGATGACCGAGTATAGAGTAATGATTACATTGTATACAGTGACAATTACATTGTATACACTGATAACCCCCATTGTATACAGCAATGATTACATTGTATACAGTGACGATAACTTCATAAAGAGTGATGACCGAGTATAGAGTAATGATTACATGGTATATAGTGATAACCCCCATTGTATACAGTGACAATTACATTGTAAACAGCGATGATTACTTCATAAAGAGTGATGACCGAGTATAGAGTAATGATTACATTGTATGAAGTGACGATTACTTCATAAAGAGTGATGACCGAGTATAGAGTAATGATTACATTGTATGAAGTGACGATTACTTCATAAAGAGTGATGACCGAGTATAGAGTAATGATTACATTGTATACAGTGACGATTACTTCATAAAGAGTGATGACCGAGTATATAGTAATGATTGCATTGTATACAGTGACGATTACTTCATAAAGAGTGATGACCGAGTATAGAGTAATGATTACATTGTATAAAGTGACGATTACTTCATAAAGAGTGATGACCGAGTATAGAGTAATGATTACATTGTATGAAGTGACGATTACTTCATAAAGAGTGATGACCGAGTATAGAGTAATGATTACATTGTATAAAGTGACGATTACTTCATAAAGAGTGATGACCGAGTATAGAGTAATGATTACATTGTATGAAGTGACGATTACTTCATAAAGAGTGATGACCGAGTATAGAGTAATGATTACATTGTATAAAGTGACGATTACTTCATAAAGAGTGATGACCGAGTATATAGTAATGATTACATTGTATAAAGTGACGGTTACTTTATAAAGAGTGATGACCGAGTATATAGTAATGATTACATTGTATACAGTGACGATTACTTCATAAAGAGTGATGACCTAGTATAGAGTAATGATTACATTGTATACAGTGACGATTACTTCATAAAGAGTGATGACTGAGTATATAGTAATGATTACATTGTATACAGTGACGATTATTTCATAAAGAGTGATCTAGACATACCTCACCATGGTAAAGGGACATAACTCTGCATGGCAAAGGGACATAACTCTGCATGCCAAAGGGATGTAACTCTGCATGCCAAAGGGATGTAACTCTGCATGACAAAGGGACATAACTTTTTATGGCAAAGGGATGTAACTCTGTGTGGCAAAGGGACATAATTCAGCATGGCAAAGGGACAATGACACATAATTGTATGGCACACCTTGGCGCCTTAGATCACAAGGTCATCTATCACCCTTATCTTGTAATCATAACACGGCATGCTGACTGAGATACAGAATACAACAGAGGCACAAAGTCTCACAGCTTTACATCCCAGATGCAATCAATGCAAACACCCTCAAGATGAAAATGTATAACATACAAAAACATTAATATACAATCATTATTCAGATAATATTGTTCAATGGTGAATGGATATGAATAGTTCTTAGACCCCTAATGGTCCTATAAGATGATATAGTGTTAAATGAATATTGAACATATTTCAGACATACCAGAGCTAGATGATATACAGATGGAGAAAATTATATATTTTAATAACCACACTATGCACTCTTGACCGGTATGAACAATGAGATATTTGGCCGTAATAACCACACTATACACTCTTGTCCGGTATGTACAATGAGATATTTGGCCATAATAACCACACTATGCACTCTTGACCGGTATGTACAATGAGATATTTGGCCGTAATAACCACACTATGCACTCTTGACCGGTATGTACAATGAGATATTTGGCCGTAATAACCACACTATGCACTCTTGACCGGTATGTACAATGAGATATTTGGCCGTAATAACCACACTATGCACTCTTGACCGGTATGTACAATAAGTTACTTGGTCGTAACAACCACAAAATACATTCTTGACACGTATGTACAGTGAGATATTTTTTCCTTAGCAACAGTAATCTCTAGGGTCATAACACATACTATGTTGCCAACAAAATCCTCGAAAGGAAGTAACTCCATAAATAATTTGATAGGTTGCAATTTTATACAAAACAATCAAAATACATTCAACTGAACAGGGGGAGTAAGGTGAGTTTGATGTCTACACATTCTATTCAACAGGGGAGTAAGGTGAGATTGATGTCTACACATTCTATTAAACAGGGGGAGTAAGGGGAGTTAGATGTCTACACATTCTATTGAACAGAGGAAGTAAGGGAGTTAGATGTCTACACATTCTATTGAACAGAGGAAGTAAGGTGAGTTTGATGTCTACACATTCTATTAAACAGGGGTAGTAAGGTGAGTTTGATGTCTACACATTCTATTCAACAGGGGAGTAAGGGAGTTAGATGTCTACACATTCTATTGAACAGAGGAAGTAAGGTGAGTTTGATGTCTACACATTCTATTAAACAGGGGTAGTAAGGTGAGTTTGATGTCTACACATTCTATTCAACAGGGGAGTAAGGGAGTTAGATGTCTACACATTCTATTGAACAGAGGAAGTAAGGTGAGTTTGATGTCTACACATTCTATTAAACAGGGGTAGTAAGGTGAGTTTGATGTCTACACATTCTATTCAACAGGGGAGTAAGGGAGTTAGATGTCTACACATTCTATTGAACAGAGGAAGTAAGGTGAGTTTGATGTCTACACATTCTATTCAACAGGGGAGTAAAGTGAGATTGATGTTTACACATTCTTTTGAACAGGGGAGTAAGGTGAGTTTGATGTCTACACATTCTATTGAACAGAGGAAGTAAGGTGAGTTTGATGTCTACACATTCTATTGAACAGAGGAAGTAAGGTGAGTTTGATGTATACACATTCTATTCAACAGGGGAGTAAGGGAGTTGGATGTCTACACATTCTATTCAACAGGGGAGTAAGGGAGTTAGATGTCTACACATTCTATTGAACAGAGGAAGTAAGGTGAGTTTGATGTCTACACATTCTATTAAACAGGGGTAGTAAGGTGAGTTTGATGTATACACATTCTATTCAAAAGGGGAGTAAGGTGAGATTGATGTCTACACATTTTATTAGACAGGGGAGTAAGATGTCTACACATTCTATTGAACAGGGGAGTAAGGTGAGATTGATGTCTACACCTTCTATTGAACAGAGGAAGTAAGGTGAGATTGATGTCTACACATTCTATAAACAGGGGAGTAAGGCAAGTTTGATGTCTTCAACTAGAGGACAATCATGTTTCACCGTAACACATATTTGTTCAGCAGAAGGAGATACTATGTCTCTTTGATCCCATCTTGGTTGCTTCAATCAGACCCATCCACCAACACAAGTTCCCCTGCCACACCGGGTCAGCAGGGGGCTGGACTAATATCAACAGGTCATCCATCCTAATAGCATGAATAGACTGGGAACAAATCATACCTAATTCATTTAGTTTGCCAACTCAGGTTTATACTGAAATACTTGGAAAACTCATAATTGGACTTTTGTAATATTACACAAAATGGCAACCAAATCAAATGAAGACGTCCTGTGTAGAAGCAAGGGAATCAAACAACGATGTCGTGGTTCGGTTTCAATCTCAATCGAAGTGTTTCAAGGTGGACTTGAGTGAGTGAGTGAGTGAGTATGGTTTTACGCAGCTTTTAGCAATATTCCAGCAATATCACGGCGGGGGACACCAGAAATGGGCTTCACACATTGTACCCATGTCGGGAATCGAACCCGGGTCTTCGGCGTGGCGAGCGAAGGCTTTAACCACTAGGCTACCCAACCGCCCCTAAAGTGGACTTGAGAACAAAACCACATCATGTCTGATCCTGCGTCTCCATCATGTGTCAGTAGATACCAACAGGAACTTATCAGTGGAGGATTCCACTCACGAAGAAATGATACCTCACTGAATACAGTGGGTCTCCATCGTGTGTCAGTAGATACCAACAGGAACTTATCAGTGGAGGATTCCACTCACAATGAATGATACCTCACTGATTACAGTGGGTCTCCATCGTGTGTCAGTAGATACCAACAGGAACTTATCAGTGGAGGATTCCACTCACAATGAAATGATACCTCACTGATTACAGTGCGTCTCCATCGTGTGTCAGTAGATACCAACAGGAACTTATCAGTGGAGGATTCCACTCACGAAGAAATGATCCCTCACTGATTACAGTGGGTCTCCATCGTGTGTCAGTAGATACCAACAGGAACTTATCAGTGGAGGATTCCACTCACGAAGAAATGATCCCTCACTGATTACAGTGGGTCTCCATCGTGTGTCAGTAGATACCAACAGGAACTTATCAGTGGAGGATTCCACTCACGAAGAAATGATCCCTCACTGATTACAGTGGGTCTCCATCGTGTGTCAGTAGATACCAACATGAACTTATCAGTGGAGGATTCCACTCACGAAGAAATGATCCCTCACTGATTACAATGGGTCAGTAGATACCAACAGGAACTTATCAGTGGAGGATTCCACTCACAATGAAATGATCCCTCACTGATTACAGTGGGTCTCCATCGTGTGTCAGTAGATACCAACAGGAACTTATCAGTGGAGGATTCCACTCACAATGAAATGATCCCTCACTGATTACAGTGCGTCTCCATCGTGTGTCAGTAGATACCAACAGGAACTTATCAGTGGAGGATTCCACTCACGAAGAAATGATACCTCACTGAATACAGTGGGTCTCCATCGTGTGTCAGTAGATACCAACAGGAACTTATCAGTGGAGGATTCCACTCACAATGAATGATACCTCACTGATTACAGTGGGTCTCCATCGTGTGTCAGTAGATACCAACAGGAACTTATCAGTGGAGGATTCCACTCACAATGAAATGATACCTCACTGATTACAGTGCGTCTCCATCGTGTGTCAGTAGATACCAACAGGAACTTATCAGTGGAGGATTCCACTCACGAAGAAATGATCCCTCACTGATTACAGTGGGTCTCCATCGTGTGTCAGTAGATACCAACAGGAACTTATCAGTGGAGGATTCCACTCACGAAGAAATGATCCCTCACTGATTACAGTGGGTCTCCATCGTGTGTCAGTAGATACCAACATGAACTTATCAGTGGAGGATTCCACTCACGAAGAAATGATCCCTCACTGATTACAGTGGGTCTCCATCGTGTGTCAGTAGATACCAACATGAACTTATCAGTGGAGGATTCCACTCACGAAGAAATGATCCCTCACTGATTACAGTGGGTCTCCATCATGTGTCAGTAGATACCAACATGAACTTATCAGTGGAGGATTCCACTCACGAAGAAATGATCCCTCACTGATTACAGTGGGTCTCCATCGTGTGTCAGTAGATACCAACATGAACTTATCAGTGGAGGATTCCACTCACGAAGAAATGATCCCTCACTGATTACAGTGGGTCTCCATCGTGTGTCAGTAGATACCAACATGAACTTATCAGTGGAGGATTCCACTCACGAAGAAATGATCCCTCACTGATTACAGTGGGTCTCCATCATGTGTCAGTAGATACCAACATGAACTTATCAGTGGAGGATTCCACTCACGAAGAAATGATCCCTCACTGATTACAATGGGTCAGTAGATACCAACAGGAACTTATCAGTGGAGGATTCCACTCACAATGAAATGATCCCTCACTGATTACAGTGGGTCTCCATCGTGTGTCAGTAGATACCAACAGGAACTTATCAGTGGAGGATTCCACTCACAATGAAATGATACCTCACTGATTACAGTGGGTCTCCATCATGTGTCAGTAGATACCAACAGGAACTTATCAGTGGAGGATTCCACTCACGAAGAAATGATCCCTCACTGATTACAGTGCGTCTCCATCGTGTGTCAGTAGATACCAACAGGAACTTATCAGTGGAGGATTCCACTCACAATGAAATGATACCTCACTGATTACAGTGGGTCTCCATCGTGTGTCAGTAGATACCAACATGAACTTATCAGTGGAGGATTCCACTCACGATGAAATGATACCTCACTGATTACAATGTGTCAGTAGATACCAACAGGAACTTATCAGTGGAGGATTCCACTCACAATGAAATGATCCCTCACTGATTACAGTGGGTCTCCATCGTGTGTCAGTAGATACCAACAGGAACTTATCAGTGGAGGATTCCACTCACAATGAAATGATACCTCACTGATAACAGTGGGTCTCCATTGTGTGTCAGTAGATACCAACAGGAACTTATCAGTGGAGGATTCCACCCACAATGAATGATACCTCACTGATTACAGTGGGTCTCCATCGTGTGTCAGTAGATACCAACAGGAACTTATCAGTGGAGGATTCCACTCACAATGAATGATACCTCACTGATTACAGTGCGTCTCCATCGTGTGTCAGTAGATACCAACAGGAACTTATCAGTGGAGGATTCCACTCACAATGAAATGATACCTCACTGATTACAGTGCGTCTCCATCGTGTGTCAGTAGATACCAACAGGAACTTATCAGTGGAGGATTCCACTCACAATGAATGATACCTCACTGATTACAGTGCGTCTCCATCATGTGTCAGTAGATACCAACAGGAACTTATCAGTGGAGGATTCCACTCACAATGAATGATACCTCACTGATTACAGTGCGTCTCCATCATGTGTCAGTAGATACCAACAGGAACTTATCAGTGGAGGATTCCACTCACGAAGAAATGATCCCTCACTGATTACAGTGGGTCTCCATCGTGTGTCAGTAGATACCAACAGGAACTTATCAGTGGAGGATTCCACTCACGAAGAAATGATACCTCACTGATTACAATGTGTCAGTAGATACCAACAGGAACTTATCAGTGGAGGATTCCACTCACAATGAAATGATACCAAACTGATTACTGTGGGTCTCATGATACAAAATTACAGAAAAAGACTTGGAGCAACTAACAAGTTCAAAATGTACGTCATGCGGGTCATTTAACAAAAATAAGAAACTAACCCAACAGCTTACCTCTAGTTTCTTGTAGGTTATTCGCAAAATTATCCATTTTAATTTGGAAAATGTAAAACAATGTTGGTTTGTCAGTCAAAAAAAGAAAGAAGTGAACATGTTGTTTCTTGCAGGTTATTCTCAAAATATTCTAATTCCACCACATAGAACCTGTCATGAACATTGGATACACTGCCTTCCCATGTTGGGAGCAATGCACAGATAGGACATCACATTATAACTAGCAGTGACAAAACTCCTCAAAACAATCCTTGCTGCTAATATTAATTCCCATGGACTGCCACGACACCAGAATTTATATCACACAAATCCCAGGACGCCAGGAGTAGGCATCAGCAGCACTTGGTCACTGCCATTGTATGTGCACAGTTCAACTAGAGAGCAAGCACTTGGTTGTTCAGGAGTAGGCATCAGCAGCACTTGGTCACCGCTATTGTATGTGCACAGTTCAACTAGAGAGCAACCTCTTGATTGTTCAGGAGATGGGGAAAGGAGAGATGTGGGCTTGATATCAGCATTTATTCTTAAATATAAAGGAGCTCAATTATTTTTCCCCACACAGTCACTCAATTATTTTAAAAAATTAAATACAAATACTGGTTTTTTTAACTCTTGTCTGCAAGGGCACGTTATTTCTATACTGACTATGCGAGACATATTTTATGTTTTTCCAGCAAAACAGGGGCTTTTTTAGACATAATCCCATCTCTGCTAAAATCAAATGGCTGCTCTCTTATAAACACAGAGCAAGCTGGAGAAGTTCAGTCCTATTCAGTTCAACATCAGGTAAACTCAGAAGAACCAAAACTTTAACTGCTTAAATACATTAACTCAATAACTCATATCATCATCATCATCATCACGAGGTAGGTCATGTTTGAAACTCATATTAAAGTGCAGGGAACATTTCAAAATTACTCCCCTGTCCATAAGTAACAAGTTCTGTTAAATGAATCTTACTCAAAAGAAGTTAAGGACCACTCGGTTCTTTCCTAGCATGGTTAATCTGTGATGCCATGGAACCATCAGGGGCTCCCTAACTTCTTATGAGTAGTATAACTAGCCCTGTTGAAAATGTCCTAAGTCCAGACGAAAAGGTTATATCCCTGTTAAAAAAGTTACCAGTCAAGATAAAACATTACTGGCCAAGTTGGAAACGCAATTAACCAGCTGAAAAGTGACTGCATTTTGACAACGGGAAGTCTGGGCTCATTATAGTGAGTATTTACAAAAAGCATTTTGACACATACATAAATAAATAATCAGATCTCATTGGCTAAAGAAGTCACATGCCACACTGAGGCCTTTTCAAAGGAAGAAATTGGACACGGAAGACGGCTAGTTGAATGTCGCACAGAACATGGAATGTTTCAGGACGTTCTGTGACATTCAGGGTGGACCAACTGAACTAAATCCAACTATACTGCTCAACTTTGGATAGGAATATTCTGAGTGTCCGGGTGGGACAACGGGACTTCTTGTTGGGAGATGTTGCCACACAAATAGTACTCAACATTGCCATGGCCATGACACATTCACGGCATCATTACAAGGTAAAACAATAATTAAGTACATATTCCCTTAGTCTGGAGCCCTAAGTTTTGTTATAGTTAGAAATACTAAAGTATTCCATTGAAAGTTAAGTAATATTGTTCAAAATGAATTTCAGTCTTTTTTACAAAAGAATTTGGGAGAAACAATTTTCTAGCTTTGAGTGAGTGAGTGAGTTTGAGTTCACATCGCTTTTAGCAATATTCCAGCAATATCACAGCGGGGGACACCAGAAATGGGCTTCACACATTGTACCCATGTCGGGAATTGAACCTGGGTCTTCAGCATGATGAGCGAACACTTTTACCACTAGGCTACCCGACCGCCCCCACTAGCTTTGAACCAGTAGACTAGTGACCATGATGAACACTGATTTTACTGCATTTCCCATGTTGGGTGAGTGAGTGAGTGAGTGAGTGAGTGTTAAAAGCCAAATGTCTTGTAATCCTGCCTGGAGCAGGTCAGCCATAAATGTACTATCCACAAAAGGTAACCATGGTTACCCACACACGTTCTATCCCCATTCAGTAACCATGGTAACCCATTATTTACTATCCCCATTCAGTAACCATAGTCACCCTTCTATGTTCTTTCCAAATTCAGAAACCATGGTAACTCATCCATTTACTATCCCCATTCAGTAACTATGGTCATCCATCCATGTTCTATTCACATTCAGTAACCATGGACACCCGATCCACAATTCAGCTGCCTTTCATGACAAGCAAATGTTCTGTAGTTCTGCAATGCAGTCTCCATGGCAACAAGCACATGTACTGTAGTTCTGCTCTGTAGCCTCCATGGCAACAAGGATGTTTACTGTAGCTCTGTACTGGAGGCCATGGCAACAATATATGAGAGATTTAGCTCCTCACTTGTGCCTCCATGGCAACAGTGTATGAGGGTTGTACTCTATGCTTGTGTCCCCATGGCAACAGTGTATTTGAGCTGTCCAGTGAGCACAAGAAGCCTTGGCGTAAAACCTTAAAATCTGGCACAAGGGACAGTTAACTGTAAAATCTGGATTGACTACTGTCATGACGACTCTTCTTCCTGTTCTGCCTGGGACGTTCTGCGGCTGTTGTCCTCCTGTTCTGCCCGGGACGTTCTGCGGCTGTTGTCCTCCTGTTCTGCTCGGGGCAGATGGTGGTGGTTGTCCTGCACTGCTCGGGGCAGATGGTGGTGGTTGTCCTGCACTGCTCGGGGTGTACCTCGGTGGTTGTTCTCCGTCTCCATCAGCATCTGCAGCTGTTGTCTGGCACTGGCCAGGAACAGATCCAGACTCGCCAGGTGGCGCCGACGTAATATGGAGTCATTCTGGAGAACAAACATGCCGTGAAATTCAAGGTAATAACGCAGTCCATCTGACGCGGAGGAACAAAACCAGTACAGATCCAATGCCCATTTCCCAGGAATACATCAACAACAAGACAACCTACAGCTAATATTGAGACCATGAGACAGTATATATAAGTTTCAATAATTGTCATAAACAAATGAAAATCAGTTCTGTTAGGACTTCACTGTTAATTTCTTCTCCAAACTTCACCTTGTTTGAAGAAACATGTGGGTATTCATCCACACAATGAATGCTTCATGGCCTACTTATGAGGTTAAAATGACAGCGAATGTGTGCACCAATGTTTTGTTTGTTTGTTTGTTTGTTTGTTTGTTTGTTTGTTGTTTAACGCCAGAGTCAGCAATATTTCAGCTATATGACGGCGGTCTGTACATAATCGAGTCTGGATCAGACAATCCAGTGATTGGCATCACGAGCATCGATCTATACACCTGGGATCTAATCACATCAACCAAGATACAGAGACTTACCACCCGTCAGTCACCTCTTACGAAAAGCGCAGGTTGCTGAAGACCTACTCTAACCCTTCCGGAACTTCACGGGTTGTGTGCACCAATGAAAACCGATGTAATATTTACTGAAAGGGTAAAAAGGTTTGGGATCAAGAATATTTTTGGGGTTATTTTTATGAAATTGTGTGCTTAGTCTTCAGTACCCAAAAATATCCCCCGAAATATTCATGATCCCCAACTTTTTTTCCGTTCAGGATACATATATGGACTATTATCCTGATTGGTTCACACATTAGCTGCCATGCTCCTACTGGTATGGCGGTAAAGGAGACCCACAGTCAGTCATGTCTCACAAGGGAACCACCTTATCCTCAGTCAACCATTACGAACAGCAGGGACTGAGGACAGACTCTTCCCACGAAGCAAGTAGTGGCCACTCACCTGTCGCTGTTCCTGGATGTACGACTGGATTTCCTCCCGGGAAGCCTTCTGTGTGTCTCTTACACTCTCTCGTCCCCGCTCCCTCTCCTCCTCCATTGCTGTCGACAGCAACATCTGCAACATAAGGGCAACTTAAACCACAGCATCCACACCAGATGGCGGCTCTACTAAGCTTTGGTGACAAATAATTGCTGACATCAGAGTTCTCCGGAAGGTAGAATTGTGCTAGATCTGTTGCCTTTTCAATCTCTTACATTGCATCAGTGTTTGTTTGTTTGTTTGTTGCTTAACGCCTCACTCAGCATAATTTCAGCTACATGATGGCAGTACGTAAATAATCAAGTCCGGGCCAGACAGTCCAGTGATTGACATCATGAGCATTGATCTACGCATTTGGGATACGATGACATGCATCAACCAAGTCAGCGAGTCTGAACGCCTGATCCTGTTAGTCGCCTCTTTTGACAAGCATACATTCACAATCTAAGCATGGGTTGCTGAAGACCTATTCTAACCTGGATCTTACAGTGCAGTTCCTCTGCCTGGCTACTCAAGGAGTTTGTCAGGGAGTAAGTGAGTGTAGCTGTGTTGAACTGTGTGCTGCTGTGTGTAGCTATGTTTAGCTGTGTGTATCTGTGTGTAGTTGTGTGTAGGTGTGTGTGTGTAGCTATGTGTAGGTGTGTGTAGGTGTGTGCAGCTGTGTGCAGGTGTGTGTGTAGCTATGTGTAGCTGTGTGTACGGCACTGGAAATTGGCACTAGTCCTATTGACCTTGCCTAACTGCCCAATAGTTAAGGTATCCCAAGGACTAGTAGAAATTGGCCATTATTAAGGGTTTTGCTATATGTTATCATTGTAAGGACTAGTGGACTAAAACAGTTAGTTTCAAACCCTGGTGTAGCTATTTGCGTAGCTGTATGTAGGTGTGTGTAGCTGAGTGTGTGTAGCTGTGCAGCAGTGTGTAGCTGTGTGTAGCCATGTGTAGCTATACGAAGGTGTGTGTAGCTGTGTGAAGTTGTGTGTATTTAGCTGTGTATGTGTAGCTATGTGTGTGTAGCTATCTGTAGCTGTGTGTAGCTATCTGTACCTATGTGTGTGTAGCTGTGTGTAGCTGTGTATGTGTAGCTGTGTGTAGCTATGTGTAGCTGTGTATGTGTAGCTGTGTATGTGTAGCTGTGTGTATGTGTAGCTGTGTATGTGTAGCTGTGTATGTGTAGCTGTGTGTATGTGTAGCTGTGTATGTGTAGCTGTGTATGTGTAGCTGTGTGTATGTGTAGCTGTGTTTGTGTAGCTGTGTATGTGTAGCTGTGTGTATGTGTAGCTGTGTTTGTGTAGCTGTGTATGTGTAGCTGTGTATGTGTAGCTGTGTGTATGTGTAGCTGTGTTTGTGTAGCTGTGTATGTGTAGATGTGTTTGTAGCTATGTGTGTGTAGCTGTGTGCAGCTATCTGTAGCCGTGTGTGTGTAGCTGTGTGTGTGTGTAGCTATCTGTACCTATGTGCAGCTATCTGTACCTATGTGTGTGTAGCCGTGTGTAGCTGTGTGTAGCCGTGTGTGTGCAGCGTCTGACCTGCTGCCTTGTCCTCTCCTCGTCAATGACGACCTTCACATCTTGAGAACATCTCTCCTTCACATCACGTGCAACGTCCGCAAACTTCTCCTGCAGGGAGAAGGACTCATTTCAACATCACAACACAGAGGCACTACCAGATCCACTCATGCAGAATACGGCAAATAATTTAGAAAGGTTGTCTTTTATTCCTGAAACTAAATTTCATTATGAAAGCAGTAATCTCAAACAGATCAATGTGGGAAGGGATGTTTGACAGTAAACATCCACTCTTTTCACCACCATATCACAGCAGGGGACACCAGAAAGGAGTTTCACAACCATATCACAGCAGGGGACACCAGAAAGGAGTTTCACAACCATATCACAGCAGGGGACACCAGAAAGGAGTTTCACAACCATATCACAGCAGGGAACAGCAGAAAGGAGTTTCACAACCATATCACAGCAGGGAACACCAGAAAGGAGTTTCACAACCATATCACAGCAGGGGACACCAGAAAGGAGTTTCACAACCATATCACAGCAGGGAACACCAGAAAGGAGTTTCACAACCATATCACAGCAGGGAACACCAGAAAGGAGCTTCACAACCATATCACAGCAGGGAACACCAGAAAGGGGTTTCACAACCATATCACAGCAGGGAACACCAGAAAGGAGCTTCACAACCATATCACAGCAGGGAACACCAGAAAGGAGCTTCACAACCATATCACAGCAGGGGACACCAGAAAGGGGTTTCACAATTGCACCAAGTGGGGAATCCAACCCAGGCTTTGCCACGACAAGCACCACGAGGCTACTCTTGGCCTACACTCACACAGAACTCCATTTAGCTGAGCAGAATTCAAAATATGTTCCTTTAAATGATTTCTTAACCAGTCTTGTCAGGACACAAGTTTCATTCACAGATAAGTACCTGTTCCTTCTTCAACGTCCGAGCTGCCTTCTCTTGTTCTTCTGTCATGGCCGCCTCCATGAGTCTCTTGCTGCTGTCCCTCTCAGTCTAAACAAATAAGATAAACTCCAGCAAACTTTTCAGTCAATTTATATTTACTCTTCAACATTAGGTCAGTTCATATTCTTACAAAACTATTGGAACAACTTTTCGAATTGTGTAACTATGTTTAATTAACTTGAAATGACTTGACATGTATCTGTTTCCATGGCAACATCAAGTACTTTATGTATGCTAAAACTTTAAAGCAATAGGACACATTCAGTACTGCACTGCTTCACCTGGACGGCTAATGCATGCTTTACCTGGATGGCTAGTGCAGGCTTTACCTGGATGGCTAATGCATGCTTTACCTGGATGGCTAGTGCAGGCTTTACCTGGATGGCTAATGCATGCTTTACCTGGATGGCTAGTGCAGGCTTTACCTGGATGGCTAGTGCATGCTTTACCTGGATGGCTAATGCATACTTTTCCTGGGTGTCTAATGCAGGCTTTACCTGGATGGCTAATGCATGCTTTACCTGGATGGCTAATGCATGCTTTACCTGGACGGCTAATGCATGCTTTACCTGGATGGCTAATGCATGCTTTACCTGGATGGCTAGTGCAGGCTTTACCTGGATGGCTAATGCATGCTTTACCTGGATGGCTAGTGCAGGCTTTACCTGGATGGCTAATGCATGCTTTACCTGGATGGCTAGTGCAGGCTTTACCTGGATGGCTAGTGCATGCTTTACCTGGATGGCTAATGCATGCTTTACCTGGGTGTCTAATGCAGGCTTTACCTGGATGGCTAATGCATGCTTTACCTGGATGGCTAATGCATGCTTTACCTGGGTGTCTAATGCATGCTTTACCTGGATGGCTAATGCATGCTTTACCTGGATGGCTAGTGCAGGCTTTACCTGGATAGCTAATGCACGCTTTACTTGGATGGCTAAAGCAGGCTTTACCTGGATGGCTAATGCATGCTTTACCTGGATGGCTAGTTCAGGCTTTACCTGGATGGCTAGTGCAGGCTTTACCTGGTTGTCTAATGCATGCTTTACCTGGGTGTCTAATGCATGCTTTACCTGGATGGCTAGTGCAGGCTTTACCTGGATGGCTAATGCATGCTTTACCTGGATGGCTAGTGCAGGCTTTACCTGGGTGGCTAATGCATGCTTTACCTGGGTGTCTAATGCAGGCTGTACCTGGATGGCTAATGCATGCTTTACCTGGATGGCTAATGCATGCTTTACCTGGATGACTAGTGCAGGCTTTACCTGGATGGCTAATGCATGCTTTACCTGGATGGCTAGTGCAGGCTTTACCTGGATGGCTAATGCAAGCTTTACCTGGATGGCTAATGCATGCTTTACCTGGATTGCTAATGCATGCTTTACCTGGATGGCTAATGCATGCTTTACCTGGATGGCTAGTGCAGGCTTTACCTGGGTGGCTAATGCATGCTTTACCTGGGTGTCTAATGCAGGCTGTACCTGGATGGCTAATGCATGCTTTACCTGGATGGCTAATGCATGCTTTACCTGGATGACTAGTGCAGGCTTTACCTGGATGGCTAATGCATGCTTTACCTGGATGGCTAGTGCAGGCTTTACCTGGATGGCTAATGCAAGCTTTACCTGGATGGCTAATGCATGCTTTACCTGGATTGCTAATGCATGCTTTACCTGGGAGTCTAATGCAGGCTTTACCTGGATGGCTAATGCAAGCTTTACCTGGATGGCTAATGCATGCTTTACCTGGATGGCTAATGCATGCTTTACCTGGGTGTCTAATGCAGGCTTTACCTGGATGGCTAATGCAGGCTTTACCTGGATGGCTAATGCATGCTTTACCTGGATGGCTAGTGCAGGCTTTACCTGGATGGCTAATGCATGCTTTACCTGGATGGCTAGTGCAGGCTTTACATGGGTGTCTAATGCATGCTTTACCTGGATGGCTAGTGCATGCTTTACCTGGACGGCTAATGCATGCTTTACCTGGATGGCTAATGCATGCTTTACCTGGGTGTCTAATGCATGCTTTACCTGGATGGCTAATGCATTCTTTACTTGGATGGCTTATGCATGCTTTACCTGGGTGTCTAATGCATGCTTCACCTGGATGGCTAGTGCATGCACTGAATTACCTGGATGTCTAATGCATGCTTTACCTGGATGGCTAGTGCATGCTTTACCTGGACGGCTAATGCATGCTTTACCTGGACGGCTAGTGCATGCACTCCTTTACATGGACGGATAATGCATGCTTTACCTGGATGGCTAATGCATGCTTTACCTGGGTGTCTAATGCATGCTTTACCTGGACGGCTAATGCATGCTTTACCTGGGTGTCTAATGCATGCTTTACCTGAATGGCTAGTGCATGCTTTACCTGGATGTCTAATGAATGCTTTACCTGGATGTCTAATGCATGCTTTACCTGGATTTCTAATGCATGCTTTACCTGCATGTCTAATGCATGCTTTACCTGGATGGCTAATGCACTGCTTTACCTGGACGACTTATGCATGCTTTACCTGGACAGCTAATGTATGCACTTCTTTACCTGGACGGCTAATGCATGCTTTACCTGGACAGCTAATGTATGCACTGCTTCACCTGGACGGCTAATGGATGCTTTACCTGGACGACTTATGTATGCACTGCTTTACCTGGGTGTCTAATGCATGCTTTACCTGGATGGCTAATGCACTGCTTTACCTAGACAGCTAATGTATGCACTGCTTTACCTGGGTGTCTAATGCATGCTTTACCTGGACGACTTATGTATGCACTGCTTTACCTGGGTGTCTAATGCATGCTTTACCTGGGTGTCTAATGCATGCTTCACCTGGGTGTCTTATGCATGCTTTACCTGGGTGTCTTATGCATGCTTTACCTGGGTGTCTAATGCATGCTTTACCTGGATGGCTAATGCACTGCTTTACCTAGACAGCTAATGTATGCACTGCTTTACCTGGGTGTCTAATACATGCTTTACCTAGACGGCTAATGCATGCTTTACCTGGGTGTCTTATGCATGCTTTACCTGGGTGTCTAATGCATGCTTTACCTGGATGTCTAATGCATGCTTTACCTGGATGTCTAATGCATGCTTTACCTGGATGTCTAATGCATGCTCTACCTGGATGTCTAATGCATGCTTTACCTGGACAGCTAATGCATGCTTCACCTGGGTGTCTAATGCATGCTTCACCTGGGTGTCTAATGCATGCTTCACCTGGGTGTCTAATGCATGCTTCACCTGGGTGTCTAATGCATGCTTCACCTGGACGGCTAATGCATGCTTTACCTGGGTGTCTAATGCATGCTTTACCTGGACGGCTAATGCAGGCTTTACCTGGGTGTCTAATGCATGCTTTACCTGGATGTCTAATGCATGCTTTACCTGGATGTCTAATGCATGCTTTACCTGGATGTCTAATGCATGCTTTACCTGGATGTCTAATGCATGCTTTTCCTGGACGGCTAATGCATGCTTCACCTGGACGGCTAATGCATGCTTCACCTGGGTGTCTAATGCATGCTTCACCTGGGTGTCTAATGCATGCTTCACCTGGGTGTCTAATGCATGCTTTTCCTGGACGGCTAATGCATGCTTCACCTGGACGGCTAATGCATGCTTTACCTGGGTGTCTAATGCATGCTTTACCTGGACGGCTAATGCAGGCTTTACCTGGGTGTCTAATGCATGCTTTACCTGGATGTCTAATGCATGCTTTACCTGGATGTCTAATGCATGCTTTACCTGGATGTCTAATGCATGCTTTACCTGGATGTCTAATGCATGCTTTTCCTGGACGGCTAATGCATGCTTCACCTGGACGGCTAATGCATGCTTCACCTGGGTGTCTAATGCATGCTTCACCTGGGTGTCTAATGCATGCTTCACCTGGGTGTCTAATGCATGCTTCACCTGGGTGTCTAATGCATGCTTCA
The DNA here is from genome assembly GCF_023055435.1 of Haliotis rufescens. Classification (NCBI taxonomy): domain Eukaryota; kingdom Metazoa; phylum Mollusca; class Gastropoda; order Lepetellida; family Haliotidae; genus Haliotis; species Haliotis rufescens. Next base: position 58,205,970 of record NW_025964334.1, read on the forward strand.
CCTGGGTGTCTAATGCATGCTTTACCTGGATGGCTAATGCATGCTTTACCTGGGTGTCTAATGCATGCTTTACCTGGGTGTCTAATGCAGGCTTTACCTGGATGGCTAATGCATGCTTTACCTGGGTGTCTAATGCAGGCTTTACCTGGATGGCTGTGTGTATTTCTGCCGTCTGCTTGTCTTGCTCCTCCTTCAGGAACGCCTGAAACTGCTCCTGCTGCTGTATACGTGCCGCCTCCATCATGTCACGGGACCGTTCTTCCTCACTCTTCAAGTCGGCCTCATGCTGGTGCCGCAAGTCTGATGCCTAGAGTGTGAGAGGCAAGGAGCTTCACACTTTGCTCGGCACATCACTCCATTTACGGGGAGATTTCCTCTATTATTTTCATCACAGCATGTACAGTAGCAGAAATAGGTCTTAATCAACATTACAGTAACCTGTTTCTTCCCTTTGACATTTTACAAACTTCTACCTTATTAAGAAAAAAATACACCTGCCTATGCACATTATGTTTTCATCAATTATTGTCAATTCCCATGTCACTTTCCTACTGATCACATCTCATTAACACTCAACTCGGAGAAGATACTGAGCATGACGAATGAAGGGAGATAACTCTACCTGTGTTTCCATTATCTGCTGGTAGCACACGGCCTGGTTTTTGAGAGCCTCCTGTAAGTGTTGGAGGCTGACCTCTTGCTGTTCCAACACGGCAGCCCGGCTCGACTCCTGGCAACAGTTTAGGGGTTGAGAGTTAGTAGTGTTTTTTAAGGCAGTGTAAGTAGCATGACATTCATCATGATGAGAACACTGAACTAACAAGTTGTCAATGTCCCAGCTCCACAACAGCTGATCTGTGTTCATTCCCTGTGTCAATGTCCCAACCTACAAGAAATGATCCATGTTCAATCCCCGTGTCAATGTTGCAGCCCTACAACGGCTGATCTGTGTTCAATCCCTGTGTCAATGTTGCAGCCCTACAACAGCTGATTTGTGTTCAATCCCTGTGACAATGTCCCAGCCTACAACAGCTGATCTGTGTTCAATCCCTGTGTCAATGTCCCAGCCCCATAACAGCTGATCTGTGTTCAATCTCTGTGTCAATGTCCCAGCCTACAACAGCTGATCTGTGTTCAATCCCTGTGTCAATGTCCCAGCCCTACAACAGCTGATCTGTGTTCAATCCCTGTGTCAATGTCCCAGCCCTACAACAGCTGATCTGTGTCTAATCCTTGTGTCAATGTCCCAGCCCTACAACAGCTGATCTGTGTTCAATCCCTGTGTCAATGTCCCAGCCCCATAACAGCTGATCTGTGTTCAATCTCTGTGTCAATGTCCCAGCCTACAACAGTTGATCTGTGTTCACTCCCTGTGTCAATGTCCCAGCCCTACAACAGCTGATCTGTGTTCAATCCCTGTGTCAATGTCCCAGCCCTACAACAGCTGATCTGTCTTCAATCCCTGTGTCAGTATCCCAGCCCTACAACAGCTGATCTGTGTTCAATCCCTGTGTCAATGTCCCAGCCCTACAACAGCTGATCTGTGTTCAATCCCTGTGTCAGTATCCCAGCCCTACAACAGGTGATCTGTGTCTAATCCCTGTGTCAATGTCCCAGCCTACAACAGCTGATCTGTGTTCAATCCCTGTGTCAATGTCCCAGCCCCATAACAGCTGATCTGTGTTCAATCTCTGTGTCAATGTCCCATCCCCATAACAGCTGATCTGTGTTCAATCCCTGTGTCAATGTCCCAGTCTACAACAGCTGATCTGTGTTCAATCCCTGTGTCAATGTCCCAGCCCTACAACAGCTGATCTGTGTTCAATCCCTGTGTCAATGTCCCAGCCGTACAACAGCTGATCTGTGTTCAATCCCTGTGTCAATGTCCCAGCCTACAACAGCTGATCTGTGTTCAATCCCTGTGTCAATGTCCCAGCCCTACAACAGCTGATCTGTGTCTAATCCTTGTGTCAATGTCCCAGCCCTACAACAGCTGATCTGTGTTCAATCCCTGTGTCAATGTCCCAGCCCTACAACAGCTGATCTGTGTTCAATCCCTGTGTCAGTATCCCAGCCCTACAACAGCTGATCTGTGTTCAATCCCTGTGTCAATGTCCCAGCCCTACAACAGCTGATCTGTGTGTAATCCTTGTGTCAATGTACCAGCCCTACAACAGCTGATCTGTGTTCAATCCCTGTGTCAATGTCCCAGCCCTACAACAGCTGATCTGTGTTCAATCCCTGTGTCAGTATCCCAGCCCTACAACAGCTGATTTGTGTTCACTCCCTGTGTCAATGTCCCAGCCCTACAACAGCTGATCTGTGTTCAATCCCTGTGTCAATGTCCCAGCCCTACAACAGCTGATTTGTGTTCACTCCCTGTGTCAATGTCCCAGCCCTACAACAGCTGATCTGTGTTCAATCCCTGTGTCAATGTCCCAGCCCCATAACAGCTGATCTGTGTTCAATCCCTGTGTCAATGTCCCAGCCTACAACAGCTGATCTGTGTTCAATCCCTGTGTCAATGTCCCAGCCCTACAACAGCTGATCTGTGTTCAATCCCTGTGTCAATGTCCCAGCCGTACAACAGCTGAGCTGTGTTCAATCCCTGTGTCAATGTCCCAGCCCTACAACAGCTGATCTGTGTTCAATCCCTGTGTCAATGTCCCAGTCCATAACAGCTGGTCTGTGTTCACTCCCTGTGTCAATGTCCCAGCCCTACAACAGCTGATCTGTGTTTAATCTCTGTGTCAATGTCCCAGCCCTACAACAGCTGATTTGTGTTTAATCCCTGTGTCAATGTCCCAGTCCATAACAGCTGGTCTGTGTTCACTCCCTGTGTCAATGTCCCAGCCCTACAACAGCTGATCTGTGTTTAATCCCTGTGTCAATGTCCCAGCCCTACAACAGCTGATCTGTGTTCAATCCCTGTGTCAATGTCCCAGCCCTACAACAGCTGATCTGTGTTCAATCACTGTGCCAATGTCCCAGCCCTACAACAGCTGGTCCGTGTCTAATCCCTGTGTCAATGTCCCAGCCCACAACAGCTGATCTGTGTTCAATCCCTGTGTCAATGTCCCAGCCCTACAACAGCTGATCTGTGTTCAATCCCTGTGTCAAAGTCCCAGCCCCACAACAGCTGATCTGTGTTCAATCCCTGTGTCAATGTCCCAGCCCTACAACAGCTGATCTGTGTTCAATCCCTGTGTCAATGTTGCAGCCCTACAACAGCTGGTCCGTGTCTAATCCCTGTGTCAATGTCGCAGCCCACAACAGCTGATCTGTGTTCAATCCCTGTGTCAATGTCCCAGCCTACAACAGCTGATCTGTGTTCACTCCCTCTGTCAATGTCCCAGCCTACAACAGCTGATCTGTGTCCAAACCCTGTGTCAATGTCCCAGTCTTCAACAGCTGATCTGTGTTCAATCCCTGTGTCAATGTCCCAGTCTACAACAGCTGATCTGTGTTCAATCCCTGTGTCAATGTCCAAGCCTACAACAGCTGATCTGTGTCCAATACCTGTGTCAATGTCCCAGCCTACAACAGCTGATCTGTGTTTCAATCCCTGTGTCAATGTCCCAGTCTACAACAGCTGATCTGTGTTCAATCCCTGTGTCAATGTCCAAGCCTACAACAGCTGATCTGTGTTCAATCCCTGTGTCAATGTCCAAGCCTACAACAGCTGATCTGTGTTCAATCCCTGTGTCAATGTCCCAGCCCTACAACAGCTGATCGGAGTCATTGTCCTACCTTGTACTGTTCCACAACCACACCCAGAGCATCATGGCCGGCCTTCTCCACCTCCTCCAGTTCCCGACTATGTCGCTCCTGAAAAACATTTCCCACATGACACATGGTGGATCTAAAATGTTGTAGATTTAGATTAGTCCATGATCCTGTAACAAGTTGCCATGCATCCTTTCACGATTTGAGTAGCTTAGGTTTGATGCAGCTCTAACTTTTAACAATATGTCATGGCTGACACACTGTACCCATGTGGGGAATTGGTGCAAGGAATATATGTTGGAACCTCCATACTACCCCACCACAATGTAACCATTTGTATGTTCATGTTGAATGACACACTCGGCAATATTCCAGCTAAACGAGGGAGGTCTGAAAATAATCGAGTCTGGACCAGACAATCCAGTGATTGACACCATGAGCACTGATCCACACAATTAACATATGATGATAGCATCAGCTAAGTCAGCGAGTGTGACCACCCGATCACGTTAGCCACGTCTGATAACAAGTACGGGTTGCTGAAGACATAGTCTACCCAGAATTTTACCCAGGACGAACACAAAGAGAACCCTGACCTGTATCTCCGTGAGCCTAGCCTGCTGTTGCTCCAGGTCTGTCCGGACCCGAATCAGGTCCTCCTCCAGCTGCTGGTTCAGGGCAGACAGGTCTTCCAGGTCCTACAGGAGTGAGAGTGTCAGTGAATGTCTTATATTTCCCCGAGTTGGGACTTTGGCCACGAGTCTTGTAAACTTCTGTTTTGTTTTGTTTGTTGTTTAACGCTGCACTCAGCAATATTCCAGCTATATGACGGCGGTCTGTAAATAATCGAGTCTGGACCAGACAATCCAGTGATTGACAGCATGAGCATCGATCCACGCAATTGGGATCGGTGACATGCATCAACCAAGTCACCGAGCCTGACCACCTGATCCCGTTAGTCGCCTTTTGCGACAAGCATAGTCGCCTTTTACGGCAAGTATGGGTTGCTGAAGACCTATTCTACCCTGGAATCTTCAAGGGTCGTAAAATTCTGTTCAGTCGAGTAAACTCAGTTAATAAAACTCGATATGATAACACTAGAATGAACAAAGAGGAATCCAAGAGCCAGGTTCTGACTAAAAGACACAAACGTATTTGGCAGACTGTATTCCCCAGTGGTGGAGCCGAAAGGTGGGTTCTGGGATGGGCACTCCCCTTTTTTCATATCTGATGATATTTTGAATGCGCATTTCCTACGATGATAACATGTTCATATGTTTGTGGGTAGGCTTTTGACTGGGACCATCCCCCATACATACATTCCATCCCTCCACCCCTACTGAAGTTGAAAATGGCCAAAGTGGAACCCCCCTTTTATAAAATCCTGGATCCACCCCTTGGCAATGGTATGGATATTAGTGAAAATATTTTCACATATAGAGCATAAACAAAAAAAGTAGTCTAAAATAACTGTTTTTACTCAATACCTTCTTTAACTTAGCATTTTCTTCCATCATGGGCTGAACGTCCTCTTCAACCCGAATTGGAGGGGCAACATTTTCATTAACTTCAGCAGCTGGTTCCACCTGCTCGGGGGCAACATCGTCCTGTGGGGCTGGTTGTAGCTCCACCTCTGCTGCAGCACCCCCTGGTGGCAGGTCCGGGCTGGCTTCTCTCATCAAGGGGAGACGATTCCCACCCAGGCCCAGGTCCGGGAGAGGGGCTGGGGAAGAGGGTGGCTGTGCTGCTTCAGGAGAGGTAACACTGCGCGTGGAGGCGTTGAGGGTTCCATCCAGAACATTCTCAGCAATTCGGGCCTGGTCTGCAGCATCTGTGATCTGATCATAGAAAGATATGCAGATCAATGATGTTCTATGATGTATGATGTTTTATGATGAATGTTCCATGATGAATGTCCTATGATGAATGATGTTTTATGTTGAATAATGAGTTATGTTGAATGTTTTATGACTGATCTTTTATGATGAATGATGTTTTTGATTAGTGTTGTTTATGATGAATGTTTTTTTGTTGTTGAATGATGGTTTATGTTGAATGATGTTTGATGTTTAATGATGAATGATTTTTTCCGATGAGTGATGTTTTGATGGCAGTTACCTTTGGGTCCCTGAGGTCTGCTGACAATGTATTTTAATCTTGGGGCCATATATATGTATATGTTTAACTTTAGGCCTATAACATGGATCCCATGACTTTCATGCTTTGGAACACTATTTTCTCTATAGCCTGCATTTTTTTAAACAAAGTTTTGCTAAAGAAAATATCTTCCCCCTTACTTAAAACGATTATAGTGTTAAAAGAAGGTCATAAACTCAGCACATTCGTTATCCCTCATGGTCTGAATTACATAGTTAAACAGGGGAACATGGACTTTCGGGCATTGGTTATGGGCCGTAACCGGATGTCAGGAAATCTGCATGATAAAGGGTGAGTATTCCGTGGGAAGGTCTATCTTCTAGTAGGAACTGTAAGTAGTTGTGTGACCAATAGTCCAAATTGGGGAACTCCAGGAACATCTGGTGTGGAGTAGTCGAAGATAGTGATTGGCAAAGACAGTGTCTGATCTCCAGAAACACCCTTCCATGACTGGTAGATGTGTAGTGCTCTAACAGGACACAGTGATAAATCTACAGTGTCCTCCCTTCCCAGTATGTGGCTAGGGCCAGTAGAAACAACATTTTCTGGGCCATTGTTCAAAACAGGTTTGTGATTGGTAGATGTGTAGTGCTCTAACTGGACACACGGATAAATCTACAGTGTCCTCTCATCCCAGTATGTAGCTAGGGCCATGAGGTTTGTCAGCACCATACCTGTGCTCGTGGGTTTCACTGAAGTGGTAAACGTCTGAGACCTGCATCACTTCGGGCTTTCCTCCCACATTAAGCTGACACGCCACGATATAACTAAAATACCGTTAAAAGCGGCGTTAAACCGAACTCACTCACTCACTCCTTCAGCTGTGGAGCCAAAGGGGGCTATAGCTCCAACACCCACTCACTCACTCCTTCAGCTGTGGAGCCCAGTGAGCTATAGCTCACCTGATCATGATCACTGAGGTCCAAGTTGGCAGGGAAGGATGGCTGGACATCTTGGGCGGGGTTGACGGAGGCGGTGTTGGTGGGACCCCCCGAGATCCCTGACGGGTCCAAGTACTGAGGGAAGCTGTTCTGTGCACACAACAGGTCAGGTTGTCGGAACGTTCCACTTCCTGAAGGATACAAACACAGGCGTTTTCTCTCTGACGTAGTTTATGGATTGTCACAAAACTTAAAAGTAAGAACAGTGAACCTGCCAACACATTTCAGTGAGAAGAACACCCACCACAGCAGAATATTATGGGAAGAGAAGTAACTCTTTGCATAGTCAGGATCAGCTTTCTGCCGATATCAATCATATTATATTTTATATTTCCATTTTGACCAGTGACCCACTAATTTTAAAAACATCAGGGATTTATCAAGACCTGCTCAGAGGCTGATATTCAGCCCATGTCAGCAGCTGATGTCAATGTTATGGATTTGTAGAGGTCACATGTACTTTACAGACTAGTAAGACTCTTCAATGTTTGGTGTTACATTGTTGCATTAAATACAAGGCTAAAATAGCATTAATTTCCCCTAAAATATAATACTGATCAACCAACTATTCCGAAATTACCGTCAAAGTGCACTTAGTTTTGGTATCCTAGCTAAATCCCTGAACGTATCTGTAAATGAGATGATACCAACAGAGGTGCGAGACTTACCGGAAGCAAAGACGGCCCACGGAGACGATCCTGCCTCTGCCTGGTGTCCTGGTTCAGCTACATTAGGAGGAATCGGATCCGCAGCCTGCAACATGAACAGCAATAACTCCAGGGAGGATGTGCGCAGCCCTGTATACATCTTGTACATCCTCCCCCAGGCAAGGGAGATAACTCACTGTACAAGTACAGTTTCCACCCTTGCTGAACTACCGTATTTTCTTGAGTATAGTGCGCACTTTTTTTCGAAAAAACACAGCTGTGTAGAAGGGGGTGCGCATTATACACGAATTATGAGTTTGGATGTTTTTCCCCCCCCATGGAAAAACATTACCGTGAGCACGAAACACCGGAAATACCATGTCAACAATTCCATACTGAAGTACGCAATATAATCATGTAATTACACTGTCTGGCTATAAAAAGTGTTCTTTGTATATCTGGACTTATGTTTGTAACTTATTTCATTAATTTTATTCAAAATTCCTTATAATATTGTTTTTACTAATTTCGCCGAAATCGTGTGTGAAGCGATCGGAAGATTGCACAACTCACCGTTATTAACAGCAACCACGGTCAGAATACCGCTATTGACGCCTTGAAACAAACTTTAGTTGACAGAGAATGGATATATATATCATAAATGACATACTATGACTCGTTAAAAGTCATATTTGTTTTTGTTTGACGATTCTATGTCAACATGAAATTCTCGCGATCACGTGCGCGTGAGCCTTGACGGTGACTGGTCAGACTGGTTCCATGTAAAAAATAATACCCGGCAATAGCGATCAGCTGCTTCGCTTAGGGTTATTATTATTTTAAATATGTTTAGTAAAGGCTGCATATAATTAAGAAAATAATGGAATATATTATTCCTGATAAAAAAAAATAGTTTCAGATACAATTGTTGCCGATCCTTGCATTAGAAATCCTATAAAGTTATATCATTGGGTGTGTCTTGACCGAATCACCGGTCAATTCCAAGAAAACTTGTGTACAGCTGATTGCTGTTTCCGGCTTAGTTTACGAGAAAATACACAAGGTAATCTTAATCCCTAGATATAAAACAATGCCTAGCAGAACAATAAATACTATTTAAACGGTAAATAAACATGTCTGGTGATTTTTTATCTCAAATTTCGAATTTGTACTGACGAAGTTTCTCAGCACCCGTTTGTTTGCCGGACTTCGCTGAAAGGGTACGGTGAAAATATTTTCAGCGCATAAAATTCAAATTTCTTTTTTTCAAAAATATTGAACCCGCTAGAGGGGGGTGCGCATTATACATGGGTGCGCACTATACTCAAGAAAATACGGTAGGCTGGAATTATTGAGTTTTATTTTGCCTGGACTAAAGAGTCCATGCATAGTCCAATCAAAATCATGTAAAGAAATCAAAATCGACATCCAGTTCATAAACTGCCGTGCAGGATTTGCAAAGCATGTGCACTGCCAACTCGGCATTAACAGATACTTTCCAAATATTTTCATGTTTTTAATCAAGGCGCTCACGTGATTTCATGCACTTTGGGAAGTAAGACCTGTTTCAACACAACATAGATTCTGATTATCTTTCAGATGGTCTTGACTGGGCCCTGCCATCTTGTTTGAAGCAAATGCAAGTGATATGAGAGGTGGAATCTGATTGGTCAAAAAGAGGGACATAGAAGGTGTTTAGGTCTTCATGTCAGACAAAGACATGAATCTTGGGGTTCTATAAGATACCACAAACAGTGAGTGTTTTGGTGGACATAATTTACTTACTAGGCAAGATGCCGGAACCACCGAAAGTTGTGACGTCATACACATGATGTTATACAAATAATGTCATACTCAAATGCTGCTAGTAGTGAGACTACTTGTCACAGAAGGGACATTACTTGTAATAGCCACTGGTAGTGCTACGATCGAGCCCAGAAATTCCAGCCTAGTTCGGCAAGGTTACAGTCAATTAACTCCCTTGCCTCGGGAAGATGGAATATATACAGGGTATTAGACAAAATTCATACTGAAAATTACATTTATTTTAGAGATTGAAATGACAGATAAATATCTTTCATTAATGGTTAATATTAAAAATGGGGACCAATCTTAAGTTTAACCTTTAAAAAGTCTTTCATAGGCTTTCAATAAGAAGCATGGGCTTTCAAAGACTTTGCATGCATCCAGCACTGATAACGCTACTTACCTCGAAGCCTCCAAACTCGCCGAAGTCATCTTCATCATCTGCCCCAGGGGCATCAGCTGCTCTCCCATTGGCCTGACAACAAATTGCCACATGTATGTTAGAATGTCAGCCTAATGCTTGAAGTAGTAGTACTACCGGTAGTTGCCTATTTCTTTGGATAGTTATAAGTGCTTATCATAGGTATGTTTGCAGTCTGGTGATAAGTGAGTTCATGGTGAACCAAGATCACCAGCACTGGAAGTCATCATTTGTTGGGTTATTGTTGTTTTGTAGGGCTTTGAACATATTATTGGATATGGCTTTGGCGCTTAATAAATATGTATTATCATTGTATTCAAATTACTATAGTCAATTGTGCAGTGCTCTGTCATCAATGGTCATGTGTGTGCACGTTATTTCAGAATATCATTGCATCAAAACTGCATGAATTAAGAGTCATGTAAAGGCCTGATGAACTTAGGATTATTTGAAATTTCATCAGTACTTTCTTCAAAATATTTTCAGTTAAATTGACAATATTTGTGAATTCCATTATCAACCAATCAGGAAATCAGTTGTCTTTCATCAGGAACATGAACTTCCTATATTCTAAGCCACATACTAGTGTACGTAGTTTTTGTTGGCATGAAACAAAGCATTATGACTTTGATAGATCCTTCATTTATCAAGGATTCTAAACAAACTGCCCTTAGCAACCAAATTGGGAATACAATCCTTACACTGTTCAAAATTTTTAAAGCTCCTCTTTTCCTAAATTCTGAGATATTTAACCATTCAGTGCAATAATGTAAAATTAGGCACTAAACCTTCCTCCTCTTTATTGGTCCTGTTATCAGTGATATAAAAGTTACCTCTATTAAGCTGCAACATTTGTTATAAATACTATAAACACTACATCATGAATTTCGTATTTAAATTTGGGGATTTTGACTGACATTTGCAGCAGTCTTGGGTCTGAACATTGGCCCCTGAGCAGGTCTAGATAAACCGCTCTAGATGTACTGTAATTAACTGGTTAAACCTAGGACATGTGTCATTTGTGATCTACACATGTGTTACCTATAGTGATCACTTCTTGCTAACTCTATGCACTGTAGTGCTTGATGTAGCTTCAGGACCATTTAACTAATATATTCTATAATAACAAGTGTGGTGTAGCAAGCAACCATTTCGACATTTTCAGAAAGACTTCTCTCTATCATTAATGCATAATGTATCATTTATTCTAATCAGTCTATTTTGGCAAGGAAGCAACACTTTTGTATAACGTATCTATGTACAATGATCCACACAATGACTTGAACAGAGTAAGATTATTTTATGACCGCTTCACTTTACAGCAGCACCTATCAAGAAAACACTAATCACAGAGGCACTTGTTCACAAATAACTATCAGTCTAAGCAAAAGAAAGAAGAATAACCTGATCTATATTGTTGCCTGGCCAATCTTTATCCATGATTACTAATCAATCGATTTTTGTAGCTGTCTCTTTGCAGCTGTCATCAAATGACGTTTTACTCAGATGTGTTCACTCCGTATTCGTGGACATGGGCATCGCCATGATGGACAATGTATTGTGGGTAAACAGGTGCACTAAAAATAAACATATCTTCCGTTGTCGTAAATGCCAAGGTCTATGTTATTGCTTAATTTAATTTTCATTTTAGTAAAACATTATTAAGATATAGCATATGGCAGTGTCCATGTTAATCCCTTTTTTTTAAAACGGCTGATGAAAATACACCAATGAAATGACTAGTAATATTTTCTGCGTTTCTCTTGACCTCTGACACCAGCCAAATTTGCATCGGCAAAATTCTGGAATGTTGCTAGCCTTATCAAAATCGCCCTTAATGTTTCAAAGCGAATGAGTAAATTGAAGTGATTACGGGTGCAACGGAATTTCAAATCTTCAATCTAGATTTTGGACCGGTGTCGGTCGTCAGGTTGGTATTTTCAAGCTGGTTTCCTAATTCTGATAATGTAAGATCAGTCACTTCCTGAAATTTGATTTTGCTTTGGCGACGGGTGTTTGGCTTGTATCTAGGTTCCTACTCAGTGTTTTGGGTTTTTACATCAATGTTATAATCAATGACAGTTACTCAGTTAAAGAAGTATTAACATTGTGATATGGATTGTCTGAAATATGTCGCCCTGTAGCGAAAGCGTTGTTATTTATGATGAAATGTTACAATCTACTTCTGGCGCCTCAACATGCTCAACAGTCAAACCACGCCTTCAAACATCGTGCCTCGTGTTTTGATAATTGAAGATGAATTTCAGTTGACGTGTCGTAGCATTTATCTAACCCTGTTAACAGTTATTTTGTGGCATAAATTATGTTTTTCAAGAAAAACTTTCCTGTACCACTAGATCTATCAGTGTGTGTGTGCTATCGTGTATGTTCTGTCGCACGTCTGATATAGGCCTATTGTGAATAACACCACGCCCATTTAACTTTAGAATGTCAAGAACTGTTTTTGTTGTCACTTGTGGTCTTAAGTAATAGAGTAATTGTTCATACACAATTTTTTGTGTTATTATACAAGAGTATATTCCATGCATCGGACTGTTCTCAATCTCTTAGTCCATAATGTTACTTGTTATGATAGATGACTGATTTGTAGTTGGTACATGATCATCATAATCAACTTTGGCTGGGGGCACCAACTGTGTGATCCAATACGTATCACAATATTTGTTCACGATACTTGCATGTGCTCTTACCATGCTTACCTGCGGTGCGTATGCCATCTTTTTCGTAGGCAGTGTCAAGTACAGTAGAACACGGATATAATGAACATGGATAGAGCGAACAAAGGGATACAACGAAGTGTTAAAACATCAATCTAACGAATATGGCGAACTGATATCTGATCACCGACAAGCCCATCTACCACTAATTAGTGATGTGTATAGCGAATTGAGAAATCTCACTCAGTGTCAAGTGTCACTGACAATTGGCTGTATGCAATCAGCGGCAAATCAACACAATCACTGGTGACGATTCAACCTTGTTAAACTTGCATGCTGTTACTCTTTACATGTCCATGTAATTAGACTGATCTTGTCTGTATATTATTCTGATGAAATAATAATTGCAGATACAATTTCTTCCGACCATTGCATCAAATGTTTTGAAGTTGTATCTTTGGGTACTTTTTAAATGAATCACCGATAGATGCGGGAGGAAACGTGTAAAAACGTGTATCTGTATTGTTTCAGCCAAGATGGCAGACGTTTCCGAGCGAAAACGTATATAACAAACTGATTTCTCCAGTCCCTTGTAGTTTGTTATATCCATGTTCTACTGTATGGCATAATGGAAGAAAATATTTACGTTTTCACTACTAATTTTCACTACTAACAGACCAAGTAGTGTTTGGGGTAACAGTTATTACAGAAAACATTTAAGGTACCCGGTATGTGTCAATAACCAACCTCTGTAATCAACATGGTAATAATGATTTGAAAACGACAAGATATAATTTTCACAAAGTCAATAGTAAAACTGGTAACAAATGGTAGTGTCAGTTTGATAAGGAAATGATCATAGTTTTATTTTTAAGTAGAGGACATATAAACATGGCTAAACAACTAATGCTGGCCTACGCTTTAGTATAGATGTATGCCCATAACACTGTTCACCACCAACTTTTGTGCAGTTTCTCTTACACGTGTCATAAATGTCACTGATCCATTCATTCAGTCTATAAACATGATAAAGGATCTGCCAGCTGGACGATATGAATGCAGTGATGGGAATCATTCAAGCAAGATAATATTGATATACAGTATGTAGATATACAGATCATCTTAAAGGCCATACACTGTTGTAGGTTTGTAGCAACATTAGGCATCGACATAAAACATCCCAAACATTATGCAGGCACAGCTGTAATAGCCATTTGACAAATGCTGGTGATAATAAACTGCATGTGTGGATGTGAGAAGTTGAAAATAATCAATGTTTGGGTTATATAATTCCTGCAGGCTGAAGCTGCCATCTGTGGTTGAGGTGAAATGGGGTTTAACGTCGCGTCCAAGATTATTGCACTTATATAGCGACGTGCATGTACGTATGTGTGTTTGTGTGGCTGCTTGTACTAGTCCGGACTGATGCCGATTTATAGTGCTAGCCCACTGAGATACCATGCCGCAGTTTAACATGAATACCCCACTCAGACACTGATTGATATCATGAGCATCGATCCACGCAATTGGGATCGATGACATGCATCAACCAAGGCAGTAAGTCTGACCACCCGATCCTGTTAGTCGCCTCTTACAACAAGCAACATCGCCTTCTACGGCAAGCATGGCTATTCTAATTTCTACCGGATCTTCACGGGTCTAAAGTAACAATTCTTCTTGCGTAAATGATATGTGTTTAACGTCAGTGAATTCTGAAATCAAGATTATACTATCAGTCTGTGCCAAATGCTTTTGAGTCTACTAACCTGAACATGTGTTTTGGCATTGTTTTTAGTAGATTTTAGTAATGCCATATGGACTAGAATATGCTGATCATAATAAACCAGAGATATTTTTGCTAGATTTGGGCTTTGGGCGAGTGGCTAAAATCCCAGACTGTACCATTTTACATGTACATGGCTGTGTTCATATCCAGGTAGAGAATAGGTCTTCAGCTTCCCATGCTAGCCGTAAAAGGTGACTATGCTTGAAGCAAGATGCGACTGACGTAATTGGGTGGTCAGGCTCGCTGACTTGATGATGCATGTCATTGTATCCCAATTGCATGGATCAATGTTCTTGATATCAATCACTCAATTGTCTGGTCCAGACTCAATTATTTACAGATTGATGTCATATAGCTGGACTATTGCTGAGTGCGGCGTTAAACAAAAAACAGACAAACAAAATATAGCCAGTGATTCTGATATATTCTCAACATGTTGGAATTCATATATATATATATATAAGTGTGATCATGGTTATTACCCCTGTCGGGGCGGTCGGGTAACCTAGTGGTTAAAGCGTTCGCTCGTCGCGCCGAAGACCCGGGTTCGATTCCCCGACATGGGTACAATGTGTGAAGCCCATTTCTGCTGTGCCCCGCCGTGATATTGCTGGAATATTGCTAAAAGCGGCGTAAAACCATACACACTCACTATTACCCCTGTCGGGAATCAGGGTTAGAAAAGGTCCCAAGCTGGTGTCCACTTTGGCCAAATGGATACAGCAGAACTGGCGAGCGGTCTAGCGTGAATTTCGAAGGCTGAATACTCCAATGACTCTGGTGCCGTTCTTAACTTTTCCTGACATGGTGTACAACATGTACAGTATGTCATTCCGTTGTTGTCCTTTGGTGTGATGTTACTGGAATATTACTGAAAACTCCCAGTCAACACAGTTAATAACTTGACTGGGGAGTAAGTATGACTCTCCCGTGGGGACTCTAGATCGGAATTGGTCCGAGCAACCTATGCTGGATGTAAGAGGCTAGGAAATGTACAGTGTTCAGGCTGGGTGGGTTGTATGTCTTCATACCCCAACAGCATGGATTGTTGCTCATAATATCGACCACTAGATTGTCTGGTTCAGACTTGAATATTTGCAGGCCTCTGTCATAAAGCTGAAATATTGCTGAGTGCAGCGTTAAACAAATTAGATTAATAATTAATAACTTATATCTCACATATCAAAGGTCAACATGGGTCAAGGTTGTACTGAAACTCAATTCTTAGATGGATGTTACTTGATCAATACCTCCAGCATTATCTTGCACTCTAAGAGACTGCATCTGCATGTTTAAACTTGGTAGCAAGATTTTGAGTGATAAATATGTAGGGTCAAAGTAAATATCAAAGTTATGAGCATGATGAAATTTGTAGCTTTCTGATAAAGGGGATGATTGTACTGCTTCCATTTTTGCGCAGGATGCAAATACAAATGTACTGTACAAGTTCAATGTGTTATCATCATCATGATGATGGTGATGATATGTGTCGAGTGATAACAAGCTGATAATAGTTGAGTCTCCGATATGGTATGATGATATAAAATGCTGTACGAAGGACGAATCAGCCTTTCGGCAGTGGGCAGCAAGGACACTCACACTGATACTCACATCATGGTCAGGTCTGTAGGTCAAACGATTTATGGAAATCTGATATTTCAAACAGGTCAGGGATGTATCTGTGATGGGCATATTGGAAAAACATCTTTTTGTTCTTATTTTCACTTCAGAGTTACTTTAACATTGTGTTGTAGGGCTGGGACGATATACCACCTGTGCGGTCCGATACGTATCACGATACCTTGCTCACGATCCGATATGTATTACGATCTGTATATGTGCTCGTATCTGTAGTGTAACCCATATTTTTCATAGACAGGATAGTCAAATACCTGGCACAGTGATGATTTACAGTTGGCAGTGTCAAGTATGGCCCAATGGATGAAAATATTTACTTTTTACTACTAATTTTCACAACTAATTAGTGTTTGGTGTAACAGTCATTAAAGTAAACATTTAAGGTATGAATCGATATTTTTAACTTAGTGTGCAACTGTGATCAATCCTTGTATCGGGAAGTAAAATATGGCGATCCACTGATGCATCGTCGTATCGTACCACCACTATTGTATTGTAGCATTGCATTCAAAACAATAATGTAAGTTAAGCTTATCCCTGTTTTTGGTCCTGTTATCAATACAAGTCACATGGACCAAGCCATCACATTAGGTACTACTATATTGGCGCGCAGTAGGAACTGGGATTCCAATTTGGGAATGCTTACTGACAATAGCTGCAGACCTGTGTTTAAAATAATTTCAAAACACAGCAAGACAGTCAGACAGGTGACCCATACTTGTTGCCGACCCATCTTCAACGCTACCTGCCTGCATTCAGACAGTATGAATATTTTAAAAATTGCAAAAAGTAAGAGACAATTCATGTCTTGATGTAGTTGAAATAATGCAAACAATCACTTGAGAATCTACAAGGAGATATAATTAAACTGAAATTGTAAGTAGTCTTCAAATTATCTCTTACATGTTAGACAGTCCGATAGAAAAGTTACCAGCCACGGGCCTGTGGGCAGGCAGTTATTTTGGACACTTAGGGCTGGATATCAGCCCCTTAGCAGGTCAAGATAAAACCCTGCAGGGCTATATTGTACATCCAGCCGTGATATTGCTGGAATATTGCTAAAAGCGGCGTAAAACCATACTCACTCACTCACTATATTGTACATGGCACATTTCAGTATTTAGACTCATTTCAAACCCTGATCTCTTTCATCAACAATCATTTATGAAATGATAATTATTAATTAATGTGAAAAAATATGAAATGAAACCTAAAGATTTCAAGGGAAAAGTAGGAAATATGTTCAGTTCTGTGAACATGATAAACAAGTTAGGAATTAACTTCAGTCAGCACAATATCATGCCAAATCACTGAATATGTTTGTGAATTTTTACTTCATAATGTTTACTTACAGAAAATGGTAATGATAACGGAGAACATAAAACTTTATTAAATTTAAAAGGGCAAGTGAAAATATTGCAGGATGAGTACGAAATACTATCTATTTCTATGTTTCTATGTTTGGCTTGAGATATTTGATGCATGCATGTCGCTGTATAAGTGCAATAATCTCAAGGTGCCATTAAACCCCATCTCACCTCACGTCCACAGAAGCTGGTTAATATTTTAGTACCAGTCGTTGATGTGCACTGATTAGTGTTTGTTCTCACCAGTAGGTGTTAGAACACTGCATTATGCATCCATCAACTCACTCATCAAATGACCTTTTGAAAATTTGATGTTTCAGAAAGTATCTACAGTGTCTACTGCGTTAATGTTAATACCGTATTCCGTAAGGGCCCAGGTCGCTCTCAAAATTAGAAATAGGGGGCTCTTATTAGAATATTATTTTGGTGGGGAAAAAAAGAGTTGAAAGATAAATTTCGTGGTTTATGCTGACGGCCTGACTGTTCATATACAACAGATATATTTTTCCAGAATTTAATTGCCCATAATTAAGGGTGCATATAACACACGAGTGCATATTATTCACGAATAAATAAGTCTTGTGTACATTTATCAATCAGAAGGGGTGCTAATTGGGATTGTTCACTTGCCAATATATTAGCAAATATCGCCGTGGGGCGCTTATTACGTCGAATACAGTAGGTGTTTTCTATCTAGTCATATAGCTTCCGTATCAGTTTGTGTTCCTGGACTGCCAGTACATTGGCTGTATCAGGAGGTGGGTAGCCTAGTGGTTAAAGCGTTCACTCGTCATGCCGAAGACCCGGGTTCAATTCCCCACATGTGTACAATGTGTGAAGCCCATCTCTGGTGTCCCCCGCAATGATATTGCTGGAATATTGCTAAAAGCGATGTAAAACCTCACTCACTCATATGTTGTATCATGTTGCCATGGTTACAGCTTTGGGTAGACTAGTGGTTAAAGTGTGATTATTGGCCGGTTTTGGTTTGATTCCACACATGGATACAATGGTGTCCGCCTCGTGATATAAGCTAGCTCACTCACTCACTCACTCACTCACTCACTCACTCACTCACTCACTCACTCACTCACTCACTCACTCACTCACTCACTCACTCCAAATGTGATGACAAACTAAGTGATCAGTCATGACAGAAATGGGATTCACACATTGTACTCATGTGGAGAAACAAACCAATTTCGGCATGACAATCACACACTGTAACGATATGGCTACCCTGGGGGATGAGCAACCGATTTAACCACAGGCTACCCAGCCAGGCTCATAGTTGAATACAACGGCCCCTCAATCTCCACCATTCTGGATGAGGACCCTTTCACTTTCACAAGGACTCTTTGACTTGGATGCTTTATTTCAAACACTGAAACTCATTGGCCAACAGGGCCAGATATACAGTGATAAACAAATCAGGTATTCTAACCATGCTTACTCAGTTACTCGCATCTGCGGACAGTCAGACGTGAATATTAATTAGCACGTGACTATATGTGCATATGAGTGTATAGATTGTCGGGATCTGGGGTTCAGCAGTATGGGAGTCAGCTTAGAGTGTTGAAAAGTATTCTCAGGTAAAACCCTGCGTTTGAATATTACACAAATAGAATTTTTAAGTCGTCCAAAATATGATACAGTTTCCTTTCTTGTACTTTCATCGTGTTAATTCTGTGATGAATTGACAGAATTTACACTGTTTTAACCACTGGCATCATAGTAACCCTTATGTACATGACAGTAACCATGGTAATACTGAACATGACAGTAACCATGGTAATACTGAACTTGACAGTAACCATGGTAATACTGAACTTGACAGTAACCATGGTAATACTGAACATGACAGTAACCATGGTAATACTGAACTTGACAGTAACCATGGTAATACTGAACTTGACAGTAACCATGGTAATACTGAACATGACAGTAACCATGGTAATACTGAACTTGACAGTAACCATGGTAATACTGAACTTGACAGTTCCCAGGGCAATACTGAATTTGACAGCTACCATGGCAAAACTGAACATGACAGTTCGTTTTTTGCTGTTTAACGTCGCACTCACCAATATTCCAGCTAAATGACAGTTGACTGTAAATTATCGAGTCTGGACCAGACAGTCCAGTGATTGACACCATGAGCAGCGATCTACGCAATTGGGATGCGATGGCATGCATCAACCAAGTCAGTGATCCTGAACACCCGATCCCTTGAGTTGCCTCTTACGACAAGCATAGTCGCCATTTACGGCAAGCATGGGTTGCTGAAGACTTGTTCCCTACCCGGATCTACAGGAGTCGAACTTGACAGTAACCATGGTAATACTGAACTTGACAGTAAATATGGTAATACTGAACTTGACAGTAACCATGGTAATACTTGACATTAAAAGATGGTACTTGCTGTTACCCTGCTTGGCGCTCGGCATTAAAGGGCTAAAACAAGGACTGGTCAGCTTGGAGTCAGTATACTGTGTCTGAGTGGGGTATTCATGTTAAACTGCGGCATTGTAACTCAGTGGGCTAGCACTATAAAATCAGCATTAGTCCAGACTACTCCAAGCATACCAGTACATTTAGAACTTGTGTTGTGTTTCTTGTAACTATTATTTTACTTTTCAGAGAGTAAATGGACATCCAACAGTCTTCGAATATTCCCACAGAATCGGTTGACCCTGATTCCACAGAAATCAAGATGGACGACCACACAGAATTGTGCGTTGGTGATTATTACAAAGGAAGGAAAATATTTGTGACAGGAGCGTCAGGTTTTGTGGGAAAAGTGTTGATCGAGAAACTTTTGAGGTCATGTCCAGAAATAGACAAAATCTACATTCTGATGCGTCCGAAGAAGTCCCAAGACATTCACCAAAGGACAGAGGACCTGATCAAATCTAAAGTAAGTCTAATATATTCAAATTACATACATGAGAAATGGTTAGTACTAGGGCTGGGACGGGTAACTCAGGTACCCGGGTCGGGTGGGTATGGAGTAGAACCCGGGTACCCACTGGAATACCCGGACCAGTGGCTAGTCACGTGATATATTGTTTAATGACAATGATTATGGGGAACTCTATGGTTACACTACAAGTCACTAATGTTCACATTTCTTTCTGACTATGCACCCATTCCTTCTGACTTTTCATATGGTTGAATAAAAATATAACTTAAGTCAACTCCAGCACATGAATGACCAGATCGTTTAATACATGTATCTACATACGTTTAGCAAGTGCTGTGGTAAAAAAGAAAATTCCGAATCGGACATTTTGTATCGCTTGAGACCTACAGCGGGTAGGTATTGCAATTTATTGTGATACAAGTATCTGTATTAAGATATATATTGCGATATATTTGGAGGTAAACTGTTTGACAGTCATTGACACAGATTGTGTATGCAGATCTTATTTTCTTCATACTCCAGTATATATTACACAACATGGTCAATCGCCGCCATTTTGTTGTCATGGATACATGGGAGATAACATGAGAGAAAAGTCACTTCTGCGTTTCTGCCACTTTGCCCATCAATTTCGAAGGGAAACTGTTTGTGAATGAATTTTTGTGTAGATTTTAAGTTGAGGCGATTTATAACAACGAACTTGTTATGGTATATATTTTAGACCCAATATACCAGAACACAAAAAAAACATTGCAATACATATCGTTTGAAAAGCAAATTGCAGTATACCGCTATACCGTGCAGTTCTGCTAATTATTTAATGAATAGATGTTACTATGTAAGTAGTCAGGGCTTGATTTAAACAACTCTATGTATGCTGCATCAGGGGTATATTGACATGGTTGGTTTGTTATTTAATATTCCAGCTATATGACGGCAGTCTGTAAATAATCAAGTCTGGACCAGACAATCCAGTGATTGATATCATGAGCATCGATCCACGCAATTGGGATCGATGACATGCATCAACCAAGTCAGCGAGCCTGACCACCTGATCCCGTTAGTCGCCTTTTACGACAAGCATAGTCACCTTTTACGGCAAGCATGGTTTGCCGAAGACCTATTCTACCCCGGAATCTTCACGGGTCCATATTGACATGGAAAGCTGGTTGCACCAGTCCCATACCTTTATCAAAGTTGAAACACAAGCTGCATAAACTAGTCTAAATATGTCAAATGTCAGACGCCAGATGACTGTCATGTGTCATGAGTTCCACACAACACAGGGATGACTGACATAGTAGTATGCTAAATAAGGCTTAGGGGTACTGAGTGTGGTCAACGCTTGATGATATGTGGAGTAGTAAGTTTGAAAAGAAGACAAAGAAGTCTCCGGTAGTCATTCAAGACCATTTAATAAATGGCAGTCTGTTATTTCATCGTCCTAGGCAAAAGCAAGGCAAGGCACAATGTCAACACACGGACAGCACATGGTTACATGAAAAAGTATGAATCGGGTGTATGTAATTGTTGAACCGGCAACGAAATGGCAGACAGACGAAATTACACCCCACACGACTTGCACACAGCATCAGCAATAGGCGAATAGCCTTACTATTATTATTGTTATTATAATCCCTGTAAATTTATTTTTGGAATTTTTTGGACATGCACTTGATTCATGTAGAAATAAGAAGCAGGTTGCATATTTCAATAATAGGTCGTCACTGGTGCCATGTTTTATAGATGTATAGCTAAATCAAGCCCTGGTACTGGTAGTGATTTTTTTCTAAGTCCCCCACAGCTATAGATAAGCTTTTGGTTATTTGGGTATTTTACCCAGGGGTTTGATTTTGATTGGGGATCCACAAGTTTTAGAGGTATTCAAATTTTGTTTACCCACCTGTTTCTTGACATTTGGGTATTTTAATTTGAAAACCTGTTTTGTAACAATCCCTGTAATTCATTAAAACTATATAAGTAGTAGTTTACCTGACATTACCTGTCTGCATCTGATTGCGGCTCCCTCTCCAGGAAGCCATTTTTGTTTGTAGAACCTAGCATTGTAAGAAAGGCACTATTTCTTTACTCAGCAATCAGCAACTGTTTAAGATACAACATGTACACAGACATCTATCTGTATGTTTGTCGCACAAGCTTTTCCGAATGTAACTGTCGGTAAGTGAATTTTGCGATCGGCTGATACACAATCATTTTATCTAACACTTAGTAACAGTTGTAATAAACGCACAGTAACAGTTGTAATAAACGCAATCGTTTTATCTAATAGTTTTAATATACGTATTAATTTTATTTAATAGTTTATAGTTTTTGTTGCATATTCGATAGGCTAGGATTTGATTTGTCTGCATATTTTAGTTGATTTATTGCATATTTTACACAAATACGCAGCTTATTTCGAGCTCTGAGTTCCCCCTTCTTTGAAATTGTGATGACTGTATGAAAGTTGGATCTTGTCAGCCTGATGTATATAGATACACATGTGACAGTGTGAGTGAGTATGTGGCCTCTCCAGCTCTTGTGCTCCCACTGACAGCTGTCTCTACACGTGGCACTGAAAACAGGCCGAGCAATACTGTTTCACTTTGTCACCCAACACTCTATTGACATACAGTATGGAATCACGATATTGACAACTTATTTATCCTGAAAATCATTTGTTCCACCTAGACCAAATTAAGTAAAAATTATCCTTGATCTATCTTGTGTAGTGTTTCAACAAATATACTAAGGCTTATAAAGGGCCATGTTTTCGGCCGTCATTTCAAGTCCTGTACGTCAGTCATTTTTTTGGCAATAAAAAATATTGTTCAAATTTCCTGAGCCATATGAAGCATGTCATCCATACAATTACATACGAGACAGCTGACATTGTATTAGACAACAGTTCAAACTGTGCCCCGTCATGTTTTTAGGTATTCATGGTGGAAAATATATATGAAGTGTTCACTGAACATTACTTTTGATTACAATATAAAATATTTTCAAATTGTTTGTGATGGGTATTGACCTGACTTTCTTATTGCATATTATTGCAGTCATGATTCGTGTGTTGTGATGGGAAGGGCAATATCTTCTGTTTTTGTTCATCTGTAATTTGTGAGGATCCTGAATATAAGCAACTCTAGTGGACAATATATCACCCTCGCACATTTTTAGAACTTCGTAGTCCACTATTTTTTTGGATATTGTTATGGTTCCAACGCATACGTAATACACATATATATATATATATTCGTGCAAATGGGTTATGGGTTTTTTTTATCACAAGAATCAGTAGCTAATTTCATGATTTCATTTCGACTTGTCACTTATCTGCTTATGTCAACTTTGCCAACAAGTTAAAAATATGCATGATTTTGAGAAACACAATATACCAGCATTTTCCACATGTATCGTAATAAATGTTCATGAACACTTTAAAACATGGAGTACTGGTATGCCTTGCAGCTCTAATGATTGTAGTTGATCAAAATTATCCAAGGGATTGGTAGTGTAGTGTATACTGAAGGGTCCTCGAAAGTGAGGTGTTGTCATTATGACAGCATGTTTACTCCAGAGGAAGATGAACTGGTGATAAGCAGTAGTTTGACACCCACAGGCCTGACCCTTGTGTGACAGTCATGTTCAGGAAAGCCTCTCCTTGCTGACTTCCTGTTGCCACCAAAGCGGGAGAAGTGGTGAAGTAGACAACTATATTCTCCATGTACATCCAACAATGTCAAATAATGTAATCAGGGATGTGAAATCTCCGCGGAAACGCGGAAAATCGCGTTTTTTAAAACAGTAGTCCTCGGGAAAAATCATCTTCCGCGTAAAAATATAATCAAAGATTTAAAAAAACAAAACTCAGAAAAATATAATCGAAAACCGGACAATCGGATTGTCCTGTTTTCGATCAGAGCTTTCAGCAGCATAGGTTTTCGGACATCATGCGTTTTCTATCACGAATAGTTGCACTATATCGTGGGGTGCGGGCGTCACACAGATGGCTTGTTTTTAAGATAAAGTTGTCTTTTAGCCTGTAAGTGAATGAGATGTTTTACAGTTGTTCATGTGATTAGCGAGAAAACTGTGAATGTTTCTTCAGCTTCCAAAAACCCATAACATGGGGATATATGTTGTATAAATGTCTTATGTTTGCAATGGAGTTTTGGTTTTTTCAACAAAAGGTAAGTAAGTACAAGGTAATTTTTTTTCAATATGCTTCAACATGGGGAAAGGGTCAGACATTGCACGCTTGTGACAGTTGTCCTTGTGTCTGGGGGATGGGGGTTGAAGTTTATGGCAGTATTGCTCTCAGACCTGGCGGGTAGCCAGGTGCACGGAAGCTATGCCCGATTTTTTAAAAGTACTGATTTAACTTCGAAATATTACTGCATCTGCCATCTTGTTTGTTTGACTTATTGACTTTGGCCATTGACTTATTACATTTCTTGGTGTGAATGTTGTCCAAACTGCACGAAATTGCTTAAAATGCAATCAAATGTTTAAAAATTTTCTGGGGGGGCATGCCCCCACACCCCCCTAGACTTTTCCTCTTTTTTTTTGGAAAACCTGCTCACATCCCTGTGTAATACAACGATTGTCATTTAGTGATCAATGAAGTGGTGAAGTAGACAACTGTATTCTCCATGTACATCCAACACTGACACATAATGTAATACAACGATTGTCATTTAGTGATCAATGAAGTGGTGAAGTAGACAACTATATTCTCCATGTACATCCAACACTGACACATAATGTAATACAACGATTGTCATTTAGTGATCAGTGAAGTGGTGAAGTAGACAACTATATTCTCCATGTACATCCGACACTGACACATAATGTAATACAACGATTGTCATTTAGTGATCAATGAAGTGGTGAAGTAGACAACTATATTCTCCATGTACATCCAACACTGACACATAATGTAATACAACGATTGTCATTTAGTGATCAGTGAAGTGGTGAAGTAGACAACTATATTCTCCATGTACATCCAACACTGACACATAATGTAATACAACGATTGTCATTTAGTGATCAGTTAAGTGGTGAAGTAGACAACTGTACATCCAACACTGACACATAATGTAATACAACGATTGTCATTTAGTGATCAATGAAGTGGTGAAGTAGACAACTATATTCTCCATGTACATCCAACACTGACACATAATGTAATACAACGATTGTCATTTAGTGATCAGTGAAGTGGTGAAGTAGACAACTATATTCTCCATGTACATCCAACACTGACACATAATGTAATACAACGATTGTCATTTAGTGATCA
Organism: Haliotis rufescens; assembly: GCF_023055435.1. Lineage (NCBI taxonomy): Eukaryota > Metazoa > Mollusca > Gastropoda > Lepetellida > Haliotidae > Haliotis > Haliotis rufescens. Next base: position 58,231,368 of record NW_025964334.1, read on the forward strand.
GTGAAGTGGTGAAGTAGACAACTATATTCTCCATGTACATCCAACACTGACACATAATGTAATACAACGATTGTCATTTAGTGATCAGTGAAGTGGTGAAGTAGACAACTATATTCTCCATGTACATCCAACACTGACACATAATGTAATACAACAATTGTCATTTAGTGATCAGTGAAGTGGTGAAGTAGACAACTATATTCTCCATGTACATCCAACACTGACACATAATGTAATACAACGATTGTCATTTAGTGATCAGTGAAGTGGTGAAGTAGACAACTATATTCTCCATGTACATCCAACACTGACACATAATGTAATACAACGATTGTCATTTAGTGATCAATGAAGTGGTGAAGTAGACAACTGTACATCCAACACTGACACATAATGTAATACAACGATTGTCATTTAGTGATCAATGATGTGGTGAAGTAGACAACTGTATTCTCCATGTACATCCAACACTGACACATAATGTAATACAACGATTGTCATTTAGTGATCAGTGAAGTGGTGAAGTAGACAACTACATTCTCCATGTACATCCAACACTGACACATAATGTAATACAACGATTGTCATTTAGTGATCAGTGAAGTGGTGAAGTAGACAACTATATTCTCCATGTACATCCAACACTGACACATAATGTAATACAACGATTGTCATTTAGTGATCAATGAAGTGGTGAAGTAGACAACTATATTCTCCATGTACATCCAACACTGACACATAATGTAATACAACGATTGTCATTTAGTGATCAGTGAAGTGGTGAAGTAGACAACTATATTCTCCATGTACATCCAACACTGTCAAATAATGTAATACAACGATTGTCATTTAGTGATCAGTTAAGTGGTGAAGTAGACAACTATATTCTCCATGTACATCCAACAATGTCAAATAATGTAATACAACGATTGTCATTTAGTGATCAGTGAAGTGGTGAAGTAGACAACTATATTCTCCATGTACATCCAACAATGTCAAATAATGTAATACAACGATTGTCATTTAGTGATCAGTGAAGTGGTGAAGTAGACAACTATATTCTCCATGTACATCCAACAATGTCAAATAATGTAATACAACGATTGTCATTTAGTGATCAGTGAAGTGGTGAAGTAGACAACTATATTCTCCATGTACATCCAACACTGACAAACAATGTAATACAACGATTGTCATTTAGTGATCAATGATGTAGCCTGAGATGGCAACCATTACACTTTTGATCCTAAAATTACACTATTACGCTGTTAGAACTAAACTTAAACAAAAGCTTCACTAGCCCGGGTTAAGATAAATTGTCCTTGTAATGTTGAAACAATGGGGAAATTTGGAAATTTATACTAGCCAACAGAAATTTATACTAGCCCCGAGCTAACAGGCTAGTGTTATTTTCTAACCCTACTTATCCGCCCCAAATTACAACTTTTGACATTTTTTCATGAATTATTTACATGTATAAAATATCATGGAGAGCAAATTGTTAATGCACCGATCACATGAAGCATTCTATAGGGAGCTAATTGCATGTACACCGATATTTCCTAGGAACTCGAAACACCAATGTTTGGATTGATATTCAATTTCGAGGTTTAATCAAACGCATTCAGAGTAATTTTTTCTGCTTATTTTGAGCTTTATCACCCTGTTTTTAAAATAGTGTGGCTTGCGTGAGAGCTACGTTACTTGCGTCAATGCACGTGTACCCATGCTTCACGTAAGTATAGGCATCATAGCATGGTATCTTAACATCACTCTTTTTCACATGAAATTTCGCTTTTTTTACCTGATTCATCTAAAGCTTCAATTGAGGTTGGGATATCTGTATTGCATACATCTTTAAATCTTTAGTCATGTCTACTTGTCCTGGATGTTTTAATGATAGAGTATGTTCTGATGGACACTCAAGCTGTTGACTGGTGAGACAATGCAGTGTTAGAAACTGGCACCAGTCCTGTAGTCCTTGCAAACTGGCCAATAGTTAAGGTATCATAAGGACTAGTAGAAATTTGTCATTTTTAAGGGGTTTGCTATAGGTTATCATTATAAGGACTAGTGGACTAAGTATGTTAGTTTCTACCCCTGCAGTGGAGAGTTGAATAGGCGGCTCAGTGAGGATCAATTGTCAGCTGTTACTAGGGGTCATACAAAGTGTTATCTACACTGGTTGTTAGGGCTGGCTATTGATGCAGATCCTAGAGATCAACAAATTATTGATCAATTATCGATAAATATTAGAGTAGAAACATTGAGAAATCACCATATTTCACCCCACTGGTGAGTGGTGGCACATTTATGCAGGGAAAACTTTGTAGATATTAAAGAAATAACCAAAACAATTTTTTGCCATCTTTATCAATTGCCATGTTTGACAATAACAAGTAACAAGGACTGAATACTATTGGAAGGCAGCAGTGATATAACTCTTTTTGCCGACTATGAAATAAGATATTGTTGACAGCTGGCATTGTTCAGTCACCCACTGAAGGAACTAGTAAATACTGTTTGTACAATTGCTGACTTAGCAGGGATTGTCCTGGAATTTTTACCTATGAGAGATAATCTTCCCTGGTCCAAAAACGATGAGATTTTTTGGCGTGTGATGAGATTTTGCTAATTTTCATGGATATTTCGTCTTCAGACGATGGAAGCTGTATTTGATATTCGGTATTTGTGACTCAAATAATGTTGCAATTAATGTTACAAGATTATATGGTAGGGCTGGTTATCGATATGGATTACTCAGATCGATTATCGGTAGTCACATATTGATCAATAACCGATAAATATCGAAGAATTCTATTTTGGTAAAATGACATTACAGAAAAATGGCAATTCACTTCTCCGGAGACTCAGTGTTTCAACAATACGCACGTTACATCGCATTTTTAGCGATGAACAATCTGAGTTTAAGATTCATGTCGTCAAAGACAATTATTATTTGTATAAAGTGAGAATTATTGAGAAATTAAATGTAATTTCACCTGATATAGTCGTTTGTCATTTATGTACAGTATTCACGAAACTATTCAGATAAAAAATCATCAAATATTCCGCCATTGTGAATGTCAGGTGTGTACAGGTGTGTGCTACGTAGTAGGTTGTACTAGGTTCACAGGTGTGATACGTAATAGGTCAGGTGAGTGCTACGTCATCGTTTTCGTGGTGGGGCACAGATTGGGTAACAGACTGATATTAAACAAACATCGTGCGATTATAACGATGTAAGTTTGTATACCCTTGTAATAATGTAGTAATGATCGTCTCAGCACTAATGTGTTACGAAACTTTCTCATGATTACTATATATTGATTAGTCTAATAGTCTTAAGTCATGAAATAAAAAAAAACGAAGAATGCACTTTTAAAATAACTTTATAAACGTTCAGTTGGAATATCGGCAATCGGTGTCAGTCACCAACTTTGAGAAACAATCAAACTATGAACTTTAAAATGCGTAATATCAATTCATTTTGTAACTGTATAAAGTATAAAGAACTAGTTTTAAATTTAACATCAATTCATTTTGTAAATGCAAAAAAATAAAATACCTAACAGCAATTCATTTTTCATGTTTTTGACTTTTGTGAATGTACCGCTAAATATCAAAACGCTAACACTTGAAAACTTATTTGTATCTGGCAAGGTCACTTGCCTCAAATACGACAAATAGTAATGAGTTCATTTGGTATTGAACATGAAAATCATCACTGATCAACATGATCAAAGACCTTTTAAAGGTTTTTGTTCAAGAATATCAGCTTATCGACATCTGTTTTCAAGCTGCTTCATTGTTTATTGACAACAAGTCCCGCGGTGCTGAAAACCCGCTCACTGGGGACCGATGTGGCAGGGATGGAGAGATAACGCTTAGCTAGCACTGACAGTGCTGGATATGCCACTTCCTTCATCTTCCACCATTCCAGGGTAGACATGTCCCCGGATAGCCGTGATTCCTTCAGATACCTACATATCTCCTCTCTTGCCCGTTGATTATGATCTACAGCAACTTCCTCCACTCCTGTGACAATGACATCTGAGAACCAGTCGTCAACTCCAAGTGACTTCGATTTTATGCTGTCAGATTCAGTCTTGATCCTATTCACGGGTGGCTCAGTCTCAACTGTCACCCCAGACTTGCTTGAATCTGTACTATCTGCAGTATCTGGTACGTTGGGAAAATCTGGCAATCGGGGCAAGTCGGGAAGGGCTGGTTCGCTCTCAGCTAAGTCAGCTTTCTCCTGCTTTATGCTCAAACGCATTGGTGTTTCTGACTACTTGCGATGTACTTCTGTCACTTCTCTTTGTAGCTGATCCTCTGCTGCAGATTTTTCATCCTCAGTGATACAAGGTATCCCATTGTAACGTGGATCCAGCAGCGTTGATGCTACGAGTGTTTTTCTGAGTTTGTCTTTGGTGTAACGTTTGGACAAGTTAGATGAAATTGCCGATTTAACAGCTTTAACAAGCCCACTGTCCCCATCCTTGACAGTCAAATGAACCCTAAGCTTGTACATCATTGGCAAAACCATGGAAACACTCGGCAGAGTAGCGTCACACAGAAGGGTTGTAGCTTGCTTTAGTGGCTGCAAGACACGGATAAGATGTTCTGCTTGGTCTTGTTCGGAGGGAGCTAAAACCAGGCCACGTGCGTCTTTCTTAAGACTTTGATCAGTGAACGCAGCATGGATTGCTGCAGTTTGCTCCAGCAAACGCGTAAGCATATCGTATGTACTGTTCCAATGCGTTTCGACGTCTTGAATAAGATTGTGAAGTGGTAGTTGCAATAACTCCTGTTTGGAATGTAAGACATTTGTGGCCAGCGGACTTCTTTTGAAATAACCAACGAGGTGTCTGCAGCGAGATTGCACTTTGCTGAGACTAGCATTTGTGTTCAGACCTGCCTTTGCTGCTAAGTTCAAAGTATGGGCGACGCAAGGAATGTGTATTGTGTTTTCAAACATGCCAATGGCTTTAACAATGTTTGCTGCATTGTCTGAGACAATAGTGAAGGGATTGAATCCCCAATCTGCAACGGATGTTTTCAAAGCCTCATGCAAGTGTTCAGCTGTGTGACTACCGGGTAACTCGCGTGTCTGGAGTACGTAGTTGACAATTTTCCAATCATGTATGAAATGTGCAGTTATTGTCATGTAAGATTCCGTCGCTGATGATGTCCAGCAGTCAGTTGTTGTAGACACATCAAACGCCACCCTCAACTGCATCTCAACCATTTTTCTGGTATCATGTTACATTTTGGGTATAATCTTCACCTTGAAATAACTACGAGAAGGCATTTCATATCTCGGCTCTGAAAACTTGGAATCTTACGGAACGACTGGGACTCCACAATGGAGACCGGCCTCATGTCGAGCACGATATGTTCAGCTATTGCATTTGTAATGGATTCAGCTTTGGGGCTGTGCATAGGCAATTTTACTGCACTAGCATTTGGGGAAATACACTGTTTTTGAACCATGATACTTGTCGATATGGACTTGCAAATTAGTAGTATTGCCGGTATACTTTACTTTAGAAAAGCACTGCCTGCACACGGCATGTGATTTACCAAGTTCTTTATCAGTTTCGTTTCGATGGAAACCAAAAATGTTCCACACAGCACTTTTTGCCTTTCCGGGGAAATTATGAATTTTTGCCGCCATATCGTAAAAATGTCAAACCCCACATGGACCTCACGTGGGCTGTGAGTTGAGAACACTGGGAAAAAACGAAAACTATGATCATTGAAAAAACCCGAAACAGGCTGGAATACGTAGTTACCAAATAGACATAAAATTTTAAATTTTATAAAATAGAATGGGAAAAATTCTTTTTTAAGAAATAAAATATTATGAAATCTATTTTAATCACGATACTTCATACTATTTCGAAAATATACATATTTTCTAAAATCCTGACTCCGCATTTAGATGCCAGTGACTAAATTTGTAATTACCCACTATCAACACGTAATGGCGTCCTCGTTCGATTCAAAGCAGAACTTTTTACTTTTTGAAACATTTGATTATTATTTGCGACTAAACATAAAGCGAAGGTGAGAAAACTGTATGTTAGGGTGAATCTGTTTATATCTAGCGATAATTACAAGGACAGCAAAACAAATAGGCCCTATTATATGGATATATCCTCTGTTGATTCGAGCATTAATTATTCCACTGTGCATATTTAAAAATATTAGTATTAACAAAACATTACATTAGCACTTATATTTATGTTAATTGTCTACTTTAAGAGAATATTAATGTATTTTATTGTTGACTGTATGGGGAATTATTTGAGAGAACAATTATAGATCATTTAGAAGTCATGTTTACCACCGTCAGCTGTTCATTTCAGTGGCATGCAGGGACAACAATCGGCAATTATCAAATTTCGACAATGTGTGTTTATATCGTAACTTAATATATTTATAATGATGAAATGAAATAGCGACAGTTTGTTGATAAAAAATACATTTCTTACACTCTAGTGCTTTCGTCAATTTCACCGTCTTATTTCCGTCTGTGGTGTGTATCGTCAGAGACCGGGTCTCTGACTGTATCAAATGAAATCTTACCTATATGGACTTTTCAATAATTAGAAGTTCCAGTTCATTATACGACGACTATTGCTCCAGGTTCGCCCTTTTGTGTAATTAGCAACAATTAAGTCATTTATTTCCCACAGAAGGCAGCATGTTTGCCATGTGCAGCAGACAGAAATGTCATAGGAAGTTGAAAAGACTGTTGACAGTCACAAAGTACATTTGAAAGATTAAGTCACAGTTTTCAAGTTTTATGGACAACTCTGGAAGCAAACTTATCGTAGTATATTCTAAAAAATCTAAATCCAACTTGCTGTCTGCCCACTAAATATAGTTCTAAATTCGTAATTCACGCTTGGTGACCATTCTTGCACGAAGGTATGTTCATGAAAACTCAGTGCCGTCTTATCTAAAGACTAGGTGGATCTCATCTAAAATATGATCGTTTGTGATCTGAAATTTGTATATTATTATGGAGAAAGAGTTGAAGGTATATTCATTTAGTTTTTGTTTTGTTGTCATTCCAAAATCGAAATTTGATTGTGTTTTGAAACTTTACCTGTGATTGCCTTTTTTTCTCTTGATTTCTGCACCGACGCACATACATGTAGGTCTTTGATTTCTGCTAGGATTTAAGTTTTTAAAAATATGTTTAATGTCTTGGTGTTGTGGATCATGGAAAAGTGTATATATTGTAAAAAGAAACACTCATTTTGCCAATCAGGGAAATAAAAATGTTGCGCGCTCCACCATTTTCAGCTGATGCAAAGCTCCATGCAGTGATATAGGAATCGGTTATGCACAGTAAGAGATAGCATGCAGTGTTGCGAGTATGCAAATCGCTGTTTCGATTGACAACCTTTGAGGATTGAATACTGTTTAAGTTTTCTATTGACATTTTTTAGGTATGGTAGCTAATTTTATTCAAGCAATACAACATTTCTTTTATTTTTGTAGGTAAATAAGAGTGTCAATGTAGATAAAACTATTGAAAGATGTACGCGATTTTGAATTGCGCTGATTGAATGTTGATGCAATATCTACGACAACTATGCCAGAATATTGCGGAATCGTGGCCTAAGTCAATGCCTGACTTAGAGATAATATATTGATGACTGTTAACAGCACTAAATCACTCACTCACTAATTACTGTTTGAAGACCATAATGTAAGTTTAATTATACTCACGACCTTAAAGGGGTGTATTGATATAATAAGGAATTCTGTCCGTCTGTCCTTCCGTCCTTCCGAGGACATGTTTGTGTGCGACCTATAACTTGAAAACAACTGTATAGATTTGTTTCACACTTGGGGAACACTCTCTATACAAATAGGAGAGTTGCAGTGTGAAGTTTGATGTCCTGATGTCAATATTTGAAATTTCTGAAAAATACAGCTCTACTTTTAATTTTTTTTGCGTAGAATTTTTTTAATTAAACAATTGTGTGACCTACAGTTTGAAAACTAGTTCATGGGTTCTTTTCAAATTCGGGGTAGAGTTTCTTAACCAATACAAGAGGTGTAGTGCAAATTTTGATTTTGATAAGTAGATATATCCTCAGTTGATTTGAACATTAATTATTCCACTGCACATATTTAAAAATATTAGCTTTAGTATTAAGTAGATTTTCTGAGAAAATATTGCCTTTTTCCTGTCAAGTGTACCGTATCCAGGAAAGCTAGCCAATGAGGCACCAGTGAGTTAACTGAGTATCTTTGAATCATGCCATTACTATATTATGTTATTGTGCTATTTAAGAGAAACCAACTCAAACGTTAAGGAATCAATAGATCCCCAATATCAAAATTCTTCTTCAGCTAATTTGGAGTCGAGGTCAAGGTCGAGGGTATAAGTGAGTCCTGCCTTGTTACGTATGTAATATTGCTGACTAAGAGATCTTGTGATGAAGCCTGTTTACACTGTCTCACTACATACTGTTTGTAGACCACCATGATGTAAGTTCCATTCTGTAATGTTGCTGATTATTACTGAGAGATAAAATCTTGTTGACTATAAAGGAGTAACCATGGTAACAGCTATTTCAAGGCTGCAGTGATGTATCAGTAATATTGATGACAGAATGACAATATTTCTGACTACTGTGTTAACATCACAATCAGTCCTTTTGTAAAATTGTTGGCCCATGTAGAACTGTGAAGACTCTAACTGTCTCCCACATTCCTGAATGAGTGTTATGTTAGATAGAGATATTTCAGTGTTGCTGTATAGGCTAGGTGTGTGCAAGTACCTGCTACAGGTGTGATGTGGGAATCGTGGCTACGTGGGGGCTACCGAGACAGTTGTCAGGTAGACAGTGTACGTATCGCGACCAGCTGTTGCGCTCTCATGATGTGAAATACAATCAATATTGTGTGATAGTTGTACCGCACTCTCATCTTCGACTCCCATAGCCTTGCTCTAAGGCTGTGCTGAATAGTGAGTCCATTGGTGTATAGTAATTCTATCCTTACAATAGGCAAGTCTAGATAAGTGTTCAGTCTAAGGACGCCAGTCTCTTATAAGGACAACTTGTTTTTATTATTTATATAATCAAGATATTATAATTTAAACTAATACTTATTGCCTTAGAGACTAATGCAAGTCTAGGGTTCCAGTATGAGTGACATTTGTCCCAATTAAAACCAGATTTGTTGTACCCTTCAACGTTGTTGAGATTGTTGTGTTATTATCGCTGTATGCTATCTGGGAGCCAACTTTCTCTATATAATAGGGCTGTTTTCAGTGTGATGTGGAGTCAAGACGACAATGGCATGATGCCAGGTTCGAGTTTCTTTGAACCAAATTCCTGTTTGGCTTTGATGTGTGTGCCAATTTGTGTGAAATATGTGGTATTAAATGGGAAAGGGGCCGTCAGATGAAGGTGTACGTGGTGCAGGTGATGTTTACGGCATGTACAAAGATATTCATGGATCTGACATGAATTGTATAAGCTTGAAAAGTAATAGGTCGGTTGATAATCAATTTGGACTTTTTGACCGTTATTTGAAATAGTGAAAAACTTCATTTCTTTGTTCATTATTAGGGCTGAACTGCTAAGAGTATAACTGTCTGCGACCATTAACCACTTGCCTGAAGCCTGTGTCAAGTAAAATGTGATTCATTTGAGTAAGATCAGCTGATCAGAGTGTAAATACTAAGATGGAAGTCTACTGCATGTGTTGTCAAGATGAAAGTTTCAGCTGGTCAACACAAACATGTTTGGACACAGACTGGTCCAGGTAAAGATTGCATAAGTATGACAGTACTTCACTTAACTTTGTGAATGCTGTGAATGCTGTTAACTCAAAATGTCATGTAGGGCAGTGAATGCCATTCACTCAAAATGTCATGTAATGTAGTGAACGCTGTTAACTCAAAATGTCATGTGGGGCTGTGAATGCCATTCACTCAAAATATCATGTTATGTAGTGAACGCTGTTAACTCAAAATGTCATGTAGGGCTGTGAATGCCATTCACTCAAAATATGTTATGTAGTGAACGCTGTTAACTCAAAATGTCATGTAAGGCTGTGAACGCCATTCACTCAAAATGTCATGTAAGGCTGTGAATGCTGTTAACTCAAAATGTCATGTAAGGCTGTGAACACTGTTAACTCAAAATGTCATGTAAGGCCTAGAATGCTGTTAACTCAAAATATCCTGTAGGGCAGAGCCATTGAAACAATGGGCTGATATTCGCAGGCCTCTCATCTCAAACTAATAACTATATATATTTTCTATAGTATTGAGTTACAGGGCTTCATTGAATATAACAAATTGAATCCTAACAGAGCCAGAGTGGTGACAGCAGCGATCTGCATGAGTTGCAATGATGTACGTGATATGACTCAACCACCATTAAAACCAGCTCACTCCGCTGTACACTGGCAGTTTAGCAACAGATTAAAGTGGAACTAGGAATTAAAAAACAATACCCTTCCTTGAAATCCGATCTGAATTAAGCGTGACCATGATTATTCTGGTTGACAACCCATTATCACTGATGTGTGTGATCCTGTACAAACAGGGAGAGAAGAATCGGGATGTTTATTCAGCGACATCAACTGTGATTATGAATATTGAAATCTGTTGTATGGTAATTAGTTTGTCATTTATGCATATAATGCATTATACATTAAATTGGCATAGATTTTCTTAAACTCTTCTGATAGTCCGAGTTTTCAGGAAAAATGTAAAAAATGTTAGAAAATGGCACTAGTCCTGTAGTCCTTGCCAAACTGCCCTATAGTTATGGACAAGTAGAAATTTGTCAGTTTTAAGGGTTTCGCCATATGTTATCATTGTTAGGGCTTGTGGACTAAAATGTGTTAGTTTCTATTGCTGCTGTGGCTCCAACTAGGAGTAGGAGTGTGATGCTATCTGGAACTATCAGTGTATTGTTTTGTATCAATAGGAATTTAAAACTGCCAATGGTATTGTTAATCGTATGCATAACAATCGATAGTTCCGAGTGTCGCAATTCATTATACATACCGTAATATGTTTTTAGCATATGACGCAAGTGTACCTGTTGACACAGAATGTACAGGCGTATGTGTCAGGAAAACTGTCATAATGTCGACAAGATTTTGACTTTGAATGCGTCACAGCGAAGTGGCTCATGTGTGAAATACTCCTCTGGTGACACTGTCAGATCTGCTCAGTGAAACCTCAGAACAAGGACTAATAAGCAAAGAACACTTCCTTTCTTTGAAGCACATTATCTTGTAAACTTTAATGCTGGTGTCTGCCTGGAGAGCAGAAGGTCGATGGTTTCACATGTTCAATCCCCTGGCTGCCTCATACCCAACAATGTTAGATGTTACTTGTTGTTACCCTGCCTGTTGTTTGTCATTAATGGGAAAAACAAGGACTGGTTCGTTCGAAGTCAGTATAAAGTGTTATAGGTATCTCAGTGGACTAAAGCATGACTAGCAGAGTGAGAGTTGGACAACCAAAATGCTGAATTGTATTTGTTTATGAGAGTGACAAATCATTGGAGCAAGTCGGAGATGGGACTTTAGCAGTCCCTAGATTCAAATACCAGATGACCTCACGGCCCCCTTTCATTTCAAACACTACGTACTTTAGTCTTAGTCTAAAGAGACAAATATCCTTCAGACATTTTCATGATTTTAACAAATTTTGATAAAACATCTGTCTATACCTACCATCACCAACATTAAAAATATCTTAAGGACGTTTTGGTTATTAATCAGCCAATGTCCTAGACAATGACTGATCTGAAACCCTGTTCTTAAGTAATAGTAGTTGTGTCCAGTGTTTGAAATAATTTAAAAAACCCAAAAGTCAGTCAGGCAGGTGACCCATAAATGTTGCCTGACCATCTTCAAATTTACCTGCCCACATTCAGATATTATATAGATTGAAAGTATTGGAAAAAAAGAGACAAATCAGGTCTTGATTCAGTTGAAATTATGCAAACAATTACTTGAGAGTCTACAAGGAGTTATAATAAAACTCAATACGTAAGTTGTCATAAAATTATCTGCATTGTCAGGCAGGCAGAGGAAACTTTGCAGCCCAACAGAAAAGTTACTAGCCACGGGCAGACAGGCAGGCAGTTATTTCGGACACTGGTTGTGTTCAGTACCAGTGGCCATTGCTGACCAGTGGATCATACGTTCTTAGATCTTCCTCGTATTTCCTTCACTGTAACCATTGTCATTTACAAAAAATACATCTGTAGTGTTATCACCCTCCATTTGCAGCTATTTGAGATTGCCAGTTAATGTGGTACTGGGGCTGTGAGCGGTGGAAGTGCAGGTGATCGACCCTGCTATCTAGGAACCTTTGACATGATCCTCCTGACTGTAGATACACCAAGAGTGATGGTGACCTAGCTTGTCGCTGTATCAGATGGACATTGATTACCCCCACATGGTGTCAACTTCCCTCCGGCGACTTGCCAGTAGCGCTCCACACAGTGTTGACATGTGCAACCAGAAAAAATGGTCCTGAATTGATTTTTGAAATCATTTATGTCATGTTAATAGTTGCTGCTTGTGGAAGCCAACCACTGCCTGGACAGTGATTGGTGCATTGGGGGAACATGGAATGGTTGCTTGTGTCAACTTTCACTTATATTGATACCCATGAAGATCCGGGATAGAATAGGTCTTCAGCGACCCATGCTTGCCGTAAAAGGCGACTATGTTTGTCGTTAGAGGCGACTAACGGGATCGGGTGGTCAGACTCTCTGACTTGGTTGAAGCATGTCATCATATCCCAATTGCGTGGATCGATGTTATGATATCAATCAGTGGATTGTCTGGTCCAGACTCCATTATTTACAGACCGCCGTCATATAGCTGGAATATTGCTGAGTTCGGTGTTAAACAACAAACAAACAAACTAGGTGATGGATTGCTGCTCACAATATCAATCACTGGACTGTCTGTTCCAGTCTCCATTATTACAGGGCGACATCAAGTTGCGGTTAAAATATAAATATAAATTATTTACAGACCGCCGGCATATGGCTGGAATATTGCTGAGTGTGGCGTAAAACAACAAACCAACCAAATCACTTATATTGAATACATGCAGTACATCATATGATATTCAAACTCTAAGCCATATTAAGTACACGCTGTATTCATATTGAAGACATGATATAGTATATTGGTTACCTGATTTACATTACTGGTGTATTATTAATATGGTATCAGTTTTCTGAAAATGTTATCCAGTCTTGGAACACCGATCTATGTAGGACTTAGACCAATTGGTTTAGCTTTGCCGTATGGCAAGAGGTCATGAATATATTTCTTGTCCAATCAGCTATTTTTGTAGCTCACAAGGGACACCTCTCTTGATCACAATGGTCTTGTGGAGAAGGAAGTGGCTTTTCCTCAGACTAGTTATTACGTTGCTGTGATATTTCCTGGTATGCTAGTCATGTCTGTAGTACCTGCAGGCTTTTACGGAATAACGATGTATGAATAACAGTTGGGAATGTAGTCAAATATTATCAACTTGGAATCTCATTTTTTGTTAGATTTGCTCACTCACTCACTCACTCACTCACTCACTCACCCAAATCTAACTCACTCTATCACCCAAATCTAACTCACTCACCCAAATCTAACTCACTCACTCACTCACCCAAATCTCACTCACTCACTCACCCAAATCTCTCACTCACTCACTCTCACTCACTCACTCACTCTCACTCACTCTCACTCACTCACTCACTCACTCACTCACTCACTCACTCACTCACTCACTCACTCACTCACTCACCCACCCACCCACTCACTCACTCACTCACTCACTGATGTTAGGATAAGTAAGCTGACTGTCAGCCTGTCCTGAAGGTTGCTGGATACGCACAGTCACTAGAAGGTATCATGATGGCCTTGAACTGTGCATCCGCTCTCAGTGCAGGGGCACCCATCTGCACTGCTTCTGGTTGTTGTCACCGACAGGGTGCAGTGCTGTGTGATGGAGGCAAGCTTCTGTCAGACTGCATCATTTCAGTCACTGAAGCATCCAAGTGTTGCTGCCAGTTTCTTCACAATGTGCCAGTTGGTCCTGGATCTAATGTGGGAATTTTTCCCTGATGCCCTGGTCATGTAGACTCTCCAGTTGTCACCATTACAAGATAAAAATAATGTTGTTGTTCCGAATACACTGAATTGAAAAATAGGGAAGGTAGTCTTCTTCTGCTGTTACTAGGACTGTGTTGGAGGACTGCTGTGAGGTCATCAAGTTTGGGGTAGATATTTTCATGTGTGAGAGCTTCTGAAAAAGGCTGTCATAACAGGTGGCTATACTTGTCATAACAGGTGGCTATACTTGTCATAACAGGTGGCTAGGTGGCTATACTTGTCATAACAGGTGGCTGAGTGCATCAGGCACAGTGACTTGGTTGACTGCATGTTGATGCTCATGACATCAATCACTGGACTGGTTGGTCCAGACTCGACTCTAATATTGTTGATTACAGCGTTAAACAGCGAACAAAGCAATATGGAACTTTCTTGTATGGTGCTGGCAGATATAGGGAGTTAATCACAATCAACCAGACCAATGTCAAACCACCCAGCACCAACTTTGTACAAATGTCAACATGGCAATTAGTAGTTTCTAGGCAGGCTTCATTGCAGAGGGCTCTGCATGGTGAGATGTTCTCTATAGCTTCATAAAGGCCACTGTTTGTCTAGCCTGTTCTGAATGATAAAGTAGACCTGTTTAGCATGTGTTATGGTACATGCTCTGTATATGTAATGGTACATGCCCTGCATATGGTATGGTACATGCCCTGTATATGTTATGGTACATGCCCTGCATATGTTATGGTACATGCCCTCATATGTTATGGTACATGCCCTGCATATGTTATGGTACATGCCCTGCATATGTTATGGTACATGCCCTGCATATGTTATGGTACATGCCCTGTATATGTTATGATACATGCCCTGTTTATGTTATGGTACATGCCCTTATATGTTATGGTACATGCTCTGTATATGTAATGGTACATGCCCTGCATATGTTATGGTACATGCTCTGTATATGTTATGGTACATGCCCTGTATATGTTATGGTACATGCCCTGTATATGTTATGGTACATGCCCTGCATATGTTATGGTACATGCCCTGCATATGTTATGGTACATGCCCTGCATATGTTAGGGTACATGCCCTGCATATTTTATGGTACATGCCCTGCATATGTTATGGTACATGCCCTGTATATGTTATGATACATGCCCTGTATATGTTATGGTACATGCCCTGTATATGTTATGGTACATGCCCTGCATATGTTATGATACATGCCCTGTATATGTTATGGTACATGCCCTGCATATGTTAGGGTACATGCCCTGCATATGTTAGGGTACATGCCCTGCATATGTTAGGGTACATGCCCTGCATATGTTAGGGTACATTCCCTGCATATGTTATGGTACATGCCCTGCATATGTTATGGTACATGCCCTGTATATGTTATGATACATGCCCTGTATATGTTATGGTACATGCCCTTATATGTTATGGTACATGCTCTGTATATGTAATGGTACATGCCCTGCATATGGTATGGTACATGCTCTGTATATGTTATGGTACATGCCCTGTATATGTTATGGTACATGCCCTGTATATGTTATGGTACATGTCCTGCATATGTTATGGTACATGCCCTCAAATGTTATGGTACATGCCCACATATGTTATGGTACATGCCCTGCATATGTTATGGTACATGCCCTGCATATGTTATGGTACATGCTCTGTATATGTTATGGTACATGCCCTGCATATGTTATGGTACATGCCCTGTATATGTTATGGTACATGCCCTGTATATGTTATGGTACATGCCCTGTATATGTTATGGTACATGCCCTGTATATGTTATGGTACATGCCCTGCATATGTTATGGTACATGCCCTTATATGTTATGGTACATGCTCTGTATATGTAATGGTACATGCCCTGCATATGTTATGATACATGCTCTGTATATGTTATGGTACATGTCCTGTATATGTTATGGTACATGCCCTGCATATGTTATGGTACATGCCCTGTATATGTTATGGTACATGCCCTGTATATGTTATGGTACATGCCCTGCATATGTTATGGTACATGCCCTGTATATGTTATGGTACATACCCTGCATATGTTATGGTACATGCCCTGTATATGTTATGGTACATGCCCTGTATGTGTTATGGTACATGCCCTGCATATGTTATGGTACATGCCCTGCATATGTTATGGTATATGCCCTCCACTGAATGAGAAAAACTAATCAGAAGACTTTTATGCAAAGTTGAAGGCATCTGAAGGAAGGAAGAAGTGAGTAAATCCTGTATTTGCCATCATTAGCCCCCTTGCTACTTATATGATTGATACAGGGGGCGGGGTTAGGTTTGTGTGTCGAGAGGGAGTGGTAAGTAAAAGAATGAGTTCCAACCTTCATGAAACAGTGGTGGAGATTTATGGTTTGTTTGGGTTTCACGTCATCCTGTTGGATGATGTCCCCCTAGCATGGAGTGTGTTCACAGGTCGTACCGTGTATGCTAACCCTACTATCGAGATGTAACACAGCACAACTCTACAGCCCTGGGAGATTGGATCTTGTGTGGGTATTGTGTTGTACATTGGGTCAGGAAATGTTTATCAGATTGGTCCACACAGTAGGGCAGGCGACATGATCAACCATTGTTCAGTTTGCTGATCCGTATGTATTGCAGTGTGGTTGTGCAAGTGTGTAGTGTGGTCATGCAAGTGTGTAGTGTTGATGTGCAAGTGTGTAGTGTTGATGTGCAAGTGTGTAGTGTGGTCATGCAAGTGTGTAGTGTTGACGTGCAAGTGTGTAGTGTGGTCGTGCAATTGTGTAGTGTGGTTGTGCAAGTGTGGTTGTGCAAGTGTGTAGTGTGGTCGTGCAAGTGTGTAGTATGGTCGTGCAAGTGTGTAGTGTGGTTGTGCAAGTGTGTAGTGTGGTCGTGTAAGTGTGTAGTGTGGTTGTGCAAGTGGGTAGTGTGGTCGTGCAAGTGTGTAGTGTGGTCATGCAAGTGTGAAGTGTGGTCATGGAAGTGTGTAGTGTGGTTGTGCAAGTGTGTAGTGTGGTTGTGCAAGTGTGTAGTGTGGTCGTGTAAGTGGGTAGTGTGGTTGTGCAAGTGTGTAGTGTGGTCGTGCAAGTGTGTAGTGTGGTCATGGAAGTGTGTAAGGTGGTTGTGCAAGTGTGTAGTGTGGTCGTGTGTAGTGTTAAGTGTGGTCGTGCAAGTGTGTAGTGTTGACGTGCAAGTGTGTAGTGTTGTTGTGCAAGTGTGTAGTGCGGTCGTGTGTAGTGTTAAGTGTGGTCTTGCAAGTGTGGTCGTGCAAGTGTGAAGTGTGGTTGTGCAAGTGTGTAGTGTGGTCGTGCAAGTGTGTAGTTTGGTCATGGAAGTGTGTAGTGTGGTTGTGCAAGTATGTAGTGTGGTCGTACAAGTATGTAGTGTGGTTGTGCAAGTGTGTAGTGTGGTTGTGCAAGTGTGTAGTGTGGTTGTGCAAGTGTGTAGTGTGGTTGTGCAAGTATGTAGTGTGGTTGTGCAAGTGTGTAGTGTGGTTGTGCAAGTGTGTAGTGTGGTTGTGCAAGTATGTAGTGTGGTTGTGCAAGTGTGTAGTGTGGTTGTGCAAGTGTGTAGTGTGGTCGTGCAAATGTGTAGTGTGGTCATGGAAGTGTGTAGTGTGGTTGTGCAAGTGTGTAGTGTGGTCGTGTAAGTGTGTAGTGTGGCTGTGCAAGTGTGTAGTGTGGTTGTGCAAGTATGTAGTGTTGTCGTGTAAGTGTGTAGTGTGGTCGTGCAAGTGTGTACTAAGTACAATCTATGAAGCCCACTCTCTTTGTCTTCAGCTGTGTTATGTCTGTAATATTGCTAAACTCAACTCAGATGAATACTCACTAAAGGTTATTGTGATTGTCTGACTTGCTTATTTACAAACCACCGTTACATAGCTGGAATATTGAGTGTGGTGTTTCAAGAATCTGAGCTCTTGCAGTCTCTCTCATACGTAGGCCTATGATGGAGTGTGGACTGTATAGTACAGTGTACAGTGTGTTAGTAAATATACCTTTGTGATAAAAATATTCTGTAAGGAGGAGTTTACCTTTAACACATTGGCCAACAAGTGGCACAGGATCGGGTCTAGCGAGGTTTCTGGTCATACAGGTAGTCAAGGTGAAGTGCTTGCTTCACTCAGTCCACAGCGGGTAGCCAATGTGGGCTGATCAGTGTGCCTGCAGCAGCAGGAACTGGGTTATCTCGGGTGTCCGGGATCTGTAATGCATGTAGGGCTTACATCACCATGCAACGTGACTATGTCAGTGAAGGCTACCTGTTGTAACTGAAGGGTTATGATAACTTGCTGGTAACAGAAAGAAGGGAAGGCAAATATAGATACTTGTGTTTCAGATAACACAACTGACCCTTTGTTTCACTTGCAACCTGTTTTTTTATGACATCTGGAAACATCCATCAAGAAAATCATATCTAACATTTAGATAAGAAATGTTCCCACATACTGCTGTAGCTATTTTGACCTACAAATTCAACATACATTGAAACAAACTTTTGTCTGAAAATCCATCTGTGTTGAAACATTGTACAAAGAATATTGAATACTTACAGCTGTTGGGTCAATGTTACATCTGTAGTTGTGATAGAGCTGCAATGTTGCTGACTATAGCTGTGATAGAGCTGCAATATTGCTCACTATAGCTGACTATAGCTGTGATAGAGCTGAAATATAGCTGACTATAGCTGTGATAGAGCTGCAATATTGTTGACTGTAGCTGTGATAGAGCTGCAATATTGCTGACTATAGCTGTGATAGAGCTGCAATATTGCTGACTATAGCGGTGATAGAGCTGCAATATTGCTGACTATAGCTGTGATAGAGCTGCAATATTGCTCACTATAGCTGACTATAGCTGTGATAGAGCTGAAATATAGCTGACTATAGCTGTGATAGAGCTGCAATATTGTTGACTGTAGCTGTGATAGAGCTGCAATATTGCTGACTATAGCTGTGATAGAGCTGCAATATTGCTGACTATAGCTGACTATAGCTGTGATAGAGCTGCAATATTGTTGACTGTAGCTGTGATAGAGCTGCAATATTGCTGACTATAGCGGTGATAGAGCTGCAATATTGCTGACTGTAGCGGTGATAGAGCTGCAATATTGCTGACTATAGCGGTGATAGAGCTGCAATATTGCTGACTATAGCTGTGATAGAGCTGCAATATAGCTGTGATAGAGCTGCAATATTGCTGACAATAGTTGTGATAGAGCTGCAATATTGCTCACTATAGCTGACTATAGCTGTGATAGAGCTGAAATATAGCTGACTATAGCTGTGATAGAGCTGCAATATTGTTGACTGTAGCTGTGATAGAGCTGCAATATTGCTGACTATAGCTGTGATAGAGCTGCAATATTGCTGACTATAGCTGTGATAGAGCTGCAATATTGTTGACTGTAGCTGTGATAGAGCTGCAATATTGCTGACTATATTTGTGATAGAGCTGCAATATTGCTGACTATATTTGTGATAGAGCTGCAATATTGCTGACTATATTTGTGATAGAGCTGCAATATTGCTGACAATAGTTGTGATAGAGCTGCGATATTGCTGACTATAGTGGTGATAGAGCTGCGATATTGCTGACTATCATGCTCTAGGTGTGATGTATCTGTAATATTACTGAATATAGTGTAAACCCCATTCCCTCAGTGATTGTTAAACTTTGGAAGAAAGTAACCAGAGTTGATTTGTTAGTCCTATCCTATATGTACCACAGCAACACAAAGTTTGGCAGCAGCGCAGACTGGTGGTTTACCATAGCACTATTCCTGTCTTCAAGTAAACAGCCTCTATATTTATACCAGGAACTGTATGTACATGACTATCGGTGCCACTTTGTGTATGTGTAGCTCCTAACCATTGTGTGATCAGCTGTGCCTGCAGTCTATTGTGCAGGACACATACAATCAATACGGGGCATTGTCAAGTGTCCACTGAGTGATTCAGGTAATATCCCACACCAGTGAACATGGTGAATAGTACATCACTGTAGTGAAACACCAAGCAACTTAAATATGGAGGAATTCACCTTGGGTGGGGATTATGAAAATGTATATCTTGCTCTTGTATGAATTCTATTTTATTCATTATTTTATTTTTTATTTCTTTGCTTAGATTACTCAAATTTTCTTTCATAGTTTTGTGCTTCTGTAATACACTGACAGTGTTAGTAATTAATGAAGGGGGGTGGGGGGGGAGGAGGGACGTTACACTGTTTTCCTTGATAACCGCTGTGATAATATTTCATCCAAGGGACCATGACGAAAAACATGTGTGGATGTTTGTTTTAACATTAGGATTATGACAGAGCCCCTTTGACTTTTTCTTTTCAAATCTAAAGACCGGACACTTTTTTTTTTCAAAAAAGTATTTTGATAATCTGCAGTTTCACCAAACTGTCAACCTGATTTCTGAAATTGACTTTCCTCAACTGTCATCAATCTTTGACATGTTTTGGAGTGTTCCATTTTCCAAACAGGGGTGAAAGGTCCCACACCAATTTGCCATGTGCTTCCAACTGCCTGTATTAACATATATTTGCATGTGTCAGGTCAGATTCCATGCCTGTGTAGGCACTGGCAGACATATTGATTACCCATGATTCATTGCTGGCCTCTGCTGGCCAGTCATTTGTATTCTGTTAACATGTAATTGCAGCTAGTTAGTATGCCAGTGATGTGGCGGGGTGATACAGCCTGTTATAAACCCCAGGGAAATGTCCGATGAATACTGATGAGGCTTTGTGTAGGTTATCATGATGCATGCTGGGAGATGTGGGGATTTGGAATAATTAGTACTTGAGCAAAACAAACTGCTTTCTGTTTGTTAATTCAGATAATTAAGTGATGATTTTTATTGCCATATTTATTAATTGATCATTATTTTATTACATATTTTTGGGTTAAGACTTTAGCAGTATAAATAGGTACTGATATCAGGTTAAGAAATGATTTTTTTTATTGAAAAATGTTTCCTTGTAAAACTGTCATCAAAGTACATGGAAAGGAATACCTATGTTACGTACGATCTTGCCATTTCTAGGATTATTAGTAAGTGATGCAGTGAACTTTTTGCCTAAGACAAGAAATAAGATTATTTGCAGGCCCCAATATTGTTCATGTGATGGACCCCTTGGTTGGTGGAGTAGGGGTCAGTCTCACCCCTTGAAATCTGAACCTTGGCTTGGTGGAGTAGGGGTCAGTCTCACCCCTTGAAATCTGAACCTTGGCTTGGTGGAGTAGGGGTCAGTCTCACCCCTTGAAATCTGAACCTTGGCTTGGTGGAGTAGGGGTCAGTCTCACCCCTTGAAATCTGAACCTTTGCTTGGTGGAGTACTGGTCAGTCTCACCCCTTGAAATCTGAACCTTGGCTTGGTGGAGTAGGGGTCAGTCTCCCCCCTTGAAATCTGAACCCTGGCTTGGTGGAGTAGGGGTCAGTCTCACCCCTTGAAATCTGAACCTTGGCTTGGTGGAGTAGGGGTCAGTCTCACCCCTTGAAATCTGAACCTTGGCTTGGTGGAGTAGGGGTCAGTCTCACCCCTTGAAATCTGAACCTTGGCTTGTAGGAGTACTGGTCAGTCTCACCCCTTGAAATCTGAACCTTGGCTTGGTGGAGTACTGGTCAGTCTCACCCCTTGAAATCTGAACCCTGGCTTGGTGGAGTAGGGGTCAGTCTCACCCCTTGAAATCTGAACCCTGGCACAGTGAGAAATGTTGACAGTAATTCGGTCATAACTCAAGTGCAGTAATCTTTGACGCGACGTAAAACCCCATTTCACCCCTTCCCCCAAACAATATGCCTCCTCCAAAATTTATGTAAATTTATCGAGACTCTCCCAAAGTAAGGAATGCTCCTTGGCACTAGTCACCAGCCCAAGTCTGTTTGTCTAAAGTTAAAGGTGTCTTATAGGTTACACACAACCAAATGTTTTCCCATAGACTTCTATAGTAACGTTATGATTTTTTTTAAAATAACTAAGCATTCAACAGCTATTACCTGTATGTGTGTGCACAGTTTGGCCTTAGAACAGCAATAAAAAAAATTAAAATGACTAGCTTAGTCAGCTCCTTTTCCGAGTACCGGAAGCTAAACACACCACCCCCAGTTTCGCACCAAATGTCACCTACTTGAAAATAGCTGTGGTCACATTCAGCATAAGTCATCATGTTGAAAAAGACAGTACTAAATATAGAAAAACATGGTCAGTTTTAATAACTGGATGGATGTACATTTGAAAGACATAAAAATCTTACAGAATATGCTCCAATCACAGCCTGCAGATATCTCTCGATCTACACTGAAGGCTCCCTACGAAAACCGCACTGTCCAAACTGGTTCTGATTTGGTGTAGTAGAACCTGTATAGACCTGAAGGTAGAGAACCCCAGACCGCACCGCACCGCACCCCAGACCGCACCGCACCGCCACGCCACGTGGCCACGCCACGCCACGCCACGCCACGCCACCCCACGCCAGTCATAGATGACCTGACCCTAGACTTTATTGATAATGAACATTTGCATAAAGACACAAGGATTTACTGAGGATGTTCAACAAATGAGAATAAAACATCATTTGTACAGTCCTTGTGCAGCTCTTCAATTCACAGCTGTAAAGCGTTGCATTCTCTTCACTCTGATGAAGGTGTTTCAGCCTTGTGCTCTATCACCCTGTTATCAGTAAGATACACGTCACCTTGGCAACACTGGAACAGTGCTGGGTATTATAAATGATAATCTGAATTGGGAATTTGTTTTGTTTCAATTGGTCATTTTGACAGATTCTGCCATCTGATAAAGCCTATATGAGTCTACTTGACTATGGACAATAGGGGATGATAAGTGCTGGCTGTCACAAACATGTTTATATATAATGTCTGAAATAATATCCACTCCTGACAAGCCAGGTGGGCAGGTGACTCACGAGTGTGTCTTGCCCATCTTGATACTTGCCATGGCTGTTATGAGGCCTGCTGAAATAAAAAAATAATAATTTAGATTTACTTTACACAGGCAGGCAGTTTGACACTGGCAATATACACTTTGCTTACATGATATCTCCACAAATGTCTATTTTGTAGTACTTATGTATCCTTTCTGTTGCAGTTGTTTGACAAGCTACGGAAATTGTTGCCCCACTTCGACCAGAAGATCCACCCCGTTCAGGGTGACATATCACTCCCCAATGTGGGCCTCTCTCCTAGCGACACAGCTCTCCTTGTGGACGGCGTCGACATCATCTTCCACAGCGCAGCCACAGTCAGATTCGATGAACCTCTTAGGTGATAAACTTAATGCGATGATGATAATGATGATGATGATGGTGGTGATGATGAAGATGGTGGTGATGATGAAGATGGTGGTGATGATTATGATGATGGTGATGATGAAGATGGTGGTGATGGTGATGATGATAGTGATGATGATGAAGATGGTGGTGATGGTGATGATTATGATGATGGTGATGATGAAGATGGTGGTGATGATTATGATGATGGTGATGATGAAGATGGTGGTGATGGTGATGATGATGATGTTGAATGCAATGATGATGAATGCGATGATGATGGTGATGATGATGATGATGAATGCGATGATGATGGTGATGATGATGATGATGATGATGATAATGGAATTGTCTCAGCACTACAAAACAATGATTCATGAAGATGTTCTTTTCATAATCCCTGATTTTTTTGTAAAACTTTTATGCTGACCAATTTCCTAGGCGTTATGTTGATGATGTTTTGAGATTGTTTGAGGTTGTGATTCCACCTTTGTTTTCCTCAGGTTATCCACAGAGATGAACGTGGTTGGGGTGAGGAAGATGATTGAACTAGCCAAGAAACTGAAACATCTTCAGGTGAGTGAGGAGGGGTCTGTCACAACCACTGTCAGGGGACTTGAGGGGGAGGAGGGGTCTGTCACAACCACTATCAGGGGACTTGAGGGGGAGGAGTCTGTCACAACCACTATCAGGGGACTGCAGAGGGAGGAGGGGTCTGTCACAACCACTATCAGGGGACTTGAGGGAGGAGGGGTCTGTCACAACCACTATCAGGGGACTTGAGGGAGGAGGGGTCTGTCACAACCACTATCAGGGGACTTGAAGGGGAGGAGGGGTCTGTCACAACCACTATCAGGGTACTTGAGGGGGAGGAGGGGTCTGTCACAACCACTATCAGGGGACTTCAGAGGGAGGAGGGGTCTGTCACAACCACTATCAGGGGACTGCAGAGGGGGGAGGGGTCTGTCACAACCACTATCAGGGGACTTGAGGGGGAGGAGGGGTGTGTCACAACCACTATCATGGGACTTGAGGGGGAGGAGTCTGTCACAACCACTATCAGGGGACTTGAGGGGGAGGAGGGGTCTGTCACAACCACTATCAGGGTACTTGAGGGGGAGGAGGGGTCTGTCACAACCACTATCAGGGGACTTCAGAGGGAGGAGGGGTCTGTCACAACCACTATCAGGGGACTTGAGGGGGAGGAGGGGTGTGTCACAACCACTATCAGGTACTTGAGGGGGAGGAGGGGTCTGTCACCACCACTGTCAGGGGACTTGAGGGGGAGGAGGGGTCTGTCACAACCACTGTCAGGGTACTTGAAGGGGAGGAGGGGTCTGTCACAACCACTATCAGGGGACTTCAGAGGGGGGAGGGGTCTGTCACAACCACTGTCAGGGGACTTGAGGGGGAGGAGGGGTCTGTCACAACCACTATCAGGGGACTTCAGAGGGGGGAGGGGTCTGTCACAACCACTGTCAGGGGACTTGAGGGGGAGGAGGGGTCTGTCACAACCACTATCAGGGGACTTGAGGGGGAGGAGGGGTCTGTCACCACCACTGTCAGGGGACTTGAGGGGGAGGAGGGGTCTGTCACAACCACTATCAGGGGACTTGAGGGGGAGGAGGGGTCTGTCACAACCACTATCAGGGGACTTGAGGGGGAGGAGGGGTCTGTCACAACCACTATCAGGGGACTTGAGGGGGAGGAGGGGTCTGTCACAACCACTATCAGGGGACTTCAGAGGGAGGAGGGGTCTGTCACAACCACTATCAGGGGACTTGAGGGGGAGGAGGGGTCTGTCACAACCACTATCAGGGGACTTGAGGGGGAGGAGGGGTCTGTCACAACCACTATCAGGGGACTGCAGAGGGGGGAGGGGTCTGTCACAACCACTATCAGGGGACTTCAGAGGGAGGAGGGGTCTGTCACAACCACTGTCAGGGGACTTGAGGGGGAGGAGGGGTCTGTCACAACCACTATCAGGGGACTTGAGGGGGAGGAGGGGTCTGTCACAACCACTATCAGGGGACTTGAGGGGGAGGAGGGGTCTGTCACAACCACTGTCAGGGGACTTGAGGGGGAGGAGGGGTCTGTCACAACCACTGTCAGGGGACTTGAGGGGGAGGAGGGGTCTGTCACAACCACTATCAGGGGACTTGAGGGGGAGGAGGGGTCTGTCACAACCACTATCAGGGGACTTGAGGGGGAGGAGGGGTCTGTCACAACCACTATCAGGGGACTTCAGAGGGAGGAGGGGTCTGTCACAACCACTATCAGGGGACATGAGGGGGAGGAGGGGTCTGTCACAACCACTATAAGGGGACTGCAGAGGGGGGAGGGGTCTGTCACAACCACTATCAGGGGACATGAGGGGGAGGAGGGGTCTGTCACAACCACTATCAGGGGACTGCAGAGGGGGGAGGGGTCTGTCACAACCACTATCAGGGGACTGCAGAGGGAGGAGGGGTCTGTCACAACCACTATCAGGGGACATGAGGGGGAGGAGGGGTCTGTCACAACCACTATCAGGGGACATGAGGGGGAGGAGGAGTCTGTCACAACCACTGTCAGGGGACTTGAGGGGGAGGAGGGGTCTGTCACAACCACTATCAGGGAACTTGAGGGGGAGGAGGAGTCTGTCACAACCACTGTCAGGGGACTTGAGGGGGAGGAGGGGTCTGTCACAACCACTATCAGGGAACTTGAGGGGGAGGAGGAGTCTGTCACAACCACTATCAGGGGACTTCAGAGGGAGGAGGGGTCTGTCACAACCACTATCAGGGGACTTCAGAGGGAGGAGGGGTCTGTCACAACCACTATCAGGGGACTGCAGAGGGAGGAGGGGTCTGTCACAACCACTATCAGGGGACTGCAGAGGGGGGAGGGGTCTGTCACAACCACTATCAGGGGACTTCAGAGGGAGGAGGGGTCTGTCACAACCACTATCAGGGGACATGAGGGGGAGGAGGGGTCTGTCACAACCACTATCAGGGGACTTGAGGGGGAGGTAAACACAGATGAGAGAGGGGTGGAGAGGATAAACAGATGAGGGGGAGGATAAACAGATGAGGGAGAGGGGGGAGGATAAACACATGAGAGGGAGAGACTATAACAGATGAGAGAAAGAGAATAAACAGATGAGAAAGGGAGGGAGAGAGAATGAACAGATGAGAGAAAGAGAAAAACTGATAAACAGATAAGAGAGACGGAGGGAATAAAAAGGAAAAAGAAAGATAGTGAGAGAAAGAAAGAGGGAGAAAGAATAAACACATTAGGGAAAGAGAATAAACACATGAGGGAAAAAGAATACACAGGAGAAAGGAAGAGAAAGGAAGGGAATAAAGAGACGAGAGAGTGTACAGAGAATTCCATGAGTGTGGACATGGTGGGTCAGTGTACCTATGTACCTATTGTTGCAGGTGTTCGTCCATGTGTCCACTGCCTACGCCAACTGTGATCGACCCTACATCGAGGAGACCGTCTACCCAACCCTCGTCCAGCCACAGAAACTTATTGATGCTCTAGAGTAAGCACACTCACTTCTCATCTTATCGAATGATTGACCCAGTTATTTTACAGAGTTGTGCCCCTTAGCGTTCAGAATCCGCTGGTCATGGGTTCGAAGCCCTGATTGTGATCCATGGTCTGTCAGCACCACTGTGGTTGTGATTGCACCAACAAACAGGCTACAAAACTATCGCTTGAAACCATGTAAATATGAAAAACTTTTCAAAGTAGTATCAAACGTATGTTCCTCACTCACTCAGTCACTCACTGGATTGTCTGGTCCAGACTCAATTATTTAAGGGACACCATCATATAGCTGGAATATTGCTAAGTGTGATGTTAAACAATAAACAAAAGGCTCGCTCACTCACTCACTCACTCACTCACTCACTCACTCACTCACTCACTCACTCACTCACTCACTCTCTCACTCTCTCACTCTCTCACTCACTCACTCACTCACTCACTCACTGGATTGTCTGGTCCAGACTCAATTATTTAAGGGACACCATCATAAAGCTGGAATATTGCTAAGTGTGATGTTAAACAATAAACAAAAGGCTTGCTCGCTCACTCACTCACTCACTCACTCACTCACTCACTCACTCACTGGATTGTCTGGTCCAGACTCAATTATTTAAGGGACACCATCATAAAGCTGGAATATTGCTAAGTGTGATGTTAAACAATAAACAAAAGGCTTGCTCGCTCACTCACTCACTCACTCACTCACTCACTCACTCACTCACTCACTCACTCACTCTCTCACTCTCTCACTCACTCACTCACTCACTCACTCTTTCAGGTGGATGGATGACGAGATGGTGGACATAGTAACCCCCAAGTTGCTAGGCAACAAGCCGAACACGTACACCTACACGAAACAGCTGGGGGAGACGTTGCTGGTGACGGAGGGTGCCGGGCTGCCAATAGCCATCGTACGACCATCAATAGTTGGGGCAGCCTGGAAGGAGCCTCTGCCGGTAAGTGCAACCTAATACTTGGGGCAGCCTGGAAGGGACCTCTGCTGGTAAGTGCAACCTAATAGTTGGGGCAGCCTGGAAGGGACCTCTGCTGGTAAGTGCAACCTTATACTTGGGGCAGCCTGGAAGGGACCTCTGCTGGTAAGTGCAACCTAATAGTTGGGGCAGCCTGGAAGGGACCTCTGCCAGTAAGTGCAACCTAATAGTTGGGGCAGCCTGGAAGGGACCTCTGCTGGTAAGTGCAACCTAATAGTTGGGGCAGCCTGGAAGGGACCTCTGCCAGTAAGTGCAACCTAATAGTTGGGGCAGCAGTACACCCGTACAGTTTTAATACAGCAGTATTCAAGCTATATCACTGTGGCTTGTAAATACTCGAGTCTGGACCAGACAATCCAGTGACCGATATTGTTAATGCCTGCTCTTGATCACTTAATAAAGATCTATGAAGAAAAAATGTTTGTAAGTTGAAAAGGATACACTGGGTAATTTTGCAATGTTTGCAACTTGTAAAAATTAATGCATATTTTTGAACAAGCAACTCAAAATTGTTTGGGTAATTGTAATATATTTTGAGTATTTTATACAAATACGCAGCTTATCTGGAACTCTGCACATTCAGCTGGTGGTGACATAACTGAAATACTGTTGGATAGTTTGTTAAACCCGACCCAACTGTATCTACGT
Source organism: Haliotis rufescens (assembly GCF_023055435.1). Lineage (NCBI taxonomy): Eukaryota > Metazoa > Mollusca > Gastropoda > Lepetellida > Haliotidae > Haliotis > Haliotis rufescens. The sequence continues at coordinate 58,260,008 of NW_025964334.1, forward strand.
CAACCCCTGATGATCCTGTTGTGAGATTTTGTTTTCTGCAATATTGAATCGTTTTTTTCCTTGCAGGGTTGGATTGACAACTACAACGGGCCAAGTGGTCTTTACATTGCCGTAAGTGAATCAGTGGTCAGCTGATGTGTAGTATCAATAGAGTATTGGCTGAGTGTGCATGAAGGGAGATAACTCCTCCTCATCTGCCAGTCACAGTGAATTTAAGCTGCTAATATAGATGTGAAATGAAAATATCTGTGATCAAGCCAACATTTTCCACTATAACTGTTAAATATGATGTTCTCTGTAATTAATTTTCTTGCATTTTGCAGACAGGCAAATAAAAACTTGAAGTTTATTTTCTCTTTGATGGTGGGTTTTAACTGAACACTAATAAATAAGGAAACTTTTGGTAAGGCAATTCAGTGTCCAGGACGTTGGTGTCAATATTGAGTGTTGTGTTCTCCCAGGCGGGAAAAGGAATCTTGCGATCAATGAAGGGCGATCACAGCGCAGTTGCAGACATCATCCCCGTGGACATCCCCGTCAACTTGATGATCACCTCCGCCTGGTACACCGCAGTGTACCAACCCAAGCAGACCATGGTGTACCACTGTACCACCGGATCAGTCAACCCCTTCACCTGGGGGGAGATGGGTAGGTTACCATGTTGTACTACTGGATCAGTCAACCCCTTCATATGGGGGGAGATGGGTAGGTTACCATGATGTACTACTGGATCAGTTAACCCTTCACCTGGGGGGAAGTGGGTTGTTGGTTAACATGGTGTTCCACTGAATCAGTCAACCCTCCACTGGGGGGAGATGGGTAGGTTAACATGGTGAACTGGATCAGTCAACCCCTTCACATGGGGGGAGATGGGTAGGTTAACATGGTGTACCACTGAATCAGTCGACCCTTCTCCTGGGGGGAAATGGGTTGGTTAACATGGTGTACCACTGAATCAGTCAACCCTTCACCTGGGGGGAAATGGGTTGGTTAACATGGTGTACCACTGAATCAGTCGACCCTTCTCCTGGGGGGGGAAATGGGTTGGTTAACATGGTGTTCCACTGGATCAGTCAACCCCTTCACCTGGGGGGAGATGGGTAGGTTAACATGGTGTACCACTGGATCAGTCAACCCCTTCACCTGGGGGGAGATGGGTAGGTTAACATGGTGTACCACTGGATCAGTCAACCCCTTCACCTGGGGGGAGATGGGTAGGTTACCATGTTGTACTACTGGATCAGTCAACCCCTTCATATGGGGGGAGATGGGTAGGTTACCATGGTGTACTACTGGATCAGTTAACCCTTCACCTGGGGGGAAATTGGTTGTTGGTTAACATGGTTTTCCACTGAATCAGTCAACCCTTCACCTGGGGGGAACATGGTGTTCTACTGAATCAGTCAACCCTTTACCTGGGGGAAATGGGTTGGTTAACATGGTGTTCCACTGAATCAGTCAACCCTCCACTTGGGGGAGATGGGTAGGTTAACATGGTGTACCACTGGATCAGTCAACCCCTTCACATGGAGGGAGATGGGTAGGTTACCATATTGTACTACTGGATCAGTCAACCCCTTCACCTGGGGGGAAATGGGTTGGTTAACACGGTGTTCCACTGAATCAGTCAACCTTTTACCTGGGGGAAATGGGTTGGTTAACATGGTGTACCTTTCAACCTGGATTAGTCTTTGGTAGTGATAAGAGACATGTACATCGTTTATATACTTTGATGAATATTATTCAGACCATATACTTGATAATAATAGTATTGAAGACATTTTAAGAAATGCAAGATTAATCATCATGTTTTCTTCTCTCTAAGCCAGGACTACACAGATGTACATGATGTGTTTCAGAGTCTGTTGTAATAAACTTCTACAAGCGCACCCCACTAGACGACTGCTTCAGGCGGCCCAACGTAGCATTAACAAATAACAGGTGGGTGCTGCTCATTGGAGGAGAGTTTCAGATTGCCGTCAGTCAACCGTCATAGACCGATAAAATTTATATTTGACAGATGATTTGTTTATGTAATAGAAATGCTAAGCAAGGCGTCACACGTTTCATAATTAAAAAGTAAACAGTAAGTATTAGTCCTACTTACAGTATCAATTTAATAAAACAAAGCACAGCCATGAACAATGGTTATTGAACTTCTGGGCAAGGCATGTCTTTGCATCCTACTTTCTGTATCAGGAGGAAACGAGCTATAGTGACCTAGTCAAGTGCTTTTCTTATCGTGACGTTCGTAGCCCAGATCATATACATGCGTCTCATCATGAACAGTATTGCATTGATTTGAAGTCAGGGTTCGTCCACCATTATTGTTGACTTGTGAGAACCTGGCATAAGCAATTTTGTGTTTTGTTTATTTGGCTTATTGACTTTTGCCAGTGATTTATTACATGTCTTTGGTCTAAGTCATTGACCTATATACAGCTTTTTGTGTCAAAATCAACTCTGTTGCTAATCATGTTACCCAACTAGGCTCTTTCTATTGAATGGATATACATGCATGACCTCTGTTTATTGACCGGATATACATGCATGAACTCTGTTTGTTGACCGGATATACATGCATGAACTCTGTTTGTTGACTGGTTATACATGCATGACCTCTGTTTATTGACTGGATATACATGCATGACCTCTTTTTATTTGCCTGGATATACATGCATGACCTCCGTTTATTGACTGGATATACATGCATGACCTGTTTATTGACTGGATATACATGCATGACCTCCGTTTATTGACTGGATATACATGCATGACCTCCGTTTATTGACTGGATATACATGCATGACCTCCGTTTATTGACTGGATATGCATGCATGACCTCTGTTTATTGACTGGATATACATGCATGACCTCTGTTTATTGACTGGATATACATGCATGACCTCTGTTTATTGACTGGATATACATGCATGACCCTCGTTTATTGACTGGATATACATGCATGACCTCCGTTTATTGACTGGATATACATGCATGACCTTCGTTTATTGACTGGATATACATGCATGACCCCTGTTTATTGACTGGGTACACATACATGGTTTTTTACATTCGTACCTGACTCGTCTTTTTCCAGCTTCCTCCATGACTACTGGATGTTCGTGAGTCACATGGTACCAGCGTACATGTACGACCTTGTCTTCAAACTGGTGGGCAAACAGCCAAGGTAACATTAATGTCAAGGGTTCTTGCCTCCACCAAATGTTAGTGATGTTGGAGGTCTGTGCATTAGGAGAGATCCACAAGGATCCAAGGAAACTAGATCACTGGATCACAGTTGGAGACTTGGCCACTGCAGCTAAATATTATTTCAAGTATATATGTATATAATGCTGTAGGGTTTGTTGAGTAAGGGGAGATAACTCATTCTTTGTATTATCTCCCTTTCATTGAGTATAACATTGTCAGTGAAGCATGGATATCATCGTTACCTTATAACACAATATGATTTGATGTTTGATTATTCATCTCTGTACTTGTGCTCCATGACATGACTGTATACAACTAGCACTCTGGGTGCTGGGATGTAGCTGTAGAAATGCCGTCTGTGGCCAGAAACCTCTACACACAGTCTCTCACTCACTCCCTCCATCATTCACTCACTCACTCACTCACTCACCAACTCCCTCCCTCCCTCCCTCACTCACTCACTCACTCACTGACTCACCAACTCCCTCCCTCCCTCCCTCCCTCCCTCACTCACTCACCAACTCATTTACTCACTCACCAACTCACTCACTCACCAACTCACTCACTCACCAACTCACTCACTCACTCACCAACTCACTCACCAACTTACTCACAAACTCACTCACTCACAAACTCACCAACTCACTCACTCACCAACTCACCAACTCACTCACTCACCAACTCACTCACTCACTCACTCACCAACTCACTCACTCACAAACTCACTCACAAACTCACTCACTCACTCACCAACTCACTCACTCACTCACTCACTGTCTGTCTGTGTGTCCAGAATGGTGAAGACGTACAACAAGCTGCACCGGTCGATGGACATCTTGACCTACTTCACCAGCAACTCGTGGGAGTGGACTTACACCAACCTGGACATGCTGAAGAGTAAACTGACCGCACAGGACTTCAAGGTACGCCCACTGCAGGGGGACCCGTGAACATCCGGGGTAGAATAGGTCTTTACCAACCCATTCTTGCCCTAAAAGGCGACTATACTTATTGGGTTGTCAGGCTCGCTGACTTGATTGATGCATGTCATCGTATCCCAATTGTGTGGATCGATGCTCATGATGTCAATCACTAGATTGTCTGGTCCAGATTCAATTGTTTACAGACCACCGTCATATAGCTGCAATATTGCTGAGTGTGGCTTTAAACAACAAACAAAACATTGCAGGGGGTGTGGCTTGTAGTTTAGGTGGTCGCCGCTTGCCTGATCCTTGTGTGAAACATGTTCTGGCCACTACAGAGATGGAATAGTTCCTTTATCAAGATTTTTAATTTTTTTTTTTTTTTAAATTTAATTTTATTTAATACGTTTATTGCATTTATGGCCTGACTATAAGTACAATCTGTGTCATAACGTGTGTTATCATTGCTGAAATGTATAGAGTTTGTAGTTATCCCAAAATGAACAAAACAACATACAGCAGCGCAAGTTGAGGGAGTGTCTGTATTGAAAACCTCACTGATTTACAAATAGCAATGTCAGGATATGATATAGGATGACGCCAAAATACAAGAAACATGACCCCCATGATGTCACTTCGTAATAGAATAGATAGCAGTCTGTCAGTAGGGAATTGTGGGCTGCTATCAAGTTACAGTGGCCGCAGATTGTTATATCCATATTAGCTGTGATGGTCATCAGGTCAGGTCGAGGTATTTGTGCAAATGATTTACAGGAAAACAAGATTGTAAAATATTTCATAGCATACTTGTCAATGTGATGGTTGTAGATAGACTGTTTGTCCTTATGGGGGGTTGATGTTCATAAGCTGGTAACAAATTTTGTGGGTCAATGTTGACCTGTATACTGACCACACATTTTGTTTCAGACATTCTACTTCGACCCACGTCCCCTGCACTGGCCGACCTACATAGAGAACTACTGTCTGGGGGCCAAGCAATACCTCCTGAACGAAGACCTGGCAGGGCTGCCTGCTGCCCGGGCCCACCTTCGCAAGTACGTTCCTCTGGTGGTAGAGGGGACACACCCACTAGTCTGCTGGTACAGGGACACACCCACTAGTCTGCTGGTACAGGAGACACACCCACTAGTCTGCTGGTACAGGGACACACCCACTAGTCTGCTGGTACAGGGACACACCCACTAGTCTGCTGGTACAGGGACACACCCACTAGTCTGCTGGTACAGGGACACACCCACTAGTCTGCTGGTACAGGGACACACGTACTAGTCTGCTGGTACAGGGACACACCCACTAGTCTGCTGGTACAGGGACACACCCACTAGTCTGCTGGTACAGGGACACACCCACTAGTCTGCTGGTACAGGGACACACCCACTAGTCTGCTGGTACAGGGACACACCCACTAGGGTGCTGGTAGAGGGACACACCCACTAGTCTGCTGGTACAACAAATTGTTGAGTGTGGCGTTAAACAACAAACAAAATTAACATTATGTATTTGTTTATTTTCCAGATTGAGGAACATTCGCTACATGTTCAACACAGTGACGGCAATAGTCTTCTGGAGACTCCTGATTGCGCGGTCCGACATTGCCCGCAACGTGTGGTACCTCATCGTTAGTCTTGTGTTCAAGTTTGTCCGATTCTTCCGGATCACGAGCACCATGCAGAAGACATGAGGGGCGGAAACAACGAGACTTTATGTATGCAAGACCAGCCCTCCCCCGACACGGACGGTCACGGAGAAAATGAAATCATTTTAATATTATTGACGTCAGTTAAACATCAGCTCGTTAGACTCAGCAGGCCTGTCCATGGACTGAATAACTTATATGATTTAAATTTAAAGTAACATGTTTGCTACAGTGATGGGTAGCTGTTGATTTGATGTTTGCCACTGATCTATGTTTTACCTACAATGGTGCATGTGTTGTAGGTGTTGATGATGACCAAGATCAAGGATAAACAGTGATGTCGTCTCAATGAGGCTAGTTATTTAAACCTGTCAGATGGTTTATCGTGTTATAAATGTATGTTCCATCTTGGCAGAATGTTTTAACAACCTTGTTTTGGTCAACATCCACATGCTAGCTGCTGTTTCAGTTCCGAGAAGTGGCGATGTTCTCCCTCCTTGATCATAATCAGGAATATTGACACTTTTCTTTCATATTATTTTATTTCTGTAGGATGAGCCACAATCATGGACCTTGACCTGGCAGACATACAGTTTACTTTGACCACTCTACATATTTTCTTTCTGTTGGATTAACAGAAGCCTGTTGTTGTTAACGACCAGTGCTGGAACAAGAGCACTCATTGGTTACTGGCTGATTTTGAGATAACATTTTGAAGACATCTCCCACTTTGGCGATCATGATGTGTATGTGTTTGTGAATCAATTCAATACCTGTACATTGTCCGTATTGTGAATATCACCTGTTGTTTGGAAATCTTGTAAAAATAAACTTTGTCAATGTAGATATGTACAGATTGTGATGGATCCCCGATGTACATCAGGTCTTTGAACAAATGAGATATCTCGGACATCTCCAAGTTTCAGATGGCCGAGGATAGTGACGACTGGAGTGGTCCATGTGATGGTAGTAATGATGGACTGCTATCAGAAACACAGGGCCTGGAAATGGACGTTCATTTGTTGGTTGGGCTCAATGACCCGGGCCGTCTGACAGAAACAGAGGGCCTTGTGGCCGTCCTGTACAGAAATGGACGTTCATTTGTTGGTTGGGCTCAATGACCCAGGCCGTCTGACAGAAACACAGGGCCTTGTGGCCGTCCTGTACAGAAATGGACGTTCATTTGTTGGTTGGGCTGAATGACCTGGGCTGTCTGACAGAAACACAGGGCGTTGTGGCTGTCCTGTACAGAAATGGACGTTCATTTGTTGGTTGGGCTGAATGACCCGGGCCGTCTGACAATCTGTAGTGTTCAAAAGTAAGGGGTTTACTGGGGTCCTATAGGTTTGCTGCTATAGTAATTGAATCTCAGTACGCCCTGAATCTTTACTGTTGGCAGTGGCAAGGACTCCAGGACTTAGTTTCAAGCACTGCACTGAAATGGGCTGTCCATTGTTTCTTGGCAGGGATTAAAGATCTGAGGCCCATTTCACAAAGTGATCTTAGCGCTAAGATGATTGTAACTCATACTTGAACATGGACTTATGACAGTCGTGCTGCTAAGGTGGTTTTGTGAAAAGAGGCCCAGGTCGAAATAACTGTGTGATGTACTGGCATATTATATTAGGAGATTTGATGTGATCTTCATGTGACTTTGCTTTTTGATCTGTTTAACATGTTGTAGGCCTGCACTTGTGTTGAACTGAGATCAGTGTCGAGTCAGTTTGCCATAATTGATATAATTGTCATTCAGCACCCCATTCCACAAAGTGATCATAGCGCTACGATGACCGTAACTCCCATACTTTAACCTTGGCCTCTGAGAGTCAAAGTGCTACAATGATCATAACTCCCATACTTAAACCCAGGTCTATGATAGCCTTCAAGCCACGATGATCGTAACTCCCATACTGTAATCTTGGCCTATGAAAGTCATAGCACTAAGATCACTTTGTGAAATTGGCCCTGGACATGTATTGTTGAGGTACTTATAAATAATCGTGAAGGCATAATTACTTGTTTGTGGCCCTGCAGGGACACCAGTCCTCCACGCCTACAAATGTACGAACACACCAAGCAGCGGCGTTGTTTCTGCCAGTCATTGTCCTCCCAGAACTGTTTGATTGTATGAACAACTGAATCAATGCATCAGTATTACACACTGATAAGAGCTAATAATTATTTACAGGAATAACTTTCAGAAACTGCCCTGTTACAGTGATGATATTACGACTCCAAACCCTTGTCAATACTGAGATACACTGCTTTACTAGACAGAAACAAACTTGACAGATTTCTGTTTGTACACGACTCATGAAGTAACTCCATATTGTCAAACTATTTTCAGAATTTTTACAATGTTTGGCTTAGGATGATTTCTCTTTACAAATTAGTTTGCCATTATCCGCTGTTTTAGGTTTGATTCCCCCATTTATTGATTTGTCAGCACCATACATGTGGTAGTTGCTTCCACGACAGTCTTACACATCTAAAGTCTGTAGGGGGCACGGGGGCCCAGTCGTCTAAGGGGCCAAAATTCGCTGTGCAGAGTTGTGTCCCTGTGACATGCCAGGAGCCTATGATTGTGGGTTCAAATCCTGGTTCACCCAGATTATGTTTCTAGGTTTGTCAGCACCATACCCGTGCTTGTGGGTTTCACCGAAGTGGTAAACGTCTAAAACCTGCATCACTTCGGGCTTTCCTCCCACTTTATGCGGACACACTGTTATATTACTGGAATACTGTTAAAAGTGGCGTTAAACCCAACTCACTCACTCTAAAGTCTGTATCACTTTAGCTTTATCATCCAAAACTGGCTCCCACAGGAGATTTGCTTGGGTGAGATCAAGCGATATCTACACTGTAGATATCTCTGCAATGAAATTGCATCACAATGCTTTGCAGACTATTGTGACATCATTGGTTACCATGACATCACAATCAAATGACATCACTAATGGTTCTGCTACTGAAGCTGTAAGCAGTACTTCCTAATCAGATCCACTTCAGCAGCTGTAGGACTTCATCTGGAATTTCTAAACATCTAATGTCCATACTCTTCATGTACAAATGTCCATATGTTGATATTTGTTTTAACAAGGTTTTAGTATCTGTAAATTATGCGACTACTAAATGCTTGTGTATTGACTGTGCAATTCTACCTAGCTTTTGTTAGTCACCACAATATTATTGTCATGATTCTAGGTGTTTTAAACAATGGAGACATTTGGCCCTGGATCGTGTCGATCAGTGTTTGTCCCATGATGCAAATAAATACAGATGATCAAAACCTAGTGGCTTGTACTGGTCTGAAGTCAGGTGAAATGGGGCTTCATGTCACGCTCAAGATTATTGCATTTCTATAGCAACCTGTATATATATGTGTGGCAGATTGTACAAGTCAAACTAAGTTTGCTTTTACGGTGAACCCACTGAGACACTAAGCTGCAGTTCAACACGAATACCCCACTCAGCCGACCAGTCCCTGTGTTATCCCCTAAAGCCAAGCACCAGGCAGGGAAACAACAAGTACCATATTTTACATCTTTGGAGATGACACGTCCAGGAACAACCACCGACCTTCCGCTCCCCAGGCAGTCACTAGATCCACTAGAGCCATTCTGTAAAGGTCCCTACTACATTTACATATTAAATCAATTTCTGTATGTTTTTGGGTGTTGCATCTTGATGAAAACTATGGATATTCCTGGCCTGTGATTTGTATAATGTAGATTTCACCTTGTAGGGGATTGTTTCTAATATCTGCTTATGTCATTAACATTTACAAATAGTTGTAGGTTTTATATGTTTTAATGTATAATTCTAGCATATAAGATATATACAAATATATATCAATCGAAATTATTACCCTTTAAATCATATTAACCATATGTATATCTTGCAACGATATGTATCCATCAATATTTTTCATTCTGAGTTTTTGCAAATCTTTCACTTAACACCAACTTGACAACAGAACTGTGAAGATAAGTACTGTTTTAGCGCATTTGTTCTGTAATTCATCTTAAAGGACCCGGTGTCAACGTTTACATACTCATCCAATTCGAAGTCGCTGTATGTCATGTATTGAGAACGCGTTAATGTAATGAAGTCAGCATCAATGTCGATATGTGGTCATCATGTGTGTTGTTGATTGGTTTGACGTGTGTACGATTTAGAAATCATTGTTTTATTTATCAGAACCTGTTTTCAATCACAAGCGTCGACCTGAGAGGTTAGAAAGGTTTCTGTAACTAGAATTGATTTTGATTTCATCAGGGCCTTGTCATCTACGAATAACATAGTTGATGTAAGAAGCTATTGTATTGATATACCGTAAATCCTTGACTTAGAGTCCATGTCTTGATGAAAGCTGTTGAGAAACAGAGGGACACACAAAGGTACATCAGTGTTCGAAATTCCTGACTGGAGGTTATTTTCTTTTAAGTATTAAAAAAGATACACGGTCTTCATTGAAGATTATGTTTCTAGGTTTGTCAGCACCATACCCGTGCTCTTGGGTTTCACCGAAGTGGTAAACGTGTAAGACCTGCATCACTTCGGGCTTTCCTCCCACATTGCTGACACGCCGTGATATAACTGGAATAATGTTAAAAGTGGCGTTAAACCCAACTCACTCACTTCGGGGAGGTTATTCTATAAATGTCTCCTTGACATATCAAGGGAGACAATGAAGGAAATGGTATGAAATATCAACCCTACAGAGAAGCTTCATGGAAGGCAGCCTATTGTTCCGGTGATGTCATGAACAATGAATGTCATTTTTCTCAACAGTGAAGCACTGTGATGTCATAGGACTTCAATTGACCAATCGGCATTGAGAATCACTAAAATGCACAAAAGGTTATTACACACTATCCTCCACACCTCAAGGGCAATGGTTGTATTGAGATATATCATCATGTTGTTCTTTTTGCTGAGTCACAGCATGCTTTAATCATGATAATTCACTTGTACTATTTATTGACAACTGTTGCGCTTTTGTATATATACTTTTTTACTTTGCTTAAATTAACCCTTTGTTTCCTATATGTTGTAAATATACCCAACTGCTCAAAATTCTAGATAATCTGTCACTTAGATCTGTTTAAGTATTAAGAACGGGGTGACAAGACAGTACTAATCCATGAGTGGGGCAAATATAGAAATACAAGGGGCCCTAAATCAGCATGTTCACAAGAAATCCAGTGTTCAGGCAGCCTTGTAACATATGAGGCCCTTATTAGGAATTTATAAACATATCGATCCCAACTAGCCTGTGTTATCTGTTAGTTATCTGCTTTGTTCATGGTTGGGGCCTTAATTATTGTACTGTGGCCCTTACCAGGGATTTGTATGAAGATGTAGTAGGATGTTGGTCCAGCATTCCACGATGATCTTGCCCTACTCTGTATCTGCCTGGCCTAAGCTGCTTTGTAACGGGGCCATTCTCACAACTGAATAAAAGCAGGTTACACTACATGTTATGTTGTTTGTTATAATTACATGGATTTAGAGGCACACTATTTCCTACTTTATTCATCTCCTTGTGGGGGATTCTGGGTTAGAATATTTCCTGTTATCTTAGTGTGACCAGTGTATTGAGATATATACGTATCATACAGCGACCATTGTATCTAGATATGTATCATGTCATGATCAGTGAGTGTATCGAGATACATATGTAGCATGACCTTGTGTCAAGATACATTTCATATCATGACCAGTATATATGGAGATACGCAGCGTTTCGTGGCCGTCTGTCACTGCACCCTAACTAAAGCCATCCCAACCAACTCATGGTTCATGGCTGTCACTTAGACTTTCCTCAAGACTCCGACCCTCTGTGATACAGACCGCCTGCCCAGAGAGGGCAGAAGGTCCGGGGTTTGATCCCCGTCTGTGTGATACAAAAAGACGTTAAAAGATGGCACTTGTTGTTACCCTCGCTGGTGCTCAGCATTAAGGGGGTATGGTCGGCTCGGAGTGCCTTGAGTGGGGTATTCATGTTAAACAGTGACATGGTATCTCTGGGCTAGCACTATAAAATTGGCATTAGTCCGGACTAGTGCAAGGAGCCACACACACACTAGTGCATGCACATTGCTATATATGTGCTACAATCTTGGACACAACGTTAAACCCCATTTCACCTCTGTGATACATGTACAACTGGAAAGCTGTTTAAGGCAGCATTAACCCTCACAGCTCTCAGGTGAGACTGGAAGGGGGTTAAAAGGCAACTATGCATGTCCAGACTGTGAAGATGCGGGGTAGAATTGGTCTTCAGCAACCCATGCTTGTTGTAAAAGGTGACTATGCTTGACGTAAGAGGCAACGTGATCGGGTGGTCAGGCTCGCTGACTTGGTTGATGCATGTCATCATAACCCAATTGCGTGGATCGATGCGCATGATGTCAATCACTGGATTGTCTGGCCCAGACACGTTTATTTACAGACCTCCGTGGTGTACCTGGAATATTACCGAGTGCGGCGTTAAACAACAAACAAACAAACAACTGGATTAAGTGTGTGACTGCATCCCACTGCTTGCTCTCACTACTGACCACATGTTTGCGGTGGCGGGACACCACCTACAGTAATGCTGACTAAGGGTTTCATGGCCACGAATAGAACTATATGGTAGTCAGTTGATGAGTGTTCAACTCAGAGCTGATAGGTATCCATCAATGTACATGTAGTTCATGTTGGTCCACAGGAATCTGAAGGTCTGGTTTAACATCGCATGTACTATCCAACACCTCTCTCTATATTGAAAGAGGGGTGTATTATTGTAAAGACACATTTTATCATCATGGTATTAATCAGAACTTTGGATTCCTGTGGTTTGTTGAGTATTTAGTGAGCTGTCGAAGGTGATTGTTAGTCTACCCACAGGGAAGCAATGAAGCAGCTAATAACATCCTCCAGTAGAACCCATGCTGGAATAGGTCCCCAGTAGAATCGTGGATAGAATTGTTCTCCGTAGAATCTGGGATAGAATTGTTCTCCGTAGAACCTGGGATAGAATTGTTTCACAGTAGAACCTGGTATAGAATTGTTCTCCAGTATGACCAGGGATAGAATAGGTCCCCAGTAGAACCTGGGATAGAATTGTTTCACAGTAGAACCTGGTATAGAATTGTTCTCCAGTATGACCAGGGATAGAATAGGTCCCCAGTAGAACCTGGTATAGAATTGTTCTCCAGTATGACCAGGGATAGAATAGGTCCCCAGAAGAACCTGGTATAGAATTGTTCTCCAGTATGACCAGGGATAGAATAGGTCCCCAGTAGAACCTGGGGTAGAATTGTTCCCCAGTAGAATCTGGGGTAGAATTGTTCCCCAGTAGAACCTGGTATAGAATTGTTCTCCAGTATGACCAGGGATAGAATAGGTCCCCAGTAGAACCTGGGGTAGAATTGTTCCCCAGTAGAATCTGGGGTAGAATTGTTCCCCAGTAGAACCTGGTATAGAATTGTTCTCCAGTATGACCAGGGATAGAATAGGTCCCCAGTAGAACCTGGGGTAGAATTGTTCCCCAGTAGAATCTGGGGTAGAATTGTTCCCCAGTAGAACCTGGTATAGAATTGTTCTCCAGTATGACCAGGGATAGAATAGGTCCCCAGTAGAACCTGGGGTAGAATTGTTCCCCAGTAGAATCTGGGACAGAATTGTTTCACAGTAGAACCTGGTATAGAATTGTTCCCCAGTAGAATCTGGGATAGAATAGGTCCCCAGTGGAACCCAGGTGACATAAGGTCTCCAACAGAATGCAGGATAGAACACTACCCAGCACCTAGTTGCTCGTTGTAAGTGACCATATTGGATTTGGTGGTTAGGCTTGCTGTGTCCATGTAGCTTGAAGAGTGTGGCTCATACTGTCAACCACTGGTTTGTCGGGCCGTGTTCGGTGTAAAACAAAAACCATCAGCTAAAAATGTACACCTGGGTTTAACAGGTGAATGACAGGAGGGTGAAGACACAATGACAAGGCAACAAGAATGCATACTGACCCCCAAGAAGACAACAGTTCCTTTATATTAAATAAATTTATTTCCCTTTACAATAAATAGCATCATGATTTCAATGTAACGATGTGAAAGGCCACAATAGGCTGAGTAATGCGTTCCTTCAATCATTCCCAACAGACACTCCCCCTTCTCGCCACCCAAACAGACACTCCCCCTTCTCCCCACCCCAACAGACACTCCCCCTTCTCGCCACCTTAACAGGCTCTCCCCCTTCTCCTCACCCTAACAGACGCTCCCCCTTCTCCCCACCCTAACAGACACTCCCCCTTCTCCCCACCCCAACAGACACTCCCCCTTCTCCCCACCCCAACAGACACTCCCCCTTCTCGCCACCCTAACAGGCTCTCCCCCTTCTCCTCACCCTAACAGACACTCCCCCTTCTCCCCATCCCAACAGACACTCCCCCTTCTCCCTACCCCAACAGACACTCCCCCTTCTCCCCACCCCAACAGACACTCCCCCTTCTCCCCACCCCAACAGACTCTCCCCCTTCCCTCCACCCCAACCCATGCTCCCCCTTCTCCCCACCCTAACAGACACTCCCCCTTCTCCCCACCCCAACAGACGCTCCCCCTTCTCCCAACAGACACTCCCCCTTCTCCCCACCCCAACAGATGCTCCCCCTTCTCCCAACCCCAACAGACACTCCCCCTTCTCCCCACCCCAACAGATGCTCCCCCTTCTCCCCACCCCAACAGACTCTCCCCCTTCTCCCCACCCCAAGTGACACACTGATACTTTTAGTTGGTCCCAGAAACAGGCTGTTCAAGTGAGAGCTGTGTCCCTCGTCAGCCAGCATCACAACTGCATAACTTTGTCCTTGACTAGAGTGGTGAGAGTCTTCTGTGTGACAGACCTGAAACACAAACAACACATCAACACTGCCGGGAATGAGTGGATATCACTACCAAACAACTCAAATATCTACACACCTGTGGATGAAGAAATCAGGCGATGAATCATCACTGCAATATTTAGGCACTAGCAACCCGAGTCAAGGTTTTTCAAGTTTTGTTTGGTCAAGTCAGCTCAACTAATGACACTATATATATTGCCACTATTATGTATCAGACTATATAAGATAGCTTTGCGATAAATCGCAAAGAACAACGAAACATTGTTCTAACATGACGTCATTTCTGGCGATTCGAATATCCGCTCGCAACTCGATGACATCATATATTGGACGACGTTATTTTTGAGAAGGAAGTGTCTAGTAAGTTGTTCCCAATAGATGTAGCTGGGCTACACAGATAAACATAGCGGCCGAATGACCACATCCAAATGTGGGAGAGGTATGACAGTCTGTGTCTGATGGTCGATGTGAGGATTGTGAGAATATGCCGGAAATCCCAAACTTAACCCACATATTCGTAAAATGGACTTGTCCGACATTTCTGTGATTCTATTCTGGGAGTTATCATTATCAAAATTTGCTTACATATTTTTAAAGTATGTACATTTTATCAACATCCTAAGAGGCTGTACATAACGTTGATATCCCATAGAAGAAATATACGACTCGTGGTTATTTATTCTACAATAAAACACTGCAGGGAGAATTAACTATGCAGAGTGAGATTATTTCCCTCGTATGCTTTTAAGATGGAGCTGCGGATTGTTTATTTCATCAATCCTTCGTTCTATGACTATTCCCACTGTGTTTCCATCTTACCGCATAGCGAAGGTGGGGATGCTGACATCGTAGATGACGAAGATCTGGTGTTGCCCCTCCTGCAGAGCATAACACTTGTGAGACTCACACACCACGTACGTCTCTGTGGCCTGATGGGGGAACTCAGACGGACCTGAACAGTGAGTGAGTGAGTGAGTGAGTGAGTGAGTGAGTGAGTGAGTGAGTGAGCGAGCGAGCGGGTGTTTTGGTGGGGATAATCCCCACTTATAAACCTACTGCCACTATTGCCTATTGTATTGTAGCATACAAACCTCTCAAGAGGTTATTACAAGATAGAAAGATACCTACAAAAGAATGTTCAATTTCAGATGTCATGACTGTCTATGACTGGTTTTGTCTATGCTGCACATATTTCTTCTCTTGCACAATTTTGATCTAATTCCTTTTATACTACGACACACTGTATTGTATCAAAATAAGATATCTTGATGTTTTCTTATTTTTTCTGTTATTTCTTGCATATAGACAGTTATACATGCTTTATCCTTCACAGAAACACTGTTTCATTGTGACTATGAAGTTTAACGCTGCACTCAGCATGTTCTGTTCATATGGCAGTGGCCTGTAAATACCGGCAGATGTATTGATATTACAAGCAACAATCAATGATGTCAGAGTACAACCAAGAGGGAAGTCTGGAGTAGACCTGAGTAAGCTGGGGGGTTATCGGTTATTGTTTACTAACAAAACTTCAGAGCGGTTGATGTCCTGTCCGGGGGCATGGGTGGCCCAGTCGTCTAAGGCGCCGCGATTCGCTGTGCAGAGTTGCGTCCCTTGGGCACGCCAGAAACCTATGATTGTGGGTTCGAATCCTGGTTCGCCCCAATTATGTTTCTAGGTTTGTCAGCACCATACCCGTGCTCATGGGTTTCACCGAAGTGAAAAACGTCTGAGACCTGCATAACTTAGGGCTTTCCTCCCACATTAAGCTGACACACAGTGATATAACTCAAATACTGTTAAAAGCGGCGTTAAAACTAAATCACTCACTCACGATGTCCTGTCCCTTATTTTGCCCTGTAATACCAACTGATGGAAACATGGAGTAATTTGGTGCACAGATTGAAAAGAACTTTGTTGTATCACTATATATCAGCTCCAGGGAAGCAGGGTTCAATACTGATGCCACAGCAGGACATCTTTTAATCAGGGTTTCATTTTCACAGCATGTATACTATTAAAAAGAGGTTAAAGAACACCTGATTCTTTCATAGTATCAACCAAGTCAGCGAGGCCTGACCATCCGATCCCATAAGTCGCCTATTATGATAAGTGTGGTTTCCTGAGGACCAACTTTAACCCAAAAGTTCACAGGGGAATAAAATTTGTAACCTTTTGTGCTGTTTTCAATGTTTGCTGAGAGGTAAGTTCCGATGACTTTCTTGTAGAAGGCACGCAGGATCTCCCTCTTCCTGTCGGGGGTCAGGATTTTGTCTGAAACATAAACTAAGGCTGTATTCCTCATGCATCCTTTTGTATCCCGGGTACAAGCTGTGTTATCTGCAAGACAATCGTTTAATGTGCCAGACAATCGGTTAATGTGCCAGACAATCGGTTAATCTGCCAGACAATCGGTTAGTGTGCCAGACAATCGGTTAATCTGCAAGAGAATCATTTTAAATGCAAGACAATCGGTTGAACTGCAAGACAATCGGTTGAACTTCAAGACAGTCAGTTAAACTGCAAGACAATCGGTTGAACTGAAAGACAATCGGTTGAACTGAAAGACAGTCAGTTAAACTGCAAGACAATCGGTTGAACTGAAAGACAATCGGTTGAACTGCAAGACAATCGGTTGAACTTCAAGACAGTCAGTTAAACTGCAAGACAATCGGTTGAACTGCAAGACAGTCAGTTAAACTGCAAGACAATCGGTTGAACTTCAAGACAATCGGTTGAACTTCAAGACAGTCAGTTAAACTGCAAGACAATCGGTTGAACTGCAAGACAATCGGTTGAACTTCAAGACAGTCAGTTAAACTGCAAGACAATCGGTTGAACTGCAAGACAATCGGTTGAACTGCAAGACAATCGGTTGAACTGCAAGACAGTCAGTTAAACTGCAAGAACATCGGTTGAACTGCAAGACAATCGGTTGAACTGCAAGACAATCGGTTGAACTGCAAGACAATCGGTTGAACTGCAAGACAGTCGGTTGAACTGCAAGACAATCGGTTGAACTGCAAGACAATCGGTTGAACTGCAAGACAATAGGTAAAACTGCAAGACAATTGTTGAAACAACCAGCTCCTCTAACAGTGCACACATTATGACATATTCACATCACCAGTGGTTACAAGCATGATCAACATCCACATCATCAGGTAAACATGGCACTATCAGCCAAGTCAACAAAGTTCTTGTCGTCCTGCTACTGACCCTGAACATCGACAGGGAGACGAGCATGAGGTACTCGGGGCCGATTCTGTCCCGGAATACCCACAGGGCGACAAGCATGAGGTACTCGGGGCCTATTCTGACCCGGAATACCCACAGGGAGACAAGCATGAGGTACTCGGGGCCTATTCTGACCCGGAATACCCACAGGGAGACAAGCATGAGGTACTCGGGGCCTATTCTGACCCGGAATACCCACAGGGCGACAAGCATGAGGTACTCGGGGCCTATTCTGACCCGGAATACCCACAGGGCAACAAGCATGAGGTACTCGGGGCCTATTCTGACCCCGAATACCCACAGGGCAACAAGCATGAGGTACTCGAGCCTATTCTGACCTGGAATACCCACAGGGCGACAAGCTTGATGTACTCGGGGCCTATTCTGACCCAGAATACCCACAGGGCGACAACCTGAGGTACTCGGGGCCTATTCTGACCCGGAATACCCACAGGGCGACAAGCTTTAGGTACTGGGAACCTATTCTGTCCTAGAATCCCACACGGAAACAAGCATGAGGTACTGGGGACCTATTCTGTCCTGGAATCCCACACGGAAACAAGCATAAGGTACTGGGGACCTATTCTGTCCTAGAATCCCCACAGAAAGACAAGCATGGGGTACTAGGGACCTGTTCTGTCCTAGAATCCCCACAGAAAGCCAAGCATGGGGTACTAGGGACCTGTTCTGTCCTGGAATCCCCACAGAAAGCCAAGCATGGGGTACTAGGGACCTGTTCTGTCCTGGAATCCCCACAGAAAGCCAAGCATGGGGTACTAGGGACCTGTTCTGTCCTGGAATCCCCACAGAAAGCCAAGCATAAGTTACTGGGGACCTGTTCTGACCTGGAATCCCCACAGAAAGACAAGCATGGGGTACTAGGGACCTGTTCTGTCCTGGAATCCCACAAGGAAACAAGCATGGGGTACTGGGGACCTATTCTGCCCTGGAATCCAAACAGAGAGACAAGCATGAGGTACTGGGGACCTGTTCTGACCTGGTATCCCCACAGGGCGACAAGCATGGGGTACTGGGGGCCTATTCTGCCCTGGACTCCCAACAGAGAGACGAGCATGGGGTACTGGGGGCCTATTTGCCCTTGAATCCCCACAGGGAGACAAGCATAAGGTACTGGGGACCTGTTCTGTCCTGGAATCCCACACGGAAACAAGCATGAGGTACTGGGGACCTGTACTGACACAGAAGGCCCATATTAATATTCAAGGTTTTCTGACCTGGGTGTTTGGACCGATCTCCAACCAGGAAGTCCACACTGCACAGACATCGGGGGGACTCGGTGTTGACCACAACAAACCTGAAACAGCAGCGCAGAACAACAGCAATGAAGAAACTTCAGCAGTTGCTTTTATACAACTCGACACCTGTTAGGATTCTTGTGGAGATTTGCAACATGATATTGAGTTCTGAATGGTCAAATGTTACAAATGTTATATTTGGAATAACACTTTCTTGGTAAAGTACAGATTCTCATATTTGTTTTGGTTGAGTCCCGTCCAGGATTCGAGCCCACACTGCCAGAGTGAGACCACTTTCTAAATGGCATTGTGTGTTCATAGCCATGGGGGCCGTGCTAATGTACACTTGTCAGAGGGGTACACAAAGTACGTGATCTAGACTACCAGTTGTCGGACTTTCATTTTGTTGAAGCTTCGGTGGCTGAATGGGTCAGGTCGCTGACTTTGTGTGCTGGCGATTTGGTCCCTTACTCTGGCGGTGTGGTTTCGAATCCCAGATGGGACTCAACCCAAAAAAGTATGAAAATCTCTACTTTACCAAGAAAGTGTTATCCAAAATATAACATTTGTTAACAACAAGTACCATATTTTAACGTCTTTTGGTATGACGCGGCCGGGAATCGAACCCCGGACCTTCCGCTCTCGGGGCGGACGCGCTACCACAAGACCACGGAGGTGGTCTCTCTATCTATGACAAGCATTGACTTGATTATGACAAATGGCAAGATATGAGATGAGCTGAATCATATCACAGTATGTGTCCTACCCAAGAATGTTGTTGTCGAGCCCCAGGGCGGGGGGATAGTTCCGGGGATGGTGGTTCCTCACTGCCTTCAGGGTGTCATGGCTGGCCCTCCAGAACCGGTTCACCTGGGAACAACATTTTAGAAGCTTCTGGTTTGAATGAGTGAATCAGACCAGAGCACCGATCAATTGAATTAAAATCGATCTTTTACCTCAAAACTATCTACCTACAAGTTATATCGTGGTCAGGATACACCAAAGTGAGTGAGTGTGATTTTACACGGTTTAAGCAATATTCCAGCTCTATCATGGTGGGGGACACCAAAGCAGGTTCTTTAACATGACATAGAAATTTATTCACTAATGATTTTTCCCTTCAAAATTGACGGCAGAAACGTGGAAGTGATTTTTCTCTCCCATTGTTATCTCCCCTGTTTCCATGGCTACAAAATGGCGGTGACTGACCATGCTGACGATGACACTGTTGCGATAAGATCTGCATGTGTCAATCACTGTCAAACACTTTACCTCCTAAAATATTGCAATACATATCACAATACAGACATCATTTATCACAATATATTGCGATACAATTTTATCCAAATACACAGCCAGTAAATAATGGGTGAAATAAAATAATTGAATGGAGTTGTAAGCTATTCCTTATAGTTGTTTCAATATTGAAACATCATGCTCTTATAACAAATCAGGTTCAGTATTTTCAATTCAATAGTTTCTGGGCCAAATCAAAATAAGCAAACATTTATAAAATATATAATACAGTCGTGCCTTGTTTATACGGACACTTGCGTCATTTCACAATTCGTCCGTATAAACGAATTTCCGTATAACTGAAACGAGCTTCTTACTGGAAGAGTTACTTCCCTTCAATAATGCAACTTATGACAGATGACAGAGCAAACAGATACATCCACTCAATCTTTATTCATACACGTTTCAAAAAGTCTGTCATGGAAGTTTGAACTGTCACCAATTGTCGATTTTCCTATGGTATGTCCAAATGCAGTGCTATAATGCTTACTGATGGTTTCTAAACTTGCTGACGGGTGTTTTTCTTCAAACAGACAAATTTCCCTTTTTTTCGCATGCTGCAACTGCGTGTCGCTTACGTTTCGCTGGTTGACAGGCCATCCTTACACGACTTTGACCTCTGACCTCCACAGACGCCATATTTATCGAAGGGGATTACATGTACAATAAACAAGCTCGTCTCAAACGTAACTCAGTGTCCCTTGGTTAACTGACTTCTCACGAATCAAAGGATTACCAACAGCGGAAGGATTACCACCAGCGGAAGTGTATTGTCCGGATAAGTGAGACAATTTTGTGTGCATTTCAGTGTTTTGTGTATGAAAATGACCGTCCGGTTCCGGAAACTGAATTTCCGGATATATAGGTAAATTTATATAGTAATTATTTCGTTTTGAATGAAAATCGTCCGGGAACCAAGGTTTCCGGATATCTGAAGTCCGTATAAGCGGGGCATGACTGTATATACAATGGCATAATTGAAGTAAGATCTCAGCTATTTGCAAACATGTAAATTACACAATATGAACTGCTACATGTAAGGGGAGACAACTGCTGTACCTCCTGTGAGAGTTCTGTGAGTGAGGGGGTTGGACCCGTCAGGATGCACACCTCCACATGCTTCAGCAGCTGGAACGTCAGGAGGCGATGTGGCACCTGGAACACCATTGTCAGATATACAATAGGAGGTGATGTGGGACCTGGAACACCATTGTCAGATGTACAATAGGAGGCGATGTGGGACCTGGAACACCATTGTCAGATGTACAATAGGAGGTGATGTGGGACCTGGAACACCATTGTCAGATGTACAATAGGAGGCGATGTGGGACCTGGAACACCATTGTCAGATGTACAATAGGAGGTGATGTGGGACCTGGAACACCATTGTCAGATATACAATAGGAGGCGATGTGGCACCTGGAACACCATTGTCAGATATACAATAGGAGGCGATGTGGCACCTGGAACACCATTGTCAGATATACAATAGGAGGTGATGTGGGACCTGGAACACCATTGTCAGATGTACAATAGGAGGCGATGTGGGACCTGGAACACCATTGTCAGATGTACAATAGGAGGTGATGTGGGACCTGGAACACCATTGTCAGATATACAATAGGAGGTGATGTGGGACCTGGAACACCATCGTCAGATATACAATAGGAGGTGATGTGGGACCTGGAACACCATTGTCAGATGTACAATAGGAGGCGATGTGGGATCTGGAACACCATTGTCAGATATACAATAGGTGATGTGGGACCTGGAACACCATTGTCAGATATACAATAGGAGGTGATGTGGGACCTGGAACACCATTGTCAGATATACGATAGGAGGTGATGTGGGACCTGGAACACCATTGTCAGATATACAATAGGAGGCGATGTGGGACCTGGAACACCATTGTCAGATGTACAATAGGAGGCGATGTGGGACCTGGAACACCATTGTCAGATATAAAATAGGAGGCGATGTGGGATCTGGAACACCATTGTCAGATATACAATAGGGCAATGTGGGACCTGGAACACCATTGTCAGATAAACAATAGGAGGCGATGTGGGACCTGGAACACCATTGTCAGATATACAATAGAAGGTGATGTGGGACCTGGAACACCATTGTCAGATATACAATAGGAGGCGATGTGGGACCTGGAACACCATTGTCAGATATACAATAGAAGGTGTTGTGGGGCCTGGAACACCATTGTCAGATGTACAATAGGAGGCGATGTGGGACCTGGAACACCATTGTCAGATATACAATAGGAGGCGATGTGGGATCTGGAACACCATTGTCAGATATACAATAGAAGGTGATGTGGGACCTGGAACACCATTGTCAGATATACAATAGGAGGCGATGTGGGACCTGGAACACCATTGTCAGATATACAATAGAAGGTGATGTGGGGCCTGGAACACCATTGTCAGATATACAATAGGAGGCGATGTGAGACCTGGAACACCATTGTCAGATGTACAATAGGAGGTGATGTGGGACCTGGAACACCATTGTCAGATATACAATAGGAGGCGATGTGAGACCTGGAACACCATTGTCAGATATACAATAGGAGGCGATGTGAGACCTGGAACACCATTGTCAGATATACAATAGGAGGCGATGTCGGACCTGGAACACCAGGAGGTTTTATTACCAAGCAGACTAAGTTGTCAGATATATGACAGGAGGTATTATTTCACTACAGGCAACATTGTCAGATGTATGACAGGAGGTATTATTACCCTACAGGCAACATTGTCAGATGTATGACAGGAGGTATTATTACCCTACAGGCAACATTGTCAGATGTATGACAGGAGGTATTATTACTTGTTAAGAAAGACAGATTTATTATAGAGTGGAAGACAGAGTAGTGGAGAAAGATGGACTTACTGTGGGGCTGTGAAGAAGAGAAAAATAGACTTACTGTAGGGCTGTGTAGAGGAGGAAGATAGACTTACTGTAGGGCTGTGTAGAGGAGGAAGATAGACTTACTGTAGGGCTGTGTAGAAGAGGAAGATAGACTTACTGTAGGGCTGTGTAGAGGAGGAAGATAGACTTACTGTAGGGACGTGTTGAGGAGGAAGATAGACTTACTGTAGGGCTGTGTAGAGGAGGAAGATAGACTTATTCTAGGGCTGTGTAGAGGAAGAAGATAGACTTACTGTAGGGACATGTTGAGAAGGAAGATAGACTTACTGTAGGGCTGTGTAGAGGAGGAAGATAGACTTACTGTAGGGACGTGTTGAGGAGGAAGATAGACTTACTGTAGGGCTGTGTAGAGGAGGAAGATAGACTTACTGTAGGGCTGTGTAGAGGAGGAAGATAGACTTATTCTAGGGCTGTGTAGAGGAAGAAGATAGACTTACTGTAGGGACGTGTTGAGGAGGAAGATAGACTTACTGTAGGGCTGTGTAGAGGAGGAAGATAGACTTATTCTAGGGCTGTGTAGAGGAAGAAGATAGACTTACTGTAGGGCTGTGTAGAGGAGGAAGATAGACTACCTGTAGGGCTGTGTAGAGGAGGAAGATAGACTTATTCTGGGGCTGTGTAGAGGAAGAAGATAGACTTACTGTGGGACTGTGTAGAGGAGGAAGATAGACTTATTCTAGGGCTGTGTAGAGGAAGAAGATAGACTTACTGTAGGGACATGTTGAGGAGGAAGATAGACTACCTGTAGGGCTGTGTAGAGGAGGAAAATAGACTTACTCTAGGGCTGTGTAGAGGAGGAAGATAGACTTACTGTGGGACTGTGTAGAGGAGGAAGATAGACTTACTTGTAGGGCTGTGTAGAGGAGGAAGATAGACTTACTGTGGGACTGTGTAGAGGAGGAAGATATACTTACTGTAGGGCTGTGTAGAGGAGGAAGATAGACTTACTTGTAGGGCTGTGTAGAGGAGGAAGATAGACTTACTGTGGGACTGTGTAGAGGAGGAAGATAGACTTACTCTAGGGCTGTGTAGAGGAGGAAGATAGATTTACTATAGGGCTGTTTAGAGGAGGAAGATAGACTTACTGTAGGGCTGTGTAGAGGAGGAAGACAGACTTACATGTAGGGCTGTGTAGAGGAGGAAGATAGACTTACTGTGGGACTGTGTAGAGGAGCAAGATAGACTTACTGTGGGACTGTGTAGAGGAGGAAGATAGACTTACTGTGGGGCTATGAAGTGGAGGAAGATAGACTTACTTGTAGGGCTGTGTAGAGGAGGAAGATAGACTTACTGTGGGACTGTGTAGAGGAGGAAGATAGACTTACTCTAGGGCTGTGTAGAGGAGGAAGATAGACTTACTATAGGGCTGTGTAGAGGAAGAAGATAGACTTACTGTAGGGCTGTGTAGAGGAGGAAGACAGACTTACTTGTAGGGCTGTGTAGAGGAGGAAGATAGACTTACTGTGGGACTGTGTAGAGGAGGAAGATAGACTTACTGTGGGGCTATGAAGTGGAGGAAGATAGACTTACTGTGGGACTGTGTAGAGGAGGAAGATAGACTTACTGTGGGGCTATGAAGTGGAGGAAGATAGACTTACTGTGGGACTGTGTAGAGGAGGAAGATAGACTTACTGTGGGGCTATGAAGTGGAGGAAGATAGACTTACTGTGGGAGTGTGTAGAGGAGGAAGATAGACTTACTGTGGGGCTATGAAGTGGAGGAAGATAGACTTACTGTGGGAGTGTGTAGAGGAGGAAGATAGACTTACTGTGGGGCTATGAAGTGGAGGAAGATAGACTTACTGTGGGACTGTGTAGAGGAGGAAGATAGACTTACTGTAGGGCTGTGTAGAGGAGGAAGATAGACTTATTCTAGGGCTGTGTAGAGGAAGAAGATAGACTTACTGTAGGGCTGTGTAGAGGAGGAAGATAAACTACCTGTAGGGCTGTGTAGAGGAGGAAGATAGACTTATTCTAGGGCTGTGTAGAGGAAGAAGATAGACTTACTGTAGGGACATGTTGAGGAGGAAGATAGACTACCTGTAGGGCTGTGTAGAGGAGGAAAATAGACTTACTCTAGGGCTGTGTAGAGGAGGAAGATAGACTTACTGTGGGACTGTGTAGAGGAGGAAGATAGACTTACTGTAGGGCTGTGTCGAGGAGGAAGATAGACCTACTGTGGGACTGTGTAGAGGAGGAAGATAGACTTACTTGTAGGGCTGTGTAGAGGAGGAAGATAGACTTACTGTGGGACTGTGTAGAGGAGGAAGATAGACTTACTGTAGGGCTGTGTAGAGGAGGAAGATAGACTTACTATAGGGCTGTGTAGAGGAGGAAGATAGACTTACTGTAGGGCTGTGTAGAGGAGGAAGACAGACTTAATTGTAGGGCTGTGTAGAGGAGGAAGATAGACCTACTGTGGGACTGTGTAGAGGAGGAAGATAGACTTACTGTGGGGCTATGAAGTGGAGGAGGAAGATAGACTTACTGTGGGACTGTGTAGAGGAGGAAGATAGACTTACTGTGGGGCTATGTAGAGGAGAAAGATAGGCTTACTCTAGGGCTGTGTAGAGGAGGAAGAAAGACTTACTATGGGACTGTGCAGAGGAGGAAAATAGACTTACTCTAGGGCTGTGTAGAGGAGGAAGATAGACTTACTGTGGGACTGTGTAGAGGAGGAAGATAGTCTTACTGTGGGACTGTGTAGAGGAGGAAGATAGACTTACTTGTAGGGCTGTGTAGAGGAGGAAGATAGACTACCTGTAGGGCTGTGTAGAGGAGGAAGATAGACTTATTCTGGGGCTGTGTAGAGGAAGAAGATAGACTTACTGTGGGACTGTGTAGAGGAGGAAGATAGACTTACTTGTAGGGCTGTGTAGAGGAGGAAGATAGACTTACTGTGGGACTGTGTAGAGGAGGAAGATAGACTTACTCTAGGGCTGTGTAGAGGAGGAAGATAGACTTACTGTAGGGCTGTGTAGAGGAGGAAGATAGACTTACTTGTATGGCTGTGTAGAGGAGGAAGATAGACTTACTGTGGGACTGTGTAGAGGAGGAAGATAGACTTACTGTGGGAGTGTGTAGAGGAGGAAGATAGACTTACTGTGGGGCTGTGTAGAGGAGGAAGATAGACTTATCCTAGGGCTGTGTAGAGGAATAAGATAGACTTACTGTGGGGCTATGTAGAGGAGGAAGATAGACTTACTGTGGGACTATAGAGGAGGAAGATAGACTTACTGTGGGGCTATGTAGAGGAGGAAGATAGACTTACTGTAGGGCTGTGTAGAGGAGGAAGATAGACTTACTGTAGGGCTGAGTTGAGGTAGAAAGACTGGCACATCGCGAGATGAACAGTGCGGCATGGAGGGAACCAAGAGTGACAACAGCACCAGTTCTGTGGGGGAGAAACTCCACCATTTCCTTGTCGCCACGGCAATTTTCCCATGGACTAATAAACAGCCATAAGGACTCCCAGCAGCCTCGGCAAAAGCATCGAGAAAGTTCTGAAATCAGAAGGTAGAGTGACTCATTCCTCAAGTATCTCAGGAAGAGAGTAAAGAACGTAAAATTTAGATCCTATCGCTTGTCTGGGGCAGGTTAGCAAGAAATAGTTTAAATAGGTTCAGTGACATCAAACAAAATTATAAAAAGAAAGTCTAATCACAGGGAACAATTGTCATGATTTCATTTCCATAAAATTATTGGCAAAGTTTTCAAGCTCCTTAAAATAGATTTCATTGGCTGCCATAGCAACTGTATTGAAATTCATGGTTTGGAACAACGCATTGATGAGAATACTTTTTTTAATTTTCAGATGGCAATAATCTGGAACATACTGGGAAACAAAAGCAGATCAGTGATGTTGTAGAGAGTGAGTGAGTGAGTGAGTGGGTGGGTGGATGAGTGAGTTAGGGTGAGTGAGTGAGTGAGTGAGTGAGTGAGTGAACATATTCCACAAATTTTGTCAAACATATGTTTTCCACATTGCCAATAGCTACAGAAAAATATCCTTACTCAACTTAACATCAGGGTTTTTCACGCCTTTTATCATAAAACCCGTCACTTTCCACAACATGTTCCACTAGCAATTGGACACCTTGATTTTAAATCATTGGTAGTGATTTTCGTGTGTGGGGAAGCAGCGGTGGGGACGATGTGGACACTATCAATGTTTGGAGCAGATTCATGCAAATACAAAATGTTAAGTCTCATTGATGATGGAATTACCCTTCAAATATACCATCACCAGGGCCATTTGGCCGGAGATACACTATAAGCGATATGTACACTCAATAAATCTGTCGCTATGTTAGAGCCATATCACAATCTGATGATTGCCCAAAGAACTTTGAAATATCCTATCAGAGTATTCTGAGCCATCTAGTACCTTTATTAATTTCAAACAAACTCAATTTCCAAATAATTTCAGTAAAATTTCAGTTATTTTTTTATGTGATTATCTTTTCCTCTGCTTTCATAGGCAGAACTTATTTTCGTTTCCATATTGATAAATATTCTTACTGGGTATTCAATGTCTTCATAATTAACAGATAAAAAAACATATGTCCTCAATTCGGTTCCTTTTCTACATTTCAGCATGATTATTCGTCACAAAACAATCTGCTATACACGGCACCATCAAATCAATACCCGTCCCAATCCTTATGCAATCAGTATGTTGAAATGTGTAAAATAACTCCTTTATTTGACAGAGGTGAAAACAAAGTGGGGGATGTATTCATACCAACAATCACAGCTGATGGAGTTGACATGGCCAAAGAAATATGCAGCAATAAACCATGAAAATATCTGCCAGCACAGGTGACTTGAATGTTGCATCACGATTCCCATCCTAATTTACTGGGACAAAAGCTTGCCCCCGATAAATTGCTGCCGTAAAAGGGAGGTAACTCTTCATGGCTTGAGCGGCAGAACAAAGGACTAAGGGGTGGAGGGGTCATACAAGGGCCCCTTCTGTATCTAATCAGAAAGAAATGAGTCACTATTTGGGGATATTTTCCTTACGCTCTGTAAATAATTGATTATTTATCAGGGAATATTTAATGGAAAATAAATTGCATTTGCAGTTTGATAGGAAAAAGTCTTTTGCACTATGTGCAATCTATGGATTTGTACATTCATAATTAGTGATGAAAATAAATTGCAAAATAAAATTCCATGACAATTTAGGCTTTGTTAATCAAATAACTAAACACATGGCCAACTGCCATCAAACACAGATTGAAGGAATTTTGTCTTTGTTTGAGAAGAATTAAGAAGAAGCTCCTACTCAAAATGATTGACAGGCCATATACGAGCTATTTAATGATCAAAGTTCATATATCTATTTCAAATTAATGTATTCATAATCCATGTCTCACTTTGATATATTTAATGTTCAATTATGATATAGAAATAAGTACAAAAAGCACCACATATTTATATTTTAATAAATCCAATAAATTGAAACACTTAACTTTTTCATTGAAGCAATTTTAAATATTAATTCAAATTAATCATAAAATCAATTAGAACATTAGCAAGTAATTACACTACAACACAAATGACAAATCACAGGTCAAACATATTCAGTGGAATAGCTCAAATATTAATCCAAAAATGGTAGAATTTAGAATAGAAAGACAGCAGTAGAATTTAAAGTGACGATGCATTGCTTTCCGATACATACAATTTGACACAAAAGAGGCACCCTCTCCCCAGCTATTGCTGTGCAGGCTAACATGGTCATATGACAATGGATGCAAACGTGATTTGTACACACTTCATTTACCAATAAGAGTCTGAATCATGCCACGAACACTCAATGACAACTCGGGGGACCCATGGGATTTGCCAATTCGGGGCTTTAGTCTACGCTGTGATTTCTACCCCTGGGGCAAAATGAAATTATGCAAACACGGAACTATCTATGTTGCAGTAAGCTTGAGGGTTATAGTGTTAGGGCCGGGAGACAAGTGCACCATGACATGCCTGATGAAGAGAGAGATGCTGTGCTGTGTCCGACACATGCTTCGCTGTGCTGGTTTCACAATTATACAAAAAGGTTAGGGAACCAGGTCATTATTAGCTGAAGTGAAGCTTAATTTGGAATTTTTTGCTGAAATGGTTTGAACTGTTACAATCGTTTGCAGTTCAGGAATCAAGGATGAAATTAAGTTTGAATTTTGAAACATACTGTTTATTTTTTCTATTTATCTCTTATTGTGATAATTGCTAGTAATGGAATAAATATAAAATGGATTTCATACATTAGTACAAAGTGGTATTACATTTGATTGTGAGAATTTAATATCAATATTTATACACATTAAGAAAATATCATGAATTAAAGATTCAGATAAATTATTTCAAATGGTAGTATTATTTTATTTCACCAGCTATAGTGTTTTAGTTCAAATTTGGATGTGAACAGATGCCTGTAATATTACAGTAAATACCTTAGACATGAATTGTCACATCAGCATATTTTCACAAGTTATATATTTCAATTTTCATCTACACAGAAAGAGAGAATGCTCGTCAGGGTCTGAGGACTGTAAGCTGAGTGCGATGATATAGCTCTCAAACAGCTGAACAAAACCCCATACATAAACAATGATAGCGATATCAGCCAAGAAAACATTCTTAAAACTAAACACTAATCTCCTTAAAACACATTACAAATATGATTAAAAGCATATGTATTATAACATATTTTTTTGTAATGGACATTTTCTAGAAGTTGTTGAACCATTACCCTGGGAGGAAGATGGAATGTGGGGGATGGTGCTGACGAAAGATTTGACAAACTGAAAATGATGATGGACCAGAGTCGGAGTTTGCTAAAAGAATGTTTGATGAGGTTCACTGTTAGACATGTCAACTAGCCTGACACGCACACTTTTGTGAAATAATTATCTGAAATTTCTACTGAAATCAGTGTTAGAAATTGGCACTATTCCTATAGTCCTTCCCAAACTGCCACTAGTTCAGGTATCATAAGGACTAGAAGAAATTTGCCATTATTAAGGGTTATGCTATGTGTTATCATTATAAGGACAAGAGGACTAAATACCGTATTCGACGTAATAAGCGCCCACGGCGTTATTTGCTAATATATTGGCTAGTGAACAATCCCAATTAGCACCCCTTCCGATTGATCAATGAACACAAGACTTATTTATTCGTGTATAATACGCACTCGTTTGTTATATGCACCCTTAATTATGGGCAATTAAATTCTTGAAAATATATCTATCGTGTATAATACACACAGATTCTTCTTTTATATCATTCTAGGCTAACCACAAAATTTACAATCTTTCAACCTCGTTTTTAATCTCACCAAAATTATATTCTAATAAGAGCCCCCTATTTCTAATTTTGAGAGTGCCCTGTGCGCTTATTACGTCGAATACGGTATGTTAGTTTCTAACCCTGTGAACTGTTGTCATTTGTTGCACCTGATGGTTGTGATATCGTGGACAGTAAATATAGCCTTGCACCTCCCATGTTCCTATGTAAGACGTAACCTGTCATCAACTCGACACCTAGCATGAGCTTCTCGTACAGCGTCAGAATCCTCATTCTCTAAACTATAAACCATTGGGAATATAACCCAACACATAATACAATTTCACACAATTTAACAGAGCAAGCATGAATAATATCACATCAAATATTAGTGACATCACTGGTGGAACCTGAGTTTATTTCACACAACCACTAACACTTTTGCTTTAAGAATAGAATTTAAAATTACTCCTTGCTATAGGGTTGAACAAGCTTGTACTTACAGGCCAAACTTACAGTGTTGTATTCACAGTCAAACGTCACATTCAATCAGAATTTTTCCAACTTCTTTGTTATTTTCAGATATCTACCTAATAAGATTCTAAGTTCAAGCAGAGGTAATCAGATTGGCCTCCCAAGTCTATTCCTTGAGTCCATAATGACATCTACACGAGTTCCGTGTATGTGAAAACTGTGGTCATAGATGCAGATGGCTATAGGAAGTTTCACTGGAAATTGGAAATTGACTTGACAACCTTTGAAGCCCTGACAGAACCAATTTATTGGCTTTTAATCAAAGTACTTTATGTGTATCAGAAAACTCTTGAGTTTACTGTTTTAACATGAGGGTTTCAATGTGATTATGTTTTATCACTCATAATAAATTCCCGCGAAATAATTATTCCTTATATTCGACTTTTTTAAATTATTAGAACCCAGTGATAGTTCCAGCATCGTGCACTACATATACCGCTTTCAATCTTGATTGAAACATCACTTTTCATTTGAAATCAGCTTTTAAAAGGCATTTGCATTTCATATTCAAATTTATTATAATTTGAGTGGTATTCCAGAGCTATTTACATATTCCTCTATACTGTCCGTGTGACAACATATTGACGGATCAATATTCACAACATCTAAATTGACACTGTCATTACTGACTGATTGCCACGAAGCAAGACCTTTTTCATACAACCGATGTACGTTACTTTTTCCCAGATAAATCAGTTGGCTGAACACACCAATCTGCTAAAGCTAGGCCGGAGCAATGGAGACTATAGAATTCTAATTTATCATGACTGTGTCGTATTATTCAAATACTGTGCTAGCATTCAAACGTCATGCTGATATGATACAGATAGACACCAACTTGCCCTTACTAAGGTAAGGTACCACAGCGTCATTTACAAAAATGTCAGGTATCTTTATCAAAGTTTAGAAATCTTCATGAAATACTCTTATTGTTTGTTTGTTTGTTGTTTAACGCCGAACTCAGCAATATTCCAGCTATATGATAGCGGTCAATAAATAATTGAGTCTGGACCAGACAATCCAGTGATTAACATCATGAGCATCGATCTACACAATTGGGATAAGATGACATGCATGAACAGTCATTGCGACTGACCACCCGATCGCTCTAGTCGCCTCTTATGACAAGCATAGATGCCTTTTACAGAAAGCATAGGTTGCTGAAGACCTATTCTACCCCAGATCTTCACGGGTCGAAATACTCCCAAACAAAAAGACTATGTGTGCCTTCAATCACCCAAGTTAGGATATATTCTAGCAAGAGCCTTGGTCCACTTCAAAGGTGCTAGTAGTGACAGGACTATCTTAACCCCTGGACCATCAGTTCTCCTTAGATCCAATCAAGCTCTGGACCCATATGTCTTAAATATTCAAACCCCGAGATTATCAGTTCCCTCTAGAGCCATCCAAGATCTGGACCCATCAATCTTCAATATCTAAACCCAAGGCCATCAGTTCCCTCTAGATCCAACAAGATCTGGACCCATCAATCTTCAATATCTAAACCCTAGGCCATCAGTTCCCTCTAGATCCAACAAGATCTGGACCCATCAATCTTCAATATCTAAACCCAAGGCCATCAGTTCCCTCTAGATCCAACAAGATCTGGACCCATCAATCTTCAATATCTAAACCCAAGGCCATCAGTTCCCTCTAGATCCAACAAGATCTGGACCCATCAATCTTCAATATCTAAACCCAAGGCCATCAGTTCCCTCTGGATCCAACAAGATCTGGACCCATCAATCTTCAATATCTAAACCCTAGGCCATCAGTTCCCTCTGGATCCAACAAGATCTGGACCCATCAATCTTCAATATCTAAGCCCTAGGCCATCAGTTCCCTCTGGATCCAACCGAGATAGGGTCCCATCTGCCCTTAATATCTTAAATCTGGATCATCAGTTCCCTCTTGAACCAACCAAGATCTGGACCTGTCGGTCTTCAATATCAACACCCTGCACCATAAGTTCCCCTTAGATCCAACTAAGAACTGGACCCATATATCTTTGATTTTCAAACCCCTGGACCATCAGCTACCTCTAGATCCAACCAAGATCTGGACCCATATATCTTTGATTTTCAAACCCCTGGACCATCAGCTACCTCTAGATCCAACAAAGCGCTGTGCCCATATGTCTTTAATATTTAAACCCCTGGACCGTAAGTTTCCTCTAGAACCATCAAAGATCTGGACCTGTCGATCTTCAATATCTGAAGCCTGGATCATCAGTTCTCTACCAAACCTCACCTAGATTGACCCATCTCAACTTCTGGATCTACCCTCCCATGCAATATCTGGGTCCATCCATCACATGACACATCTGGATCCACCCTCCCATGCAATATCTGAATCCATCCATCACATGACACATCTGGATCCACCCTCCCATGCAATATCTAGATCCATCCATCACATGACACATCTGGATCCACCCTCCCATGCAATATCTAGATCCATCCATCACATGACACATCTGGATCCACCCTCCTATGCAATATCTAGATCCATCCATCACATGACACATCTGGATCCACCCTCCTATGCAATATCTAAATCCATCCATCACATGACACATCTGGATCCACCCTCCCATGCAATATCTAGATCCATCCATCACATGACACATCTGGATCCACCCTCCCATGCAATATCTAGATCCATCCATCACATGACACATCTGGATCCACCCTCCCATGCAATATCTGAATCCATCGATCAGATGACACATCTGGATCCACCCTCCCATGCAATATCTGAATCCATCCATCACATGACACATCTGGATCCACCCTCCCATGCAATATCTGAATCCATCCATCACATGACACATCTGGATCCACCCTCCCATGCAATATCTGAATCCATCCATCACATGACACATCTGAATCCATCCATCACATGACACATCTGGATCCATCCATCACATGACACATCTGAATCCACCCTCCCATGCAATATCTGAATCCTTCCATCACATGACACATCTGAATCCACCCTCCCATGCAATATCTGAATCCTTCCATCACATGACACATTCGGATCCACCCTCCCATGCAATATCTGAATCCATCCATCACATGACACAATCGGATCTACCCATCCCATCCCAACATTGTCCAAACCGCTCTCCTGTCCCAAACCCTCTCTTGGCAAATCTCCTCTATTTTCCAAAGCCCTCTATTATCCAAACCTCTCTATTATCCAAATGCCTCCATGGTCCAAGCCCCTCTATTGACCCAAACCTCCTTTTTCCAAACTCCTCTATTGTCCAAAATGCCTCTTTTGTCCAAATACTTTATTGTTCAAACCTTTCTAATGACCCAAACCCCTCCATTATCCAAAACCCTCTATTGTCCAAATGCCTCTGTTATAAAAATCCCACTATTGCCCCAAACCCTCATTTATCCAAACCCCTCGAATAACAAACAAACAGAACATCTCACCCAAAGATCCCCCTCATTAATCCATGCAATCCCCAGTATCAACCTTGACAACACCCTCCTCCCCTTGACCAGCTCTGCTGTGACCCCTGACCACGCCCATACAGCCATCCTTCCTCAACATAAGCTTTGAGAATGTAATAATTCCTCTTCAAGCCTATTACCCTGGTTGACTATAATACCAGCACTGATGGCAGGCGCTGTGTTGAAGCTTTCAATCACATCTTCTCAAAGGTAGTGCTTGTCACTTTGATCCAATCTATTACCTCTTCTAAGTAAAAAGGTGGACAAAAAATGACATAACCATCATGTAATTTTTCTGAAGTAGTTCATGGCATTTAACATCAAGCATTTTTTTCAGTCTATGAGCGGGAGGTGGTAATTTTGTTGTCAGATGAAAATGAACGGTGTTTAGTTATGAAAAGGAAAGCTGAAAAGATTGATACCTAACATCTACCTACAAGCAGATCGTGCCAAGTTGGAAGAAAACAGCAGTGATAAAAAACAACAAATAAGCACTTTAACTGACAATTCACGCATGGAATAGGAACATGAACATTTTAACAACCACACTTTATATTGGATCAAGGTCAAGGCCATTGATAAAACCATTTCAAAAATTAAGCAAAATGTTTCCAACTTAAGAGGTTGCATGAATACACATATATACTAAGAAAGATGATAATCTAAAACCAGGAATCCATGATTTCCAAAGTAAGAAAAAACGATGAAATTCCATCAACAATTTACTGAGATGTGTATGTTCGGTCATTAAAAAGTTGCGGAACATCACACTTGTGTTACATTTGAAATTAGCATGTTTGGAAACAGTATTAGTTGTAAGTGAGATTAAAAGGTATTTCAGCCTCACTATGCTATTGATCCCTCGGCTCGCTCATTTCAATGTTCATTTCAACGCCAATAACTTGAAATGTAATATTCCAAGAATAACTCATTTGGAAAAAAGTTCAGTTTCGAAACTTGGAGCCATGAATTTGTAAAAACTAAAATTAAAACTCTGCGCTGTACAAGACACTGAAAGGTCAGAGTATCCTAACCAATTGAATTTAAATTGGTCCAATTTAAATACTTATTAAAGAAAACAATTAAATTTCAAAAACCTGCTCTGCTGTTGAATGACATTTATTATTACAGAATTCGATTAATATGTAGCCATACTTGCTGAGGTAGCTGGAACCTTCCTAGTCCCTGCTTCGTGCTTGTCATAACAAAATACAGTTTTTCTGCTTTAGAATGATTAAATTATAAATATTAAATAATCAGGTTTATTACCATGCATATTTCTCTATATATACAATACAGGTGAAAAAATTATCAGTAATTATCATATCAAAAAATCTTTCAGAATTTGAGGGATAATCTTTACATAGCTGTAAAGTTCTGTTAAAATGACGCCAATAGGACTGATATCCCTAAGCAATATTCTCATTCTGAAGGTTTGACGTGGACGTGATAGTAAAGTAGTTTTTTCTTTCAGCAGCTCCAGGCATTTATTAGAATCTAAATGTCCATACTTACAGTTTTATGTTAGCTTGAATAATTACTTCCACTTTGATATATATCGTGTGAAAGTATTCCTATCAGCAGTTTGTCATTTAGGACCTAATAATGATATTTGTTGTCAAACAAAAATTGTATTTCGTTGAAATGAAAAATGAGAAATATAATAATTGGATTTGAATTTTCTAGCTATGGAGCTTAATTTTCTGATTGCTAATAAAAATATAGTTTCATCTTTTTGTGAAATATGTTATGGTTCATTATCTCTGGTCGTTTCAACGAAATGTTGATCACTGAGAGATATGTAATGTCACTGGCCATTAGTTTAACAGGTTCATCAACTTTCAGAATACAGTTGAGCCCCAGTGTCATGAAGTCCTGTACGAATATCCGAGGCTTGACACATCCGACTTATTATTGTCTGACCTAGCCACCAACCACAGAAAGCAAACATACCCCGTGTTATGACAATAACATCTTATAACAAGGAATAAAAACAAGCATTTGTCATATCTACATTTATGCATCATCGCACCTCAATGATGTGGAACATTGCTTATAATATCAATCACACACACACAACACACACACACGCACACACATGCGCAACACACAAACACACATGCACAACACACACACACACATGCACAACACACACATGCACAACAAACGCACACACATGCACAACACACACACACACACATGCACAACACACACATGCACAACACACGCACACACATGCACAACACACACACACATGCACAACACACACATGCACAACACACGCACACACATGCACAACACACGCACACACATGCACAACACACACACACACATGCACAACACACACACAACACACACATGCACAACACACACACACATGCACAACACACACACACATGCACAACACACACACACACACACACACACACACATGCACAACACACAACACCCGCACACATTCATTGAGTGAGTGAATTATGTTTAACGCCGCTTTTAACAGTATTCCAGTTATATCACAGCGTGTCAGCTCAATGTGGGAGGAAAGCCCGAAGTGATGCAGATCTCAGACGTTTACCACTTCGGTGAAATCCACGAGCACGGGTATGGTGCTGACAAACCTAGAAACATAATCGCGGCGAACCGGGATTCGAACCCACAATCATAGGTTTCTGGCGTGTCCACGGGACGCAACTGTGCACAGAACAACTTTATTATTCTACTGTAATGGCGACGCTTCGGAATAGATCCTGATATTGTTGTCAAGCAAGGCTGAATAATGAACATGGTACAGAATATATAAAGTATATATTTATGTTATCCATAAATGGTGCCTACTTTGTACATTGATGTCCTGATTCAACCGTGGGAAACAAACAGAATACTTGGGGGCGATCCTGCCTGGAAACCCCTATCAAGAGATAAGCGGTATTCCTGGGCATATTCTATCCTGGAAATCCCAAGGGGAGATAAGCATGGAAAATTTGACACCTATCCTGCCCTAAAATACCCACAGTGAACTCTGCATACAACAGAAAATACAAACTGAGCTTATATAATATTAATTTCTGAGTTTATCGAGATCCTGATGGCTTTGCGAGGGCAAACAACAAAGGTTCATGGGAGGGGGCACCAACAGGCAAGCTACATTGCTGGAGGGGGCACCAACAGGCAAGCTACATCGCGGAAAGGGGCACCAACAGGCAAGCTACATTGCGGGAGGGGGGACCAACAGGCAAGCTACATCATGGGAGGGGGCACCAACAGGCAAGCTACATCGCGGAAAGGGGCACCAACAGGCAAGCTACATTGCGGGAGGGGGGACCAACAGGCAAGCTACATCATGGGAGGGGGCACCAACAGGCAAGATACATCGCTGGAGGGGGCACCAACAGGCAAGATACATCATGGGAGGGGGCACCAACAGGCAAGATACATTGCTGGAGGGGGCACCAACAGGCAAGATACATTGCAGGAGGAGGGACCAACAGGCAAGCTACATCATGGGAGGGGGCACCAACAGGCAAGATACATTGCTGGAGGGGGCACCAACAGGCAAGCTACATCGTGGGAGGGGGCACCAACAGGCAAGATACATCACGGGAGGGGGCACCAACAGGCAAGCTACATCATGGGAGGGGGCACCAACAGGCAAGCTACATCATGGGAGGGGGCACCAACAGGCAAGCTACATCATGGGAGGGGGCACCAACAGGCAAGCTACATCACTGGAGGGGGCACCAACAGGCAAGATACATCGCTGGAGGGGGCACCAACAGGCAAGCTACATCACGGAAAGGGGCACCAACAGGCAAGCTACATTGCGGGAGGGGGGACCAACAAGCAAGCTACATCATGGGAGGGGGCACCAACAGGCAAGCTACATCGTGGAAAGGGGCACCAACAGGCAAGCTACATTGCGGGAGGGGGGACCAACAGGCAAGCTACATCATGGGAGGGGGCACCAACAGGCAAGATACATCGCTGGAGGGGGCACCAACAGGCAAGATACATCATGGGAGGGGGCACCAACAGGCAAGTTACATCGTCGGAGGGGGCACCAACAGGCAAGCTACATCACGGGAAGGGGCACCAACAGGCAAGCTACATCGCTGGAGGGGGCACCAACAGGCAAGCTACATCGCGGAAAGGGGCACCAACAGGCAAGCTACATTGCGGGAGGGGGGACCAACAGGCAAGCTACATCATGGGAGGGGGCACCAACAGGCAAGATACATCGCTGGAGGGGGCACCAACAGGCAAGATACATCATGGGAGGGGGCACCAACAGGCAAGTTACATCGTCGGAGGGGGCACCAACAGGCAAGCTACATCATGGGAGGGGGCACCAACAGGCAAGATACATCATGGGAGGGGGCACCAACAGGCAAGCTACATCATGGGAGGGGGCACCAACAGGCAAGATACATCATGGGAGGGGGCACCAACAGGCAAGTTAAATCGAGGGAGGGGGCACCAACAGGCAAGCTACATCATGGGAGGGGCACCAACAGGCAAGCTACATCGTTGGAGGGGGCACCAACAGGCAAGCTACATCATTGGAGGGGGCATCAATAAGCAGGTTCACACATTGCACCTTTGTCAGGA
The DNA here is from genome assembly GCF_023055435.1 of Haliotis rufescens. Taxonomy (NCBI): domain Eukaryota; kingdom Metazoa; phylum Mollusca; class Gastropoda; order Lepetellida; family Haliotidae; genus Haliotis; species Haliotis rufescens. The sequence continues at coordinate 58,299,327 of NW_025964334.1, forward strand.
GTCTAACCTGTTTCAGCATGATGGTATGACTTGAAGACAAGCTTCTTAATAATCATAATCACATGATTTTCATCATCATTATCATCATCTTCATCCTTATCATAATAATCATCACATTTGTCATACTTTTTACAATCAACCAATACGATGACACACAATCAACCAAGTCACCGAGCCTGACCATCCAATCCATTTGGCCGCCTCTTACAACCATCATAAATCTACTGCCTAAACCTCTGAGAGGCATGTTTTCTCCTACAAGTATAGATTGCTGGGGATCTAATCCCCAAATCCCCACGGGGTCCATGCATGTATTTAGGGCATCTGAGGATTGGGGAGCTACAGTGAAAGGCCTGGCTGTGTGTGTGTCAAAACGAACCCTGATGACGTTTGTTTCTCGTTCTGAGAACCACTGGTATTGCTGATGGGATTTACACAGGCAGTTGGATATGCTTGGAATATTTGTATAACTAAAACCTCTCTCACTCAGTCAGTATAACCATAATCGTCATGATCATCGTCTTGATCATCACTATCACTGAGAGCTGATATGCTGCTACCCTAAAGACAAACCAACATAATGCCCCGGGTAACACCTGAATCTCTCAAGTGAGAAGACCTACTTGATTAACTTTGATATTTCTTCAGTGGGCAACAATCAATAACCTAGAATGGCATGCAACTGTATCATTTCCAGTTTAATGTTTGCATGGACTGGCAGCCTTTAATTTCCCCCCACAATTGGTTGTCAGCCTACTACTTTGCCAGCTATAACTCAAGGCAACACACAATTAAAGACACCATACCCCTTTAGTGAATGGTGCCTCCATGTACATCAAAACCACTGAAAAGCCATTTTTCAATGGTGATAATGCAATTCCCTTCTACAGGGCCCTAAGTAACTGGACTGTTAGTCAAGGTCAATACTTCCCCAATCCCGTCCTACGTCCCTGGTTGAAAGTGGGTTACTATATATAGAGCTGACGGCCACTGAAAGGTGAAACTCCTTAAATTATTGATTTCTGTCCATGATGTAAATAATTTCAAGAATCTGTGTGATCGTATGTGTCAAGCCGCATCGTGCATGTTTCTGATACTCTGTCAACATAAATCAGATCTGGTTTGCAAAAAGCATGTTTACCTTTAACTGTATGGACAAACAAAGCTTGTGGTACTCATCAGATTTAGTGAGGATACATCAATGTGGGATGTCAGTAGGGCGAGTGATTACATGCACATCTTGTAGTTGCAGTGGTAGTAGAAGGCAATTATTATTATAACTATTATTATTATTATCGCTATTATTAATACAGATGCAACAGCTAATAACAACAAATGCATTAGTTGCAGAAATAACTACTCAACTCAAGATGTAAAGAAAAAGTAAAAGTAATAAATGCAGAGGATGAAGCAGTAGTTGCAGTAGGGGAAGCAGTAGTTGCAGCAGAGGAAGCAGTAGTTGCAGCAGAGGAAGCAGTATTTGCAGTAAAGGAAGCAGCAGTTGCAGTAGAGGAAGCAGTAGTTGCAGCAGATGAAACAGTAGTTGCAGTAGAGGAAGCAGTAGTTGCAGCAGAGGAAGCAGTAGTCGCAGTAGAGGAAGCCGTAGAGGAAGCAGTAGTTGCAGCAGAGGAAGAGGTAGTTGCAGTAAAGGAAGCAGTAGTTGCAGTAGAGGAAGCAGTAGTTGCAGTAAAAAAAGCAGTAGTAGCAGCACAGGAAGATGCAGTTGCAGTAGAGGAAGCAGTAGTTGCAGCTGAGAAAGCAGTAGTTGCAGTAGAAGAAGCAGCAGAGGAGGCAGGAGTTGCAGTAGAAGAAGCAGTATATGCAGTAGAGGAAGTTGAGTAGTAGTAGTAGTTGCAGCTGATGAAGTAACATATGCAGTATATGAAGAGTGTGTGTGTGCATGCCTGTGTGAGAGAGTGTGTGTTTATATATGTGCATGTGCCTGCATGCCTGTGTGAGAGAGTGTGTGTGTATGTATGTGCATGTGCCTGCATGCCTGTATATATATGTGCATGTGCCTGCATGCCTGTGTGAGAGTGTGTGTATATGTATGTGCATGTGTGTGCATGCCTGTGTGAGAGAGTGTGTGTATATGTATGTGCATGCATGCCTGTGTGAGAGAGTGTGTGTATATGTATGTGCATGCATGCCTGTGAGAGTGTGTATATATATGTGCATGTGCCTGCATGCCTGTGTGAGAGTGTGTGTATATGTGTGTGCATGTGCATGCATGCCTGTGTGAGTGTATGTATATATGTGCATGTGCCTGCATACCTGTGTGAGAGTGTGTGTATATGTATGTGTGTGCATGCCTGTGTGAGAGAGTGTGTGTATATGTATGTGCATGTGTGTGCATGCCTGTGTGAGAGTGTGTGTATATGTATGTGCATGTGTGTGCATGCCTGTGTGAGAGAGTGTGTGTATATGTATGTGTTTGTGTGTGCATGCCTGTGTGAGAGAGTGTGGGTATATGTATGTGCATGTGTGTGCATGCCTGTGTGAGAGAGTGTGTATATGTATGTGCATGTGTGTGCATGCCTGTGTGAGAGAGTGTGGGTAAATGTATGTGCATGTGTGTGCATGCCTATGTGAGAGTGTGTGTGTATATGTATGTGCATGTGTGTGCATGCCTGTGAGAGAGTGTGTGTATATGTATGTGCATGTGTGTGCATGCCTGTGTGAGAGAGTGTGTGTATATGTATGTGCATGTGTGTGCATGCCTGTGTGAGAGTGTGTGTATATGTATGTGCATGTGTGTGCATGCCTGTGTGAGAGAGTGTGTGTATATGTATGTGTATGTGTGTGCATGCCTGTGTGAGAGAGTGTAGGTATATGTATGTGCATGTGTGTGCATGCCTGTGTGAGAGAGTGTGTATATGTATGTGCATGTGTGTGCATGCCTGTGTGAGAGAGTGTGGGTAAATGTATGTGCATGTGTGTGCATGCCTATGTGAGAGTGTGTGTGTATATGTATGTGCATGTGTGTGCATGCCTGTGAGAGAGTGTGTGTATATGTATGTGCATGTGTGTGCATGCCTGTGTGAGAGAGTGTGTGTATATGTATGTGCATGTGTGTGCATGCCTGTGTGAGAGATTGTGTATATGTATGTGCATGTGTGTGCATGCCTGTGTGAGAAAGTGTGTATATGTATGTGCATGTGTGTGCATGCCTGTGTGAGAGTGTGTGTATATGTATGTGCATGTGTGTGCATGCCTGTGTGAGAGAGTGTGTGTATATGTATGTGCATGTGTGTGCATGCCTGTGTGAGAGAGTGTGGGTAAATGTATGTGCATGTGTGTGCATGCCTATGTGAGAGTGTGTGTGTATATGTATGTGCATGTGTGTGCATGCCTGTGTGAGAGTATGTGTATATGAATGTGTGTGCATGCCTGTGTGAGAGAGTGTGTGTATATGTATGTGCATGTGTGTGCATGCCTGTGTGAGAGAGTATGTATATGTATGTGCATGTGTGTGCATGCCTGTGTGAGAGAGTGTGGGTAAATGTATGTGCATGTGTGTGCATGCCTATGTGAGAGTGTGTGTGTATATGTATGTGCATGCCTGTGTGAGAGTATGTGTATATGAATGTGCATGTGTGTGCATGCCTGTGTGAGAGAGTGTGTGTATATGTATGTGCATGTGTGTGCATGCCTGTGTGAGAGAGTGTGTGTATATGTATGTGCATGTGTGTGCATGCCTGTGTGAGAGAGTGTATGTATATATGTGCATGTGCCTGCAAGCCTGTGTGAGAGTGTGTGTGTATATGTATGTGCATGTGTGTGCATGCCTGTGTGAGAGAGTGTGTGTATATGTATGTGCATGTGTGTGCATGCCTGTGTGAGAGAGAGTGTGTATATGTATGTGCATGTGTGTGCATGCCTGTGTGAGAAAGTGCATGTGTGTGCGTGCCTGTGTGAGAGAGTGTGTGTATATGTATGTGCATGTGCCTGCATGCCTGTGAGAGAGAGTGTGTGTATGTGTATGTGCGTGCCTGTATAGTAGTAGTAGTGGTAGCAGCAGCAGTAGTAGTAGTAGTAGTAGTGGTAGTATTAGTCGTAGTAGCTGTAGTAGTAGTGGTAGTAGTAATGGTAGTAGTGGTAGCAGTAGTAGTAGTGGTAGTAGCTGTAGTAGTACTGGCAGTAGTAGTAGTAGCTGTAGTAGTAGTAGTAGTAGTAGTAGTAGTAGAAATATTAATAGCAGTAGTTGCTGTAACAGAAATAGTAATTGACATCTGGTTCAGAGCACCAGAATAGAACGCGAAGAAGAAACTCCATTTATAACAATAATATTGAAGTTCTCGATAGCGTGTATCTTTGATAAGCTGTGTAGGAGTTCACAAGAAGCTAACCCTCAGAGAAAAACGCTGTGCAGCAAGTTGACACAGAGAAGAAGTGTATAATTGGAGTTTGAAACTAAGCGGATTCAATAGGTTATCGAGCTGTAATGGCATCTAATGAGAACTGCTATGCTCATGTTGACAACGCTATATACATGATCTACAGCCAGGGGCAACAGCGATCAGTTCACACGGCTTTTGTAGCTGCGATTAGACGTGATATATTTCAGGTTTTTTCTACATTTGATTTCACTGCGGAGTCATATATTTTACAACTGCAGCAATTGGGTACGAGGAGAGGTCGTGTTGAAATGTGGCGAGGTAAATTGTCCAATACAATGACTGGTCATGACAACCCCAAATTAATTCCATCATCTTATTCGAGTTGTGATTTCAGTAAAGAAATAAGACAATCTCGTGTATGCCTTTCTTCGTTTATTGGAGGCACTATCAAACGGGCGCAAATAACGGCAGCTTGGGGTTGTGTCATTATTCCTGCCTCTGAAGCACTGGTTGATGCATATATTCAAATGACTAAATTTCATATTCAACTATTACAGAATAAATCAGACATTTTTATGACAAGCTTACTGCATTGTCAGTTTTACACATAAACTTGTTTCTGCGAGTGAAAATTGTTTGACATCTGAATCAGCTTCAACATTAGAAATATGGAAATATTGTGGTTTTTTTGGTAACTCATAAATGGTATCTGGGAAACTGCAACTATTTCTTGTCCAGCATAATAACCACCTGGAACTGGAGGAAGCCTTGAGGACATGGGGAACACAACAACCACCTTGAACTGGAGGAAGCCTTGAGGACACTGGGACACAATAACCACCTTGAACTGGAGGAAGCCTTGAGGACATGGGGAACACAACAACCACCTTGAACTGGAGGAAGCCTTGAGGACATGGGGAACACAACAACCACCTTGAACTGGAGGAAGCCTTGAGGACATGGGGAACACAATAACCACCTTGAACTGGAGGAAGCCTTGAGGACACGGGGAACACAATAACCACCATGAACTACAGGAAGCCTTGAGGACACGGGGAACACAATAACCACCTTGAACTGGAGGAAGCCTTGAGGACACTGGGACACAATAACCACCTTGAACTGGAGGAAGCCTTGAGGACACGGGGAACACAATAACTACCTTGAACTGGAGGAAGCCTTGAGGACATGGGGAACACAATAACCACCTTGAACTGGAGGAAGCCTTGAGGACACAGGGAACACAATAACCATCTTGAACTGGAGGAAGCCTTGAGGACATGGGGAACACAATAACCACCTTGAACTGGAGGAAGCCTTGAGGACATGGGGAACACAATAACCACCTTGAACTACAGGAAGCCTTGAGGACATGGGGAACACAATAACCATCTTGAACTGGAGGAAGCCTTGAGGCCATGGGAACACAATAACCACCTTGAACTGGAGGAAGCCTTGAGGACACAGGGAACACAATAACCACCTTGAACTGGAGGAAGCCTTGAGGACATTGGGACACAATAACCACCTTGAACTGGAGGAAGCCTTGAGGACATGGGGAACACAATAACTACCTTGAACTGGAGGAAGCCTTGAGGCCATGGGAACACAATAACCACCTTGAACTGGAGGAAGCCTTGAGGACACAGGGAACACAATAACCACCTTGAACTGGAGGAAGCCTTGAGGACATTGGGACACAATAACCATCTTGAACTGGAGGAAGCCTTGAGGACATGGGGAACACAATAACTACCTTGAACTGGAGGAAGCCTTGAGGACATGGGGAACACAATAACCACCTTGAACTGGAGGAAGCCTTGAGGACACAGGGAACACAATAACCACCTTGAACTGGAGGAAGCCTTGAGGACACAGGGAACACAATAACCATCTTGAACTGGAGGAAGCCTTGAGGACATGGGGAACACAATAACCACCTTGAACTGGAGGAAGCCTTGAGGACATGGGGAACACAATAACCACCTTGAACTACAGGAAGCCTTGAGGACATGGGGAACACAATAACCATCTTCAACTGGAGGAAGCCTTGAGGACATGGGGAACACAATAACCATCTTGAACTGGAGGAAGCCTTGAGGCCATGGGAACACAATAACCACCTTGAACTGGAGGAAGCCTTGAGGACACAGGGAACACAATAACCACCTTGAACTGGAGGAAGCCTTGAGGACACAGGGAACACAATAACCATCTTGAACTGGAGGAAGCCTTGAGGACATGGGGAACACAATAACCACCTTGAACTGGAGGAAGCCTTGAGGACATGGGGAACACAATAACCACCTTGAACTACAGGAAGCCTTGAGGACATGGGGAACACAATAACCATCTTGAACTGGAGGAAGCCTTGAGGACATGGGGAACACAATAACCATCTTGAACTGGAGGAAGCCTTGAGGCCATGGGAACACAATAACCACCTTGAACTGGAGGAAGCCTTGAGGACACAGGGAACACAATAACCACCTTGAACTGGAGGAAGCCTTGAGGACATTGGAACACAATAACCATCTTAAACTGGAGGAAGCCTTGAGGACATGGGGAACACAATAACCATCTTGAACTGGAGGAAGCCTTGAGGACATGGGAACACAATAACCACCTTGAACTGGAGGAAGCCTTGAGGACACAGGGAACACAATAACCACCTTGAACTGGAGGAAGCCTTGAGGACATGGGGAACACAATAACCATCTTGAACAGGAGGAAGCCTTGAGGACATGGGGAACACAATAACCACCATGAACTGGAGGAAGCCTTGAGGACATGGGGAACACAATAACCACCATGAACTGGAGGAAGCCTTCAGGACACAGGGAACACAATAACCATCTTGAACTGGAGGAAGCCTTGAGGACACAGGGAACACCACAACCAACATGAACTAGAGGAAGCCTTGAGGACATGGGGAACACAACAACCACCTTGAACTGGAGGAAGCCTTGAGGACACAGGGAACACAATTACCACCATGAACTACAGGAAGCCTTGAGGACATGGGGACATAATAACCACCTTGAACTGGAGGAAGCCTTGAGGACATGGGGAACACAACAACCACCTTGAACTGGAGGAAGCCTTGAGGACATGGGGAACACAACAACCACCTTGAACTGGAGGAAGCCTTGAGGCCATGGGAACACAACAACCACCTTGAACTACAGGAAGCCTTGAGGACATGGGGAACACAACAACCACCTTGAACTGGAGGAAGCCTTGAGGACATGGGGAACACAATAACCACCTTGAACTACAGGAAGCCTTGAGGACATGGGGAACACAACAACCACCTTGAACTGGAGGAAGCCTTGAGGACACAGGGAACACAATAACCACCTTGAACTGGAGGAAGCCTTGAGGACACAGGGTACACAATAACCACCTTGAACTACAGGAAGCCTTGAGGACACAGGGAACACAACAACCACCTTGAACTGGAGGAAGCCTTGAGGACACAGGGTACACAACAACCACCTTGAACTGGAGGAAGCCTTGAGGACACAGGGTACACAATAACCACCACGTCCACTGAGGTGAAGGTCCATGTGCTAACAGCAACTAAGTTTGTTTTCCTAACTGACACTTGTATTCTCAGACAAACTTCCCCAAACCATGAGAAGAAAGGGGACTAGAAATATAGACCTGCATTGATGGTAACATGATATTTTGACATGATAAATATGGATTTCCATGGGAATATTTTGACTTGGTACAACTGCTAATAATTACTGAACCGGCCCAGCTACGATACAGTACCATGTAAAAAGCGAGTGTCCAAGCTTTTCCCAAATATATAAGACGGATACACACATTCATTCACATCCACACATGCTCCCTCGAACACATAGTTACAGGGCTGCAGATGATGTTCTGAGCCATTGAGTATCTAATCACATGAACTCATCATTCACTTGGGGTATTGATAGTTTCCTTTGGGTATTCAGTATACTTGAACACCCTTGGATCCAGTCTACTGGGTATTTTACATCACTGAGTGAACCTTTTTAAAACATAATTCAGCTTACAATGCTGGTTTAGATGACTCTCAATTTGCATCCGTCCCTGTGATGCTCCAACATGGCACATAACCTCACCAGCAATACATATCTAAGTTACAAGAAGTCAGATGTCGCAATTTTTGGAATTATTCACTGCAGTAGAGTTGATATAATGCCTACATTTGACCAAAAGAAGTTTAGGACCACACGATCACACATTAAGTATAGTAATATGATCCTTAACTTCTTTTGAGTAGCATATAATACATCTGCATCACCGAGTCATTTGCCTGTAAACGTGTACAGTGGGGCTGGGACATTCCTTGGAAGTCATGATATGTGTCGTGAAGCTTCCTGGTGTGACATATTACATTTCAGATAAACAAAAGCGTACATGGATTCTTTTTAAAACAAGGAAAACATCCGATGACTGTCTGTTATTCCCAATCAAATTCTGGTGTCAAATGGTGATATACTATCTGAGTGAACTACCTACATGATGAGGTTAAATATCATTCAGTGTGTCTGTCAGTCATCTAATAAGTAGGAATAAGAATAAGAATAAAAAGAATCAGAATAAGTATAAGAATAAGAATGAGTATAAGAATAAAAAGGATAAAAATAAGTATAAGAATAAAAAGGATAAGAATAAGTAAAAGAATAAGAATAAAAAGAATAAGAATAAGTATAAGAATAATAAAATGAATAGGAATAAAAAGAATAAGTATAAGAATAAAAAGGATAAGAATAAGTATAAGAATAAGAATAAAAGGATAAGAATAGGAATAAAAAGGATAAGAATAAGTAGAAGATTAAGAATAAGAATAAGTATAAGAATAAAAAAGGATAAGAATTAGTATAAGAATAAGAATAATAAGGATAAGAATAAGTATAAGAATAAGAATAAAAATAAGAATAAGTATAAGAATAAGAATAAAAAGGATAAGAATAAGATTAAGAATAAGAATAAGTATAAAAATAAAAAGGATAAGAATTAGTATAAGAATAAGAATAATAAGGATAAGAATAAGTATAAGAATAAAAAGGATAAGAATAAGTAGAAGATTAAGAATAAGAATAAGTATAAGAATAAAAAGGATAAGAATTAGTATAAGAATAAGAATAAAAAGTATAAGAATAAGAATAAAAGGGATAAGAATACATATAAGAATAAGTATAAGAATAAGAATAAAAAGAATAAGAATAAGTATAAGAATAACAAGTATAAGAATAAAAAGAATAAGAATAAGAATATAAGAATAAAAAGAATAAGAATAAGTATAAGAATAAGAATAAGAAGGATAAGAATACGTATAAGAATAAAAGGATAAGAATAAGTATAAGAATAGTATAAGAATAAGAATAAAAAGGATAAGAATAAGTATAAGAATAAGAATAAAAAGGATAAGAATAAGTATAATAATAAGGATAAAAAGAATAAGAATAAGAATAAGAATTAAAAGTATAAGAATAAAAATAAAAAGAATAATAATAACATGAATAAGAATAAAAGGAATAAGTATAAGAATAAAAAGGATAAGAATAAATATAAGAATAAAAGGATAAGAATAAGTATAAGAATAGTATAAGAATAAGAATAAAAAGGATAAGAATAAGTATAAGAATAAGAATAAAAAGAATAAGAAGAAGTATTAGAATAATAAGTATAAGAATAAAAAGGATAAGAATAAGTATAAGAATAAAAAGTATAAGAATAAAAAGAATAATAATAATAACATGAATAAGAATAAAAGGAATAAGTATAAGAGTAAAAAGGATAAGGATAAGAATAAGAATAAAAAGGATAAGAATAAGATATAAAAAGGATAAGAATAAGATATAAAAACAAGATGATTGTGAACTATTTCAACCTTGATCTGAATCAATATTGTTTTATGCTGACATTAGCAATTTCTCAGCTATATTATTGTGGCCTGTAAAAATATTAGAAATTACAGGAAAACCTAGTGGTCGAAAGTACATGAACAACAATCACACATTGCATTCACCCAGTGTCCTTCTAAAATTCAGTGAGTAGTGGAGAGTGAGTGAGGGAATTTGGTATACTCTGTTTTTAGCAACATATAAGCTATATGACAGTGGAGAACCCAGAAATGGGCTTCACACAAGGTACCATGTTAGAAATCGAACCCCGGCCTTCGGCGTGATGAGTAAACACTTAAACCACTAGGCTACCCCACCACCCTTAGAATCATAAGATAAGACTATACCTGTAATATTGAGTTCTCAGGGCCGGCGATGATATCAGGAGCATTTGTAAGGTCAGAAAAGGTCGGGAGACAGGCTTGATCGAGGAGAGCATCCACCAGATTGAAACACACCTGCAAATACAAACACAATTTCTTTCATATTGTTAAAATATTTGTGAACATTATTTTTAATGAAGGTTGTGAGGAGGAACAGCGAGACTGTGTGAATGTGACCCTGCCTGCAGTGTTCTGGGTCACTCTGCTCCAAGGAACATCCTGACCCTCTACACCGTCGGAGTAATGAGCAGGGACAGTGCCGATGCTGCTATTGACACTCAAGATGCTGTCTGATTAACTGGTTATAATGGTGATCATAATGACCCATCATGATGACTAAGATATGCTTATTATTCATTTATGGGTACAGCTGATTTCAGCTTTCTTAAGGGTCTACATGAGGTATCACATCTAATTGATACATTTTTTGTCATGGCTATTACGGAATAGCCATTGATGAAAAGTGAATGAGTGAGGGTTTTTTAAAATGCTTTGAACAGTAGTTAAGTCATATGGCGTGTCAGTTTGATGTGGGGGGAAAGCCTGAAGTTGAAATCTTGGATAGTTACACACTTGGAAAAGCCCACAAGCAGGGAATGGTGATGACACAAACAGTGGTAGAAACTAACAGCTTTAGTAGACAACTCTATATAATGATAACATAGAGCACAAGCATGAAATACTCATATCCCCTGCCAATATAACATGTCCAGTTGTGTGCAAGGAAAGAAATACTGTACGGTTTTCAAAATCTGATCCGGAAATGAGCAGTACCGCCATTTTCAGTCAAAGTCGTTGATATGGAAACTCGAAAAATAATGTTCTAGAAAATCCCAAACTATCAAAAGGCACCAGTTTACCACTAGACCTATCTATGTGCCAAGTTTGATGAAGAAATATTGTATGGCTTTCAAGATCTGCTCTGGAAAGGAGCACGACCGCCATTTTCAGTCTAATTAAAAGCCGTTGCTATGGAAACTCGAAAAATAAATTTTAAAAAAATCCCATACTATCAAAAGGCTACGAAAGTTTGGCTAAAATATCTTTCTCATGATTTTTTAGTTCTGCTCCGAAAATGAAACCAGACAGACAGCACCCATTCCTATATCCCCCTTCCACTCCATGGTGGGGGATAAAACCCTCTAAAATAGCAAATTTCTATTCGTCCTTATGATACCTTAACTAATGGGCAGTTTGGCTAGAACTACAGGACTAGTGCCAATTTCTATCGCTAAGACATAGACACACAATGAGGGTTCGAACCCCTGTTTCTGGCACACATAAGGGATGCAACTCTGCACAGCAAATGGCGGTACAACAGATGACTGGACTGGTCCATAATATCTAAAATGAAGACTGAAAATTGTTAATGATTTCAATCATGATATTATTGATCTATTGGGTATGTTTTTTCCTAAATGAGTGAGTGTGTTGGGTTTAACACCACTTTTAACAGTATTCCAGTTATATCACAGCGTGTCAGCTTAATGTGGGAGGAAAGCCCGAGGTGATGCAGGTCTCAAATGTTTACCACTTTGGTGAAACCCACGAGCATGGGTATGGTGCTGACAAACCTAGAAACATAATCAGGGTGAACCGGGATTCGAACCAACCATAAGTTTCTGGCATGCCTAAGGGATGCAACTCTGCACAGCGATTGAGGCACCTTAGATAACTGGGCCACCTGTTCCCCTTCTCCTAAAGGGATCCACATGCAGTGTTGAGGCTAAACAAATCATTTGACATTTTAAGATTTGACTTAAGATCTGTTTCTGATTCGACTGATAATCAGTTTGAAGCAAAGCTTCATCTTTGTTGTTTTACATGACAGTCAGACATATTTCAGCTATATCACTTGAGAATGAATTATCGAGTCTGGTCTGGCAAACCAGTGGTGGATAGCACGACCACCATTCCACACAGTCAGTCACAGAGGCTGACCCCAATCCAAATTACATGGAGTCATGAGAAGCATCAGTTACTTGGTCCCCAGACTCAAAAAGATTTCTGTGTAGTTTTAAGCTTAACAAACTATCAATTTTCATAATTTCAGTTTTCAAGTGATGAATTGTTTGACAGGCATTTCTTAGATGTCGCCGGAACTCAAAGTAGACAAAAGAAATTATGGATAACAACTTTATTTTCCTGTAATAGCGAACAAAGTAGACAAAAAAATGATGGACAAAATCTTATCTATAAATGTTTTGTCTACTTTCAAGTGATGATCAAGATGCAGACTGCAGTATTACAGGATGCAAGCGTGTAAATGGTAGGCAGGGACTCCTGAGGTGAAGATCGCCATACTTCTAAGTTGTCTCTCTTTACATAAACCAGATGATTACATGGACTTTATACCACTTATTCCCAATACAGTTGAACTAGACAGAGTAGACAGATGATTAGGCTGTCTACAATATTACTGGCTACTGGGTGATAGGGAGGCAGTTGTTTCCAACAGAGAGACGGGCAAAAACTGCTTATGACGGTGTATGGGGTGTTGGTGATTTCTGGACTGCAAGGGTCTAACTGCTGTGTCATGGAGTATAAGTCATAAACAAACAAGACTAACTTACTCATGTTGGTGTTGAACATCCAGAATTACACAAGGCAATTGTAGGGTAGCAATCTGTATCTGTTAATTGAGAATAGCAATCTGTATCTATTGGTGGAAAATAGCAATCTGTATCTATTGATGGAGAATATCAATCTGTATCTATTGGTGGAGAATAGCAATCTGTATCTATTGGTGGAGAATAGCAATCTGTATCTATTGGTGGAAAATAAAATCTGTATCTATTGGTGGAGAATAGCAATATGTATCTATTGGTGGAGAATAGCAATCTGTATCTGTTCATGGAGAATAGCAATCTGTATCTATTGGTGGAGAATAAAATCTGTATCTATTGATGGAGAATATCAATCTGTATCTATTGGTGGAGAATAGCAATCTGTATCTATTGGTGGAGAATAGCAATCTGTATCTATTGATGGAGAATATCAATCTGTATCGATTGGTGGAAAATAGCAATCTGTATCTATTGATGGAGAATATCAATTAGTATCTATTGATGGAGAATAGCATCTGTATCTACTGGTGGAGAATAGCAATCTGTATCTATTGATGGATAATATCAATCTGTATCTATTGGTGGAAAATAGCAATCTGTATCTATTGATGGAGAATATCAATTAGTATCTATTGATGGAGAATTGCAATTAGTATCGATTGATGGAGAATATCAATTAGTATCGATTGATGGAGAATAGCAATCTGTTTCTATTGATGGAGAATATCAATTAGTATCGATTGATGGAGAATATCAATTAGTATCGATTGATGGAGAATATCAATTAGTATCGATTGATGGAGAATAGCAATCTACTACCGTCTGGTGATCATGATGCAAGTAGTTTTGGGGTTCCTGTTTGCAATCATGACCAACACACCAGAACATAATCGTTTGTCTTAAAAATAAAGTAAACAGGACAAGAACCTTATTCATTTGAACATACTCTGCCATTTACTGCTAAACGTATCTGATTTGATGAGCTATTCTTGCCAATGGGAACATTTAAGCCTCATCAGGACTCCATCTCTTTTTCTCTTTCACTTAGGATTTTCTATGCTTTAGCATTTTGAGCAATTTATAATTTTCTTTGCCTCACATGAAGCAATAAATGGTCCAAATTATTTGACCCAATGCCCTGCATTAAGTTCAACTGCTTGATGATACTATATATATAAAACAGCTGATATAGTTCAATCAAGTCCTTCTTTCATCAAATTTAGAAAAACAAGGGCAAAAGTGAGCATGGCTCACTAATACCCCCGACCCACCTAGTGTGTCAGTAGTTTCAAATTAAATAATGAATAGGGTTAGGGTTTGAAAAATTCATAAAAAAATGGAAAAATTAATAAAAACATTTTTATTTTTTTTGACTGCACCCCTCCATATGACACAGATTATATGTACTAAGTTTGAGATGAATCCACTGAATAGTTTAAGATAAATCGCGTGGACAAAGTTTTCAGACGGATGGAAGGAACCTTGGTACATGTATAACTATATACCCCAGACGTAAAAGGTCGGGGTATAAAAACCAGTAATGTTCATTACTTTAACTACGGGGGACACGGGTGGCCCAGTCGTCTAAGGTGCCGCGATTCGCTGTGCAGAGTTGCGTCCCTTGGGCACGCCAGAAACTTATGATTGTGGGTTCGAATCCCGGTTCGCCCCGATTATGTTTCTAGGTTTGTCAGCACCATACCCGTGCTCGTGGGTTTAACCGAAGTGGTAAACGTCTGAGACCTGCATCACTTCGGGTTTTCCTCCCACATTAAGCTGACACGCCGCGATATAACTTGGAATACTGTTAAAAGGGGCGTTAAACCCAACTCACTCACTCACTCACTACTTTAATTACGACAAAAGGAGCTCTTAAAGCCATACTTGTAACATGATCCTTGATACTTAACATGTTAGTATTCTCATCTCAAGAACATAACAAAATGTGCTCTCAATATGATGGATCATGTTACATGTATGTAATATAGGCCTACGCCTGTGTGTCTATCAGCAGATAAACATACTGTGTTTTCAATGTAGTGCTATGTTACCTGTAGATTTAACTGCGCTAAATTGAATTTGGAACTGAATGCACAGTCTGAAGCCACATGGGTTGAGTTTTGAGTGGGTTGTCGATCAGAATTTACGGAATCACTGACAATGGCCTTTAAACAATATATGGCCTTTCCCGTCAAGCAGTTTGTTAAGACCGTAATACTTCACATGAACTTATGACAGGCACTGAAAGCATGTAGCACAGCAACGTCATAAGCTAACATGAGGTGGAAACGCCATAAGAAAAATAAGCAAGCCTTCCAGAGGTTTGGTTCAACACAAAGCGCCACTATTTCGACGCCACATCGCTCATTGTGACGCAAAAGGTATGACGTCACAGTTGTACATACAAATAGCAAGCTCTCTGTTGTTCACAAAACTTAAAAAAACACATTCTCTTTGTCAAATTCTATTGTATTTTCTGCACAAAATATATTGCCACAAATCCTTTGAATATTGTAGTAACCACAACTTAACATTTTGTAGCCTATAACTGTACATATAATTATTAAATTATTTCTACCGACACTGACTGAAAAAGAAGTACTATTCTCAAAATACTAGCTTCCATAGATGATGCAGCTGTAGAGTCAGCTGTTTCAATCAGAGGGGGTTTAATGTCATTTGATACCCCTGATTGACCAATCAAGCATTTTCCAATCTTTAATCTATAATTGTATAACCCTGTGTCTCAGGGTGAGGCAATGCAGTACCCATGTTGGGAATAGAACCCAGACTTGTGTCAAACAAGCAAGCACCCACACTACTGGGTAGTGCAATACTCTCCTAAAAACCTGTTTTAAACAACTGAAAGATGATAATCATAATTTCAAATGATGGCATAAGAGCTAATACAAAAATCAAGACTCAAACATCAATTAGAGACCAACCTTACTTCTACAAAATCAATAATGCAAAAAATACATATTGATATTTCCATATTAAACCATGATGAATGGGGTATTAATTTTCTCAAACATATAATACCAAGACAATATTTCATTTGAAGAAATACTTCCTTAATCACTGCCAAATATTGCTAGTTTATGATTAAAAGACCAGATGTACTTTGTGGGCAATGAAACAAATTGATAAACTGACCTCTTATTTCGATTTCTTTTTTCTCTCTTCTTCAACCCAACAATATATTACTTGTGACACTTCAAGCAGCATAATGATGGCAGCATGTGACAAACACTGAACATGGGCAAGTTAATATTTCCTCTTTTTTGCTTGGCAAACTGAATATTACTTGTTAAGCTCATACTGGCACCATTTGCAATGTGTTTGAAAACAATAACAATAATATATTTGTGCTGATTTTTGTGAAGACCATAGAGTCATATTGTTCTGCCGTTCATTAATACCCAGGCCTTGAGGGCTGGTACCTCCGCCTCTGTAGGAAACACAATGGCCATGTTTTCATGCCGCGATATCCCCGCGGGCTTCACAACACCGAGGGCACACTGACTTCATCGAAATGGGCACTTATAATGAATGTCCCAAGTTTTTATAATATTCTTGTATTAATGCCTACAGTTCTTTAAGAGTATGGCCACAAAATCAAAACCCCTGCCCATCAATATTTCATTTAATTAAACAGCTATTGATGTATGTAAATGTGCCAACAATCACACCAGCCTTTTTTTGATGGGATAGAAATTCTCTGGCTTTGTCATATAGGTTCTTAACACCAGCCTATGGGGATGCAAGTTCTTTGAGACGATGTGCAAAATCTGCCTTATCCTTCATATTGTGACATAACCTATTAATTTCACATTGAAAAACCAAAATATCATCCTAGGACTACGAAAGACTTCAAATACAAGCAGGCTTTTAATCAATTCGTCTTGTGAAGGTCTATCGTTGGCAGGACAGGAATTTGTATCCTGTGACGTCATATGGGTTTTTCTTGAGCAGGTATCCATGGAAAAGTGTATTAGGTCCTTACATCCATTACAGATGCTTCTCTTGTGTGTGTACATATTGCTGATAAGAATATTGATTGGGGAATTTTCGCCTGCTTCCAACACCGTGGGTTAACTGGTACGGGACGGACATGCATAAGCAGACGAGCCCCAATTCGCTGACGACCCATCAGGATCACACATATAGATTTATTGTCAGCATGGCTTTGCAGGCCAGCCATAGCCTTTATGCAAAATTCAGAACTGTTGTGTGAACACTCATGAAAAAGAGCGAAGAGAAAAATGAGCCAAATCGGCAAATTTCCATTAAGTTAGGTGATTGAGAGAAAGAAGTACGATTCTATTACTGATAAGGGAGAGAATTTATGTAAATTTTTGAGCTTTCAAGGTGATGATGGATAGTTATACTATGAAAACTAGAAATTTGGGTTTCTTCATTTCGAAAATCACAAATTTCTTAGGTTGTGTTTATGTAAATATTGCTCCCTTTCAAGAAAATTGTGTCGACACAAAATATTGTGGCACTGCATTAACATAAATGAGTAGTTATTTTTCTGTTTTAATAGCACGAGGACTAAGTCAAATGTTGTATTGCCTCTCATCTGTTGATATTCCAGTGGCCAGACCAGCGAACATGTATTCCTTTGTAGGAAGTGTGATGAAGAATGATCAAGATGCATCACGCTCTCCATCAACAAGCAGAAAGCACATGTCCTTCACACATAGTTCTCGGAGACACAAATGAGTATTTGTCTTATCTTCCCTATACTTGGTGTCATCACTATTAGTGATTCATAACATAAAGGACATCAATGCCAGAGAATAATCAGATATTATCTGTTGAAACAGATTCCATTGTGTTTAAATGGCAAAATAGTGAAAATTACAGGAATGTATCACTGAAAATCAGCGAAGATACCAGGTGTTCACAACAAGGGTAAGCATGTCCGGATGCAGATGCCACTCATTCTTATGATATTAGTTGGAATCCTACAATGGAGTCTGCTTTCAGCAGAGACCTCTATGATTATGGAAAGGGTTTTGTCGCTTTTATTTACACTGAAAGATTCCCTCATTTGCACTGATAGTAGCAACAGAGACTCAGAATTAGCACTAGTGGCATCATAGTAACAGTAGCAGCATTAAATTGCCATAAAGTAGTATTACAGTCGGAGTAAAAACATTAAACCAACAGCAGAAGCATTAATTTACCCTATAGTGGCATTACAGTTGCAGAAGAAACATTATCGTAACACTAGTAGCATTATTACAACTATTACAGTATAGTAGTATTAAAGTTGCAGTAAAAACATAGTACCAGTACTAGCATCACAGGATCAATATTCAAAACAGGGCAGTAAGTGATCTAATCTAACTGTGACTTCTTGACATATATTCTTTGTGATACTAAGGTTTTTTTATGCAGTGTTTATCCTGTCAGGTTATGTCAAGAAATTATCACCAAACATGTCACCCTCCTTATCAAGTTGTTTTGATAGCTTTCTATCTGCCAAAAATGTTAATAATAATCTTCTGACTATCCACATTACAAAGCCAGCATGGCCGAGATCTGTTTTCAGAGCATATCTACACGCGGACAATCCCCTGACCACGGCCCTTACAGGCTCACAAGTACCATGTTTGGTTTCAACAGTTTATGTTTTTTCAGCCAACAATTATTGTCAACAAAATAACCAGATTTGTGCAAATACAGCAGAGGCCAGAGTCAATAGTTTCCTCTCTCCACTGCTTCCCGAAATTCTGTAGATTTTCTTGTAATTCATTCAATATCTCAGCTTGTGTTGGGACCAACCCTCCACACATTTTCTTGCATCCATACCAACTTGGGGAAGGTACACAAAAACATCTGCAACATTTAATGCGACATACTTTCTTTCAAGGACAAAAACTGTGACCCAAATTTGAATGGTATACCTGTAAAGGTTTCAAATATTAATTAGAATAGAGAAAGCTAAAATAAATTAATACCTTCATTTTGTGTTAGGTATAGCTGATTTTTACGTGGTGACTTCATTATTTAGGAAAGGTTACAGAACCACTTGTTCACCCTTGTCTAAAATGGCTGCCAAAAATAATATGTTGGGAAAAAAAGATCACCTTGCCAAGGCTCAAGACTGTAAAAAGTGTCCGTGTCATATCATGGTCATTACTTCAATGGAAATCTACATCTTCCCAGGGATCCAAACCAAACCAGTCTTCAAAACAACTGATGTTGACAATTATTTCTTTAAATCCATTCTGTCAGTGTACTTTGAAAATAAATTGATATGAACTTGCATCTATACTGTTTTGTAGTGAACTGGCTGTCACAGATTCACTTCCCCATTATACAGTTGACATGACACCATCGAAAACTTCATACTCCCAGGCACCTGGTGTCACATGTCAGGACTCAGAGACTCTGTGTATGAATGACAGATCCAGATAAAGTTGAAGATACACATGATGATAAACACAAATTGATAGTTTTGAAGGAAAACACTGTGGTCAGAAAGGCCTACCAAGTGTAGGTTGCTGTAGAGGTGTATCTTGTTTGTACATTTCTCTATGTAGGTAACATGTTACTGTAGAGATGTATCTTGTTTGTACATTTCTCTATGTAGGTAACATGTTACTGTAGAGATGTACCTCGTTTGTACATTTCTCTATGTAGGTAACATGTTGCTGTAGAGATGTACCTTGTTTGTACATTTCTCTATGTAGGTAACATGTTACTGTAGAGATGTATCTTGTTTGTACATTTCTCTATGTAGGTAACATGTTACTGTAGAGATGTATCTTGTTTGTACATTTCTCTATGTAGGTAACATGTTACTGTAGAGATGTACCTTGTTTGTACATTTCTCTATGTAGGTAACATGTTACTGTAGAAATGTACCTTGTTTGTACATTTCTCTATGTAGGTAACATGTTACTGTAGAGATGTACCTTGTTTGTACATTTCTCTGTGTAGGTAACATGTTACTGTAGAGATGTATCTTGTTTGTACATTTCTCTATGTGGGTAACATGTTACTGTAGAGATGTATCTTGTTTGTACATTTCTCTATGTAGGTAACATGTTACTGTAGAAATGTACCTTGTTTGTACATTTCTCTGTGTAGGTAACATGTTACTGTAGAGATGTACCTTGTTTGTACATTTCTCTATGTGGGTAACATGTTACTGTTGAGATGTATCTTGTTTGTACATTTCTCTATGTGGGTAACATGTTACTGTAGAGATGTATCTTGTTTGTACATTTCTCTATGAAGGTAACATGTTACTGTAGAGATGAATCTTGTTTGTACATTTCTCTATGTAGGTAACATGTTACTGTAGAGATGTACCTTGTTTGTACATTTCTCTATGTGGGTAACATGTTACTGTAGAGATGTACCTTGTTTGTACATTTCTCTATGTGGGTAACATGTTACTGTAGAGATGTATCTTGTTTGTACATTTCTCTATGTAGGTAACATGTTACTGTAGAGATGTATCTTGTTTGTACATTTCTCTATGTAGGTAACATGTTACTGTAGAGATGTATCTTGCTTGTACATTTCTCTATGTAGGTAACATGTTACTGTAGAGATGTACCTTGTTTGTACATTTCTCTATGTAGGTAACATGTTACTGTAGAGATGTATCTTGTTTGAACATTTCTCTATGTAGGTAACATGTTACTGTAGAGATGTACCTTGTTTGTACATTTCTCTATGTAGGTAACATGTTACTGTAGAGATGTACCTTGTTTGTACATTTCTCTATGTAGGTAACATGTTACTGTAGAGATGTATCTTGTTTGTACATTTCTCTATGTAGGTAACATGTTACTGTAGAGATGTACCTTGTTTGTACATTTCTCTATGTAGGTAACATGTTACTGTAGAGATGTATCTTGTTTGTACATTTCTCTATGTGGGTAACATGTTACTGTAGAGATGTATCTTGTTTGTACATTTCTCTATGTAGGTAACATGTTACTGTAGAGATGTACCTTGTTTGTACATTTCTCTATGTGGGTAACATGTTACTGTAGAGATGTATCTTGTTTGTACATTTCTCTATGAAGGTAACATGTTACTGTAGAGATGTACCTTGTTTGTACATTTCTCTATGTAGGTAACATGTTACTGTAGAGATGTATCTTGTTTGTACATCTCTATGTAGGTAACATGTTACTGTAGAGATGTACCTTGTTTGTACATTTCTCTGTGTAGGTAACATGTTACTGTAGAGATGTATCTTGTTTGTACATTTCTCTATGTAGGTAACATGTTACTTTAGAGATGTACCTTGTTTGTACATTTCTCTATGTAGGTAACATGTTACTGTAGAGATGTATCTTGTTTGTACATTTCTCTATGTAGGTAACATGTTACTGTAGAGATGTACCTTGTTTGTACATTTCTCTGTGTAGGTAACATGTTACTGTAGAGATGTATCTTGTTTGTACATTTCTCAAAGTAGGTAACAAAAATAACAGGGAAAACAAATAATAATGGTACCTACTTTTACCCCCAAATTCAAAACCAATATCAATTTGAGTGTGCATGTTGGAGAAGGTTATCAGGACAGTTCCAATGCCCATAAGCAGAAAAAATATGGAAACTATACAACCTTTTGAAATTTGATTATCTGAAAAAAACACTTTGATTTGAACTTGTTAAATACAGTTGTCTTTGATATTTCTATTATCTTTGAGACACTGCATACTTTTAGGTTTGTTGTGTTCCAGGGCGTTTCATGTTTTGGTTGGCTAGTTGCTTCTTCGACCCGATTCAACCTCATTTCACTCCTACAAACTAGTCCTAAAAAATATGGCATCCCTTTAATGGTTCTGTCAAATTAGATTTTATGTGAATATCATACATAACCCTATTTGTTCCAGTTAAGTAACAGCATTCTAGATACAGTGCTACCCACAGTAAAAGGCTACAGTATTCTCCATCAAACCAACATCATAAAGTTAAAATATTTCTTTCCGGCCGAGAAGCTTTAATAGTGTAAACATACAGAGAAGTTTACTCAAAGTTCTCATTTAACAAATTTAGTCATGTTTACCCTCGTCCTATTCCATGTTGAAGAAGCTGTGTTTTACTGGCAAATCTCTTCCTTCTGGCTCAGCTCTATAACATACGAGCGCAGCTGACTCTTGTCACACAGAAAGAATGCATAAAATGTTATCGAAGAAACAATGACAAAATCCAGACAATGACTGATCCTAAATATCGGTCAAACATCACCGAAAACTATTCCAACTCCTAAAATTATCTTGATTCGTTAACACAGTTTTAAAAATATTATCATAATGAGAAAGTCAGGCGAAGCCCTCCTAAACACTACATTGAAACTTTGAACGACAAATCAGAAATTTGGCAAAGTTTGCGACTTGATCCATCATTAAACAAAAGAGTTTGACCTCTAAAATCTAAAGTCTCCTACATATATTTAGAGAGTAACATCGTATGAGCACATGCTAGCTTGACACAGGCTGAACCACAGATGGGGATTAAAAGCGCAGGATTACGGGCCAAACAAGACCGATATACGTCTCGAGCCCAAACCTGTGCGGGATAGACGCTCAGCAAACTGGCCACAACAGACCAGGTAACAGGTGATCCAGAGCCGTTCCTTACCTTTTTTTTTACACGAAGCAAAAGGGCTTAAAACCTTTCAGTCGCTATCGCGCTGGACAGGATGACCAAATATGGTCAGTGAATGTTAGGTGAGAGTTAAACATTTGATAGGAACAGTTAAGCCAGAGTGAAGACGAGAGATCTCAGCAACAAAGGAGAAGAGAGAGTCCATACATCTAGCTGTACTGATTACTATAGACATTCATTGTTACTTGTATCCCTTTACTACGTATCTTAGTTTACTTCAGGCATAAACAGTTACTATATATACCACCTTACAACATATATATGCCAGCTTACTACAGGCATAAACAGTTACTATATATACTACCTAACTTCATATTATCCCAGCTTACTACAGGCATAAACAGTTACTATATATACTACCTAACTTCATATTATCCCAGCTTACTACAGGCATAAACAGTTACTATATATACTACCTAACTTCATATTATCCCAGCTTACTACAGGCATAAACAGTTACTATATATACTACCTAACTTCATATTATCCCAGCTTACTACAGGCATAAACAGTTACTATATATACTACCTAACTTCATATTATCCCAGCTTACTACAGGCATAAACAGTTACTATATATACTACCTAACTTCATATTATCCCAGCTTACTACAGGCATAAACAGTTACTATATATACTACCTAACTTCATATTATCCCAGCTTACTACAGGCATAAACAGTTACTATATATACTACCTAACTTCATATTATCCCAGCTTACTACAGGCATAATCACTGTTACTACACACACCAATTTACTACATACATATCCCAGCTTACTACAGGTATAAACATTATTGCTACATATACCACCTTACTAAATTATATCCAAGCTTACTACAGACATAAACATAATTGCTACAGGTAACACCTTACTATGACTTACTACAGACATAAACAGTTACTACATATACCACCTTAGTACATACATATCCCAGCTTAATACAGGCATAAACACTCTTACTACACACACCAACTTATTAAAATATATATCCTTGATTACTACAGGCATAAACATTGTTGCTACATATTGTGAATACTTAAGACATTCATTGCTACATATATCACCTTACTGCGTAGCTCTCTGAGATTATTACCTGCATAAACACTTTTGTCCACATACAATGTTACGACATATATATCCCAGCTTACCATAGGCATAAACCTTTTGCTACATACATCACCTCAATACATATATATCCCAGCTTACCATAGGCATAAACCTTTTGCTACATACATCACCTCAATACATATATATCCCAGCTTACCATAGGCATAAACCTTTTGCTACATACATCACCTCAATACATATATATCCCAGCTTACCATAGGCATAAACCTTTTGCTACCTACATCACCTCAATACATATATATCCCAGCTTACCATAGGCATAAACCTTTTGCTACATACATCACCTCAATACATATATATCCCAGCTTACCATAGGCATAAACCTTTTGCTACCTACATCACCTCAATACATATATATCCCAGCTTACCATAGGCATAAACCTTTTGCTACCTACATCACCTCAATACATATATATCCCAGCTTACCATAGGCATAAACCTTTTGCTACATACATCACCTCAATACATATATATCCCAGCTTACCATAGGCATAAACCTTTTGCTACCTACATCACCTCAATACATATATATCCCAGCTTACCATAGGCATAAACCTTTTGCTACCTACATCACCTCAATACATATATATCCCAGCTTACCATAGGCATAAACCTTTTGCTACCTACATCACCTCAATACATATATATCCTAGCTTACCACAGGCATAAACCTTTTGCTACCTACATCACCTCAATACATATATATCCCAGCTTACCATAGGCATAAACCTTTTGCTACATACATCACCTCAATACATATATATCCCAGCTTACCATAGGCATAAACCTTTTGCTACATACATCACCTCAATACATATATATCCCAGCTTACCATAGGCATAAACCTTTTGCTACCTACATCACCTCAATACATGTATATCCCAGCTAACCATAGGCATAAACCTTTTGCTACCTACATCACCTCAATACATATATATCCCAGCTTACCATAGGCATAAACCTTTTGCTACATACATCACCTCAATACATATATATCCCAGCTAACCATAGGCATAAACCTTTTGCTACCTACATCACCTCAATACATATATATCCCAGCTTACCATAGGCATAAACCTTTTGCTACCTACATCACCTCAATACATATATATCCCAGCTTACCATAGGCATAAACCTTTTGCTACCTACATCACCTCAATACATATATATCCCAGCTTACCATAGGCATAAACCTTGTTGCTACATACATCACCTCAATACATATATATCCCAGCTTACTACAGGCATAAACCTTGTTGCTACCTGTATCACCTTAATACATATATATCCCAGCTTACCATAGGCATAAACCTTGTTGCTACATAACGTTATAATGGCAGCATGTCCCCCCCCCAGCCTGCACAAGCCTCCTCCCTACAACCACCTCCCGGAGGATGACGGGCCTCTTGGACTGGTAAATTAATACCGCCCACAAACATGCAGCACTGGCTGGGTGAAAACACTGTCACTGCAGCTAGTTATGTAACAACAGAAAAAAACCTACCTTTCCTACAATGTTCAAGGGTGAGTTGGTCTGTTGACAGCGTCTACACAAAGGCTTTTTGCATCTGGTAAAAGCATGTTACCTTGATACATGGTTATAGGAAACTGTTGGACAATGACCAAATTTCCACCGACTTACTCCTTTTTTAATGTTTCAAATGAAATATCTGAGGTTTAAAAAGTCATTCTGTTGTCGGTTGGTGGCAGATTGCCCTACCTGTGTAGTGTGAGATGGAACCTTTATTATATCAGCGACTTCATTACAGATTTCTTGCAACTTTAATAACATATGAAGAGGATGCAGGTGTCTTTAAGAAAAGATCATACATGATGTCCTGTGAAGATAAAAAAATCAAATCCTTTTATAAATCTTAAATCACAACTGACATTCTACAAAGTTTGATCAACATATTGTTGGAACCAAATAGAAAATCCAATTACTCATTTCCAAACCACTATGCATTAAATTGAATTAATTTTTCAAAAGCATTTTCCAAAACCGATTGAAAAAACTATAGCAAGTGGGTATTCAAATGAAAGGCAATTCAAACCCGATTCAAACAAGACTATACACTTGAATTCTTATTTAAAAAAAAGTCTTGTTCACAAATTCTTCCTTTTATAAATAACTCCAGTACAAAATTGTATGCTTACTCTTCTCACTATTGTTCTGGCTCTTTAGCTTAACACATTCTCTTCAATGTTTGATTCAAATATGACATAGTCTACCAAAGTTTACAAGGAGTGAGCTCACCTTTTGCCCTTGTCTTCAACAAATAGATTTACTTGTGTTGCTTAGCGATGACATGTAGCCCCAGCTTGGAGGGATGCATACACTATTGTCTTACAACTTAGAGGAACTTCATTAGATAAAATGTCTTCCTATCATGCCAAATGCCTCCAATTACATTCATAGCTGAAGTCTAATTTCGCTTATTATGTAACATTGTATTTGTCTTTTATTTCCAAGCAGGTGAGTCAATATGGTTGTCAAGTTTTCTAAATATATTTGCTCGAAAATCAATGGAAGATATCACAAGCCTGATTCTTGTATTTGCAACATTATCAATGGTGTATTATCAGAGCCAACAGAGTGCGTCCTTAACTAAAGATAATATCCAACACTTTACCAGGGCTTGATACTTTAGAGAAGAAGAGAGAATGTCCATCCCCGGATAGTTTCAGTCTCTCATCCAGTATTCTAACTGAAGGATTCTACAACTAACAATTTAATGTCAAGAGTTAGAATTGGATTTTAGTGTGATCTGTTTTTCTCTGGTAAATCATCTTTAATTAAATATCTTGTTAAATAAGAAGAAAAAATTACATTTAATATTTAAGGATGTATCATAATAAAATTATAACTACAGATGTATAAAGTGAAATATGTCCATACTATCATCTCCTTACACACCAACAGGAAATAGCCTACATGTCAATTTGAATAAACTAGTAAAAAAGACCATTAAAAAGTATGTATTAAATGCATAGTGTTTTGAACACAGCTACGTTTTCATTTTGCTATTTACATGGCAGAACAAGCTTACCCATTTCATGAACACCTGGTGTTATCACTGATTTTAGTGATCCTTTCACATCATTTTCACAGCTATTTTGCCTTTTACGCCAAATAGAATCTGTTTCGGAGGTTCAATGAAACTGCTTATTCGCTTGTGCTGATGTTTTGCATATACATACATGTTACTTAAACATGTAACAGGGATGATGACACTGTTCTTAAAGGAGTTCAAATGAATTGCTGTACATGCGTTTCTGAACATCACAGTTTTCACAAGAAATCTTGCAAATCTGACGACAGATGTATACCTAAAATATGGTAAAGAGTGTCTTGACCGATGGGTGAACTCCTTACCCTATTAACTAAACAACTGTATATTGCTCATGCATATTCATGAGCATCCACCAACCTCAGAGGAATAATAAAGAACAAGGATATAAGACATATATCAGATTTATAAGGCTCAATTTTTTTGTAGTTTTCACAGATTTAAATGTATTTTCCTTTTGCTAAGTTGGGTCAGTATCTCTATGTATATACTTAAATATTCATATATCTTTAAGACTGAATTCCTATATTCTGTTAATGTAGCAGAGTTGGAGAAAGAGATGCTATCTTAACCTCTAAAGCATCTAAGGTACAACTTACATGGAATCATAAGTCATAGCAACCATTTGACCCACATAACTCACATTTTGAATGGGTGTCTATTACAAAAAGGTTTAAAATACTTCAGCCTCTACTAGTTAATGTAATAAGAAATTTAAAGTTGAAATCAGATGAGGCATTTGTCGAAAAGATAATTTGAATAAATCTGCTCCATTTCATTATTATTTTCAAGAAGTTGTTAATATTGAGAAGAGTAATTATTATGCTTCTAAAAATATCTTAGATTTTATCTGTCAAATTAATCAATTGGTGAAAAGATAAATTTGATAAAAAACTACTTTCATTAAGGTACTAGGAAGATATTGATTTTTTATAACTAAGAAAAAGGATTTAGGGAAATTAGATACAAATATAATTATCATCATGAGAGTTCTGAATTTTAATGAAAACTGAAAATATCTCAGAAGCTAGAAGTTTACTCATAAATCATCTTTAATTAATTAAGATGAAATGTATTGCATTCGTCACGATACAGTGAATGATCATGTTAATATGAAAGGCAATAAAGGAATTATCAGAAGTCATACTGCCTCCAAATCTTCAAAAACTCTTCATGAACTATCCTTTAACAAATCATACAATAACAAACTGTTTCATATACATATTTTTCATCACATACAAATAAAAATGATACATCCCTTTCCATAATCGTAAAAACAATCTGCAAAAATCTGACTCCATTGTACTATTACAAGTAAAAGTGTTTAGGAATCACTATCAAAAAGTGATATGTTATTTGAGATTTAACATCACCAAAATAATTCCACATATAAAATTCCATGAAATTGCAATACACATTTTTATGGTAAACAAATGTTTCTTATTTCAAGACAATAAAAAGATCAGAATATTATTCAGGGGTATATCAAACATTTGGCCACTGAAACAAGGGATATCTATTTATAGTAGAAACAGATGACAACTCGTAGTTGATAGATTTCCCGTCTTTGTTTCCCTAATGGTCCAGCTACTGAGTTGACGAGGTGAACTATCACTGACCTTGTTCTAGGTAGAAAATTAATTTTATTGGCCGGGCACATGCAATATCACACAAAAGTGGAAGTAAAACGAGGCCCACAATTTCTGCACAACGTTCACTACCTACAATGAAAACTCTGTGGAGTGCGACATATCCCATGATGCCCTCTATCGATTCTTTTCATTTTCAAAGAATAAAAACGTAACAGACATTTATTTTGAATTTCTCGCTTCACTGGAGCAAATCATGAGAGAGGAGAAAGCTAAAAATGAAAAGTTCACTCCTTTCAAACAAAACTCGCTGGGTTTTACCGAGAGTTCAAACACAGACAAAGAAAGGAGGCAGATTATTGATGCAAATGAAATAATACGCACCCTGTTTAGTTCACAAATATCCTGCTTAATCATAGTGTAGGTGAATATATAAACTGAAAATAGGGACTAATAGCAATTTCCATTTGTGAAGAAATATCAAACTGTCACAATGTCAATAAATAAAAAAGTATTGTCTTCACTATGCTGTTCAAGAGTATTGGGGTAATTTACTTCTAAAGGAGTTCTTAGTGAAAACATTTTAACAAAAGTTGCAATCATACAATTATTGATTTTTATTGAATACAGCACAAGAAATAATCCATTAACTCAGACAAAGCGAATACAGATGAACTTCAAAATAAATAATTTGGATAAGTTTTTTTTGTTTTGTTGTATTTAAATCTTTCATCATAGGTTTTGAAAATGTTACAAAGTAGGGTCCTTAAAATTTATCAGCTAGAATCTTTTATATGTAGGTTAAATCAAACAAATAAACATATCAACAAGGACAAACTCTACTTGACGTCACATGGACATACAGCTTATATCAGATACATCATTAACACCACCACAATATGGCCATTACTGACTTCTCATATCAGGGGTGAAATCATATTCCAAATGTGTGTTTAATGATCAATAAATAATCTACACTTCCTCAAGTCTACGCATAACCAGCACTCAACATAATATTTTTCAATTCTGTTTTATCAATCTACTCATATACACAACACCTTTCACAAAAACTTCAAAAAATATTTCACCAAATTCAATGATTCCCAAATATAGTTGTAACAACAAAATTCAAATATACATCCTTCATCTGCCATCCAAGTGGAAATACTATATATTTTATTTAAACATCAACTTGATAACCCTTAAAAGAAGCCCATATGGTGGGGCAATGACACAAAGGGCCAAGAACAAGCGCATGAACTCCCTGCTATAAGTGCTTCCAGCAAGCAACATAAGCATTTGCCCATTACAACATTGATTTTTCCCCCCAGCTAAGGCTCGAGTGGACCTCCATATAACCATTCGTTACTTCCTATTGATCAATCATAAATTATTTGTTGTTTTCGGGGCAATATACAATTAAATATTGCATGCTTATAGATCAAGGACCTGGCTTGAATTATGCACATAAAACTGGGTACAGTGAGTGATTTTAGGAGAATATTTATCTATGCAGCAATTAAGGCAATATATGTCTCAGGACAAAGTCTTCACTCATCCATATGTAGGATTCTCCAGTGTATACATAGAGTGGGAGCTTCGGGAGGACATTGTGCCCCCAGCTAGTCAACAGCATCAATATCAACTGCAGTTTCAGCATCATTTTCATGGTAATTTAGAAGATAAATTGAAAATAATGTCTGGTGTGTTTTGATGTATCTACATCATGGTAAGATAAATCAGCATGGACGATAAATGGAATACTTGATATGGCTGATTTCTTTGTTTAAATATCTTTATACACGACACTGGTCATATTGGTTAGTTATTCTATGGTTAAGCATATCAATGCCTAAAGGACATATACATATAAAAGAAAAAATATAATATCAGATTTATTTTTTTAAATGAAAGTGACGAAAAACATTTGAATAATAAGAAATCACTGCTACACGACTGACACATGAGCATGTGTTTATGAATCACTATCAAATAGTGAAGATATCAGGTGTTCAGAAATGTTTGAAGATATGATATAAATCCTTTGAATGTGTTAGAGAGAAAATATAAGGAAAAGCATACTGCACAGACTGTTTTGATGAGACACCGATGCAATAACCTGAATGATTAATTTGTTAAAGTTTGTTAAACACGAGACAATGTCGTGTTCCCTGTGTTCGTTGTTGTGTAATTCTGGTTCAAATACCGACCCCATGCCTTTGTTGGATTTCTAAACTGGAATGAAGCCATACTGCTTGGAGAGGATTTCCCTACACCGGCATGTTACACCCGTCTCCCAGTATTCCCCGATTCCTCAAAACCCTCATGAATAAAAAGAAATAATTTATCAATGAATTAAATTAGGTAATATACAGCACTTACACATCACATTGGGAATGTGGTAGACAAAATGATACATCAAAATATGATAGGTATATCATTATGATTCACAATAAATATATGATAATAAAATTGGACTTCAGTTGAAGTAAATTATGTCATATTTAAATACTAACATGTCATGTTACTTAACAAATCAAAGTTTTTGACAAAAATAAACATGCAATTATTCCCAATTTGAATCTGTTTAAGGAGATTTACAATTCACATTAAGCCATGCATATATTAAGTTCAAACAACTGATAAATAAAACTGTAAAATAGTCATTGTTTTATCAAAACTCATGTAAAGATTATCAGTAATCTGTCAAAAATCCTTATGAAAGACAAACTCTTGATGAAAACCGTAAAAAAGTTTACTGGAAATGATAATAAAATGAACTATTAAATCTGTCTAAAAAGTTTGATTCAATGCATAATATTGTGTGTGAAGCAACTGTGAGAAAGTTCTGGGAGCAAGGACTCGGAAATTGGGTCAGAGATACCTAGAGAAAAATGTTAACCTCGTGTCACTTACTCATCTCCCCCTGCTTCCGTACCCATTCCCCCACAAATATCGCATCAAACTAAATAAACTATGGAGAAACAAATCTATGACAAAGCGGGGTATCCGTCAACATGCAGGTGTGAAGGCAGAGAATTTCACACTATGGCAAAATTGTTGTCCACTTTTGTTTATAACAACGCCAGATATTTAAAGGAATGATAATTGTTCAATTTACAGTGGAAACTAAACTAAATTATGATTGTCGCCAAGGTTATAATGCAAGCAAATTTTGCAAGAACCAACAATAGCAGAGGGCTGACCCATTGTTCGAACTGGGACACTGTTCCAAAGATAAGAACCTGTTTACCCAAAAAATTCTTCATAAATGCGAGATCGATGAATTAGCTCACAGATCCTGTGTACCGTTAGAGGCCGAACTTTTCACATCTTCCTGTGATTTCCTTCCTCCGATGTGAGAGCGCTAGTTCCCAAACCCCACGTTTAAGTCGCTCGCCACCAAATAAATAAAAGGCCTAACTTGGAAAATATTTAGACTTTAAATATGAACGTGTCAGGAGATCCCAGCTTATGGTATACTCACCAAGTACAAAACTTGTCTACGCGTTTTCTCTCTCGTGCTTCAGCAACAGCGAACTTTCATTGAGATGTTGAAACATGGTTAGAATCCTTTTTAAATTCGTAACATGATAATAATTTCTAGTGAAACGAAGTGAAATTTTCCAAAGTTTTCAATTTTGGACACTAAATTGTAGCATTAAGTGAATTAATGGAAGCAGGATTTTTCCAAGTTTCCTCGTGGAAGAAGGAATGTAGCTGAACATGAGCAATACAATGTGTGTATCTTGTGATAAAATAGGCGAGAGTTGGTACATGAATCATATTTCTATCAAGCAAAATTGTATACATACAACATGCTCAGTCTTTGCTTGTGTGAAATGACACATTCCCACATCATTCAAACAAAAAATGTTTTCAAAGGATGTTAAAATTCATCACTTCTAATGCCTCTCTATTTTTACCAATTAAAAAAGACGAGAGAAATATCAAACATACTGTGGAGTCAAACGTCAAAATGGCAGATCTGCTTTTAGAAATTTGCATTCTGTATTGTATATTTATTCCCAGTGAATGATATAAAGAGAAAATGCCATTTTTCATTATTGAGAAAAACAGTCATATGTTTGAAATTGAACAACAAGGCTTTGATCTGTGACAGACAAAACTGCGATACTTATGACAATTTGTTCAATCCTTATCAGAACACAATCAGTCATAGAGACTCATTTCAGTTTGGATTTTCAAATATTTTTTTCATATTTTTTTGTTCAAACAATATTTTAAACAAAAGAATATCTTGAAATGCATCTCTTTATGTACAAAAATAATATTTTAGGATATTAAGAAAAATGTTTTCATTTTCATCATTGTATCCTGAATTAAGGAATCGGAATCGGAATCAGAGTGGATACTGGATTTTAACATGAATTTTGAAAATACTCAATTCTCATTGATGAATCAGAGGTTTCAAATCAAAATAACTACCTCTGATTGCAACAGCTGATTTGATTAATGCATCACTTTGGAAGCTAATATCTATAGAAAATAACTAATTCTCAATCATTGTCGGCAAGGATTTTGGCATGACATGTATAGCTATTGGTTACAAACTGCAGAGTTCTGGTTATGACAATATTCAAAGTATTTGTGACAATGGAAAGAAAACACAACAGAAATC
Organism: Haliotis rufescens; assembly: GCF_023055435.1. NCBI lineage: Eukaryota > Metazoa > Mollusca > Gastropoda > Lepetellida > Haliotidae > Haliotis > Haliotis rufescens. The sequence goes on from NW_025964334.1 coordinate 58,332,608, forward strand.
AACAGTGAGAGTGTGTTTGAAATTCGACGTATTTCTATATCCGACTATGATGTCGTATCCTTTGCATCACAGTGTAGTGACGTCATAACAGAGAGTGGTGTAGAACTAGACCTTGCAAAGCTTGCTTCATTTTCTTTATGGATGCCAATTTTATGTTAGCTTACAAAGTAACTATGCTACATTTTCAATGCCTAAAATATTTGTTGGCAAAGTATTATGATGTAAAATAATAACGACCATATACAGTGCCATACTTTGTTTAGAGGCAAGTATGAGTGTTATCTTTAATTCAGATAAAAAATCCATTCCAACCAGTGAACTCCACCAATGCAGCTTCAATTGATATCTTCCACAACGCCAACGAGATCTCGTTTAATTAGTCATTGGAGGATGGAGGCAAACATACTGTGTTTTCAATGTAGAGCTAGATTACTTGTAGATTTAACTGGGCTAAATTGAATTTGGAACTGGAAGTACAGAGTGAGATTTCAAATGTTAAACTCAGCCTGGTTTTCTCATGATTAATACCTCTTGGTACTTTGTGCTCCAACCAATACCCGATGACACTCTGTGCTTCAATAAAGACTTAATGGTAATCTGTACTTCAATAAAGACATGGTGGTACCGATCTTCAACAAATTCTAGGCGGTGGGGTTACCTGGTGGTTAAACTGTTTGCTTGTTACACCATGGCCTGGGTTCGATTCCCCACATGGGTACAATGTGTGAAGCTCATTTCTGGTGTCCCCTGCCATGATGTTGCTGGAATATTGCTAAAAGCAGTACTAACTCAATCAACTAATACATTTGGTCTTGCCCTTCAACCAACACTTTCTGGTACTGACCTTCAACCAACACTTTCTGGTACTGACCTTCAACCAATGCTTTTGGGTACTGATCTTCAACCAATGCTTTCTGGTACTGACCTTTGACCAACACTTTCTGGTACTGACCTTCAACCAACACATTCTGGTACTGACCTTCAACCAACACATTCTGGTACTGTCCTTCAACCAACACATTCTGGTACTGTCCTTCAACCAACACTTTCTGGTACTGACCTTCAACCAACACTTTCTGGTACTGACCTTCAACCAACACTTTCTGGTACTGACCTTCAACCAACACATTCTGGTACTGACCTTCAACCAACACTTTCTGGTACTGACCTTCAACCAACACTTTCTGGTACTGACCTTCAACCAACACTTTCTGGTACTGACCTTCAACCAATGCTTTCTGGTATTGACCTTCAACCAACACTTTCTGGTACTAACCTTCAACCAACGCTTTCTGGTATTGACCTTCAACCAACACATTCTGGTACTGACCTTCAACCAACACTTTCTGGTACTGACCTTCAACCAATGACTAATTGTATTGCCCCTCAGCCAACCAAACTGTTGTGGCACTGACCTTCAACCAATAAAATGAGGTACTGTGCTTCAACCAATAAATCATGGTTCTGTGCTTCAACCAATAAATCATGGTACTGTGCTTCAACCAACAAATCATGGTACTGTGCTTCAACCAATAAATTGAGGTACTGTGCTTCAACCAATAAATCATGGTACTGTGCTTCAATCAATAAATTGAGGTACTGTGCTTCAACCAATAAATGATGGTACTGTGCTTCAAGCAGTAAACTGTGACCCTGTGCCTGTGTGCTGGTGCTCAATCTATGCAGGAGGCTGATGTATAAGATGAAGATACTCCTTGGGTGGGTGAGCTCTTGTGATGAGCTGGCTGTATTGGTCTGTCGTCATTCCCTGAAGGCACGTGCCCAATTCCACCCTTGGCTCTAAGTTCTGAGTACAGAAACTATGGACCACCATGAAGTGCCTTGTATTTACTGCACACTCACTCACACATTTATATCAATCCCATTGACATCTGGACATATGTTCTCGGGCTGTATGTCAAGGTTAGATTTGATGAGGCACTTAGCCAATTACAAATTCCACTCCGTATAGCTGCATATGCCGCAGTGAAAATCTAAAAACCAAAATCAATCGTCAAACTTTGATTAAAGTGAGTATTTGGTTGACTTACACCTCGTTCTGATATGCAGCAGAGCCTTGTCATACCCCAGGGTCTTTTTATCCCGTATTCAATCCTACGTTCAATACCACTCTTAACCATATCAGGATCCAGCTCCGTTGACGTATGTTGTAAGAATCTGACTGTAAAATCCATATCATATTCAAGCTTTGATTGATCTGTGATGTTTGTATAGTGGATGACCCTTTTTGGGGATAGATTGTCACCTCGCCCCCTGCTGTATCTCTGGGCTCTTGCTAAATACATCATTTGATAAAAGCCCTACTTCTGCTCCAGCTGAATTGTATACGCTTTGGGATGCTCATTACAAAATTTATATTCAAACGTCAG